>NC_092337.1:19295000-19633571 GCF_046630445.1 Rutidosis leptorrhynchoides
AAGTGAATGTTATGTACCGAGAGAATGATTTTTATACACAGGTTATGTGTATTAGTTTTGTGCACGAGATATGTGTACGATTATTTAAAAATCGCGAGGCAACCTACGGGGGAGAAAAGGATACGAACCTACTCTGCTAAGCATTATGAATATGGTTTCATACACGAGATAGATGTACTATATTTAAATTTTGTGGTCTATCAAAATGACAAATTTTACTGTTAATGATAAACCTATGAACTCACCAACCTTTTGGTTGACACTTTAAAACATGTTTATTCTCAGGTATGAAAGAAACCTTCCGTTGTGCATTTGCTCATTTTAGAGATATTACTTGGAGTCATTCATGACATATTTCAAAAGACGTTGCATTCGATTCGTTGAGTTCATCAAGAATATTATTAAGTCATTTATAGTGGATATGTTATGAAATTGTATGAATACCTGTCAACTTTCGTTGAAATGAAAGTTTGTCTTTTAAAAACGAATGCAATGTTTGTAAAACGTATCATATAGAGGTCAGTACCTCGCAATGTAACCAGATGTTGAAGATTTCGTCCAGATGGATTAGGACGGGTCGCTTCATGGTGAGCTCCAAACATCACAAGTTATAGAAACACTATATTTATATGTTTGAAAACCTTCAATTATATCAATTTTAGCTTTTTCCATAATTTAAATGAATCACGTCTTAAGGTACTACGACTTAGATTGCTATATCGCGGTTGTAGTCGATCCCGAATTAGCTCCGTAAGCCTTGCATTGTCGAAATGGTTGAAAGGAAGCGCTTGCTGAATGACAAACATTGACAAATCTTGGCGAAAAGCTTCGGCATCGTATTCAAAAATCGAACCATCTTGCCGAAGTGTTTGTTGTGTCGGGTCTCTTGAATTTGAGCTACAACTTTTTTCAAGATGTTTTCTTAATGTACTATTACCCCCAACACCTAGAAACTTCGAACATTGTGTACAACGAGCTTTTTCTACACCATCTTTCATCACACACAATTCGAATTTAGACCAAACGTCCCCCTTTTGATTTGTTTCTTTTTTGTAGCTAATATCGGCCATGGTGTAGCCTTGAGAAGATCTTCAAGCGGAACTGGAAGCGGAAGCTTGTGAATTATCCATTATAGGATAAGTAAGTAGAGATTAAAGAGTAATTGTAGTGTAATTAGAGAGTATTTAGAGATTTAGAAAGAAATATGAGAGTGTTTGTTGATGTGTTTTCAACCAAAACACTACCATCTATTTATAATACACATTTTGGGGGTAAAATGGTCAAAAAGGGCAGAAATTCAAAAAACAGCTATTTTTAAAAAAATTCGGATCAGATCCGGATCCGGATAAAAACCGGTTTTATCCGGTTGTGTTTGAAAATTGGAACCGACTGGATCTAGTTCGGATCTCAGATCCGAAACCGGTTTTTTTGAATATCCGGTTCTTGCAGGATCCGGTTCCCGATTTTTTTTCCAGATCGGATCTTGTCCCTTTTTGTGCACGTCTACCTCATATAAGCAACCACACTATCAGTCACTTAAAAATCATAAAAAAAAAAAAGTTAAAGGCCAGACATTATATTATTGATGAATCACGAATTTCATGTATAGTACATAACTGTCTCATGATCATTATTGGCCACACAAATCCGAGTTGCATTGATCTAAAACAATACTAAAATAAAAAAAAAATTTAAACTCTAAAACATCTAACCATATCATGATTTATTATTAAGAAGGTTTGATTTCGAAAACCTTTTACACCAATCCTGTAGGCCATTGCTAGCTGAGTAAGGATTTATAAATGACTATTTCATTATACCAACTAACCTATTAAATGCAAGTCGAAGAAGGGATAGAAGATGTAGAGAGCAGAGTTGAGGAGTTTTTTCGTCGATGGCATGATATTAGTTCCATTTGTTTGTTTCTTTTTCCTTATGTGGTGTCCCTTTGTTGGCTTTTCTTGTTTATATAGGTTTGGTCGGTTGTGTCGTCCGCTTGTTGGTTTTTTTGTTTGTTTGGCTGTTTTAGGCTCTTTTTTTAATTGCTTTGTGGTTTTGTTCATTTAGGTTTGCTCGGCCCTTGCTCATCTGTTTTGTTTAGGTTGGCCCCGGGGTTGTTTTCTTTCATCGATTGTATGTTTGCGGGCCATCATCGTTTTTTTTTCCGCCAATCAACATATATGATAGCATAATAACACTTAGAAAGAATTATTAGGTATAAATTATAAAAGAAAGATCATTTTCCTTGCTAGACTATTCGAAAGCAAAGACATACGTCGACAGTTATCGGTTGCGGTCCTTTTACACATGTATATGTAGCTTGACAAAAATACATAACTAATTAAAGCGTGTATTGTTGATAATCGACAACCCTCATATGAAAATGTATAAAATATCTTGATAATCGTTATAACTGCTTAATAATATATCTATGTAATCTATATATATTATCTATAATCTACAATGTATAATTGTCAATTATGTGCACACAATGACACAATTATTAAATTGCGTATGTAAAGTTGAAATGGGAAATCTTACATAAACCTCCGATAATCACCTCAACCACCACCTTCAACACCCATCCACCATCCATTCCGGCCACCCTTTTCTCCATCTCCTCCGCCCTATTTTCTGGCGGTCGATGATGTAATCTTCATGTCGAAGCCAAACGGCTTTTCTTTCTCAAAGTCGAGTGATATTCGTGTTACTTCGTTCTTGATCTTCAATTTTCCGGAGACATGGTCTCGTGACGATTGCCGGAGAATTTTCGAGAAATACGGGACACTTAAAGATGTGTACTTTGCACGTAAGAGATTGTCGAGTGGCCAACGATTCGGGTATGTTCGTTTTGAAGGCATTTCGGATATCGATTCTTTTGCAAGAGTGTTAAACACCATACAAGTCAATGGTAGATGGATTCGTGCTTACAAAGCTTTGGAGAGGAATGTTGTTAAGCATTCATCGAGTAAAATTCAAGATCCCAAATTGAATATCGACGGTTTAGAAGATTTCCCTCCGGCCCCCTGGAATCTAGGATCTTCGAAAACATCAAGATGGGATGGGAAGAGCTTTGCAGAATCACTTGCAGGTTCTAACCATTCCCCCAAAGTATCGCAGATTACTAACCCTAATCACATTGAGATAAAAATCGGAGGTAAATGGATTGTATTCAACCTTCCTAATTCGATAAGCAATCATAACCTTGTTTTTAGCTTCAACAATGACCGGTTATTTTGGACTCTAGTTGAAGTAAACAAGTTTAAAGTCGACATCGCTGATGGAGGTTTCCAATCGGAACCGTCCATTGATAAATCCGTGGGTAATAACGAACTTTCGGGTGAGGGAAAGAAATCGACAAGTGAGAAATCTGAATCAGTATACAAGGATGAGTTTAATCGACCCATTGTTGAGGAAAACAAAGAAACTCCAGTGGATGAACAAAGTAACTGGGTACCTACAGAGAGTTGCGACGAGGTGGAAGAAGGAGAGATCAGGTCTCCTGGTGGTTCTTTCAGTAACGTGTCCGAAGGTAGTAATAATGGAACTACTCCGATTACCGGAGGTAGTAATAATGTGTCCACATCTCATGAAAAAAATGGAAGTCGGGTTTGTGCTCAAAATCGTGATACGTCTGACGTTTTTCCGACTATGGAACCAGTCACCGGTGAAAAGCTTTCAGAAACTCAAAAGTCACATGAGATTAATTCTTGTTGGTCTTCATGTGACGTTAAAGCGGGTGTGATTTCAAAGGTTGCTATAAGTGATATTGAAAAGGAAACGTGTAATGCAGGTGATAGTTTAAAAAATGATGCGTATGTCGAGGAATCCAAAGGGTCTAATGCATTTGTTCCCCACGCGCCTCTATCGTGTCCCAATGTAGAAGATTTTTGGCCAGAAGATAATGTTGGTAAGCATCACACATCATCCAATGTTACTTTGGAATCTCAATATGGGGAACCTGATCATGCTTGTGGGCCTAATTCCACCACTAGGCCAAATACTGAATTTGAAAATTTTGCATTAAGTGGACCTTCCAATGTTGATGATATTTTGTCACAAGAGAGTGTTAATTTTAAAAATTGCACGCGTAACACTTCATCCAACGACGTGACCACGGTTGCTCGTTTTCGTGTTAAGGAGAGAAAAATTCATCCATTGATTAAAAGTCATTTCATTAAACACGTTTCGGGAAGGATAAATATGAAGCGTAGACGACGTCGGGATAATTTTCGTTGGCATGAAAGATATTTTATCGAGAACGTGATGAAAGATTCGGATGAGGGCGATGATGAAGTTTGTTGTTGCTTATGTTGTTCCTCCTGCGCACCATCGGATTCGGATTCATAGTCTCCTTTTCTTGTCGTCGGGTGTTTTTTAGTGTCTTCGTGCTAATGTCCCTTTAATGTCACGAGCTTTGTTGTTTTGTGAGTTTTATTAGTGAGTTTGTATGTGGTCTCGTGTGCATTTGTACGGTCTGTGTCTTATCTAACGACTTGCTACTGTAATTCGTGTACTTATTTTATTTATAATTAAATCTTGCTTACCTTTCAAAAAAAAAAAAAAAAAAAAAAAAGTTGAAATGGGAAGGTGAAAGTGGACTAAATTAGAAAAAAATAAAATCTGTTGCCTTGTTTCAGGGCACCGTGACACCTATTCCTTGGTAAAAAGAAAGATCCCCACCCCACCCATCAATCCAATCAAACAAAAATTCCCCATTTGGCATAATATTTGGTGACTCCAAACAATCAAGGGTTTGTCTTCTTTATTCTTTTGTCTATCATATAAATTTTTCTAACTTCACCCTCGTAGTTCTTGTTTCGCCCCTTGTGTTCAATTCTATTGAAACCCACACACACACACACACACACACACACACACACAAAAAAAAACTCTGCTTGATCTAATAATTTCTAGTGAAAAAGATCATGGGGTTATTTTGAATTTTGTTTTTAAGCTGGCCCAATTGGCAAAAACTGTGTCTTTTTGATTAAATTCAACTGGGTTATGACAATTTGAGGTGGGTCTAAATGGCGGCTGAAGAACTGATTGAAGTCAAATTTAGGTTATCTGATGATGGTACTGATATTGGACCAAGCAAATTCGGTCCTAGTACAACTGTGGGATCTTTAAAAGAGCAAATTATTTCACAATGGCCCAAAGGTAAATCAATATCATCTTATATTACATCCTTTTCACAATTTTTGATTTTAGAATGTTCCTATACAATTGATTGCTGTATTATAAGATCCTTGATTTTTTGTTACTTGTATTTGGTTAAGTTAGTGATATCTTGATTTTGATTTTTGTTGTTCTTGTTCTTTTGTTGGAAATAAATCTTGGATTTGAATGTAGTCAAATCATTAAATGATGCAGATTCTAATAATCAGAATTCTAAAACTGGAACAACATCCGTTTAAATTTCTTATGTTTTATAGGTCATCTTAAAACCGTATACTTCATATCAACTTTTACATGTATCTAAATCTTAACCCAACCTTTATAATTTTAGTAGTAGTAGTTACGCATACACTACAAGGAGTAATAAAAATCTTTTATTTGTATTAAGAACATTAGGATGGCTTACCAATAGTGTTGGAAAATATCGTGTGACAAATATTAGAAATCCAATTCTATTCTTATAGCAATCTTTATGTTTTATGGCAGATAAAGAAAACGCGCCTAAAACAATAAATGATGTGAAGCTCATTAATGCTGGAAAGATACTGGAAAACAACAAAACTCTTGCTGAATCTAGATCTACGGTTAGTGAAATACCGGGAAGCGCTATCACTATGCATGTTGTCGTTCGCCCACCAATGGCTGATAAATACAGTGGTAAATTGCTTACAGAAAATTTTTATTTTCATGTTTTCTTGAATTGGCAACTATAATCTTTAGCACCTTATAAGGGGTTCAGGTCTTAATGCGTAATCCTTTGTGTGGTTTAAATATGTCAGGTCAGGTCTGGCTTGACCCAAAACCCTTCCCTGCCCATTTTGACAAATTTTATTAAAGTTAATTGTTTGCATAAAGAGATTTAGTAGAATGCACTCTGGTTGATCATTAACTCATTTAGCCTGTTAGAGATAAAAAGTAACCAAAACGACCCCTTCATCAATAAATTGGTCAAAATTACTGATGCGGGTGAGTTGGGCAATGTAACCAGCAACACAGCCAGCACGAGCTCAAAAGATGTTACACCCGAATCAGGCCAAGCAATGGTTGTGTTGCCATCTATTTCGTATCATCTAAGTGTTTTTTGAGCTGGTTCAAGAAGCTCAGGGGTGACCCTACTTCAGTCCTTAAACTGAAGTAGTTATGTTTTTATGAATAAAGTTTTTTGAAAGTTGAAGGCAATCCAGTAACGAAGAAGAGCCAGCTAGCCGGACCAGCAAATGAGCTTAGCTCAGCCAGTAAAGCTTTAATTCACTCAGCCGGGTAACCAGCAAATCGAACCAGCAAAGTTATACTCAGACGAGTCAGCTAGTTCAACCAGCTGAAGAATTTTAAGTTCAACCAGCACACGAAACTTAGTTCAACCAGCAGGCGACGCTATTTTCTTTCTGAGGGGCCAACTTGCTGATACGATTCAAAGTTTACTTATACTTTTCAATAAACCGGTCAGGTCATGTGCTTAACACGTGCGTGGCTGTTCTAGAAGAATGTTAGCTGTCCAAGAAAGTTTCCCATCTATCATTGGATGCTTTTATCATGGGAAGGAGCACTACCAAATGGAAGGCTTTTGCAGATTGTGTCCTTTATTCTTATTGGCTAATTTATAATTGTTGTCCTTTTTGTCTCCATTTCCTTTTTATGTTTTTGTCTTTTCTAGAAATAGCTGTTAAGCTTCTCCTATAAATAGAGAGCTCTTGTAATTGTAAAACTTGGTTGATGATTGAATGAAAAGTTTGATAGAGCTTATCTATTTACAAAATCTTTGTGTCTTTACGAATCTTTGATTCCGGTAGCTAAGAGTGGTTTCTTTATCAGTGTTTGTGGTGTTACTTTATCAAATATTGTGGTGAAATCCAAATCTTCATATCTGATATTATAGTTGTGGTGGAATCTTTATCAGTTGTAGTTGAAGATTTGGAGTGTTTCTAGATCTCTAATTGTGGTGGTATCTTTATCAATTTGGGGTTTAGATTCTTCTATCCTTGTGTTCTTATTTCAGAGTTTTATACTCTGTTTTTGGGGCTGTTACTGTTACAAATTGGGTCTTTGAGTTCAGATCTATTGGGTGAAGAAAGCTTGTTCTAAATTGCGTTTTTAATCACGCATCAAAGTGGTATCAGAGCTTAGGTTGTTCAATCGAAGCTTTCTTATCATTTTTTTTTTTTTTGTGTTGTTTCAGTTCATACTCTGTTTTAGAGCTGTTAAGCTTTATTTCAGATCTGGGTTTCTATTTGTTGCTGAAGGTTTATTTTAGATCTGATATTTGAAATGGCTGATATTCCAAGGAATATGACTCTTGAAGAAGCTCATAATCTTAGGAGAGATAGAGCTATTGAAGCTCTACAACATCAGATGGAAAGAATGGTTAACTTGTTGGAAGATGGTGTTCCAAAAAGAAATAGAATTAGATCTGAAAATGGAGATACAACTATTGTGTCTTCTAGTACTGAATCTGAGGATGATAGCCATGGATCTACTGATGGATCTCATGCTTGTTCACAAAGAAGAAGAAGGCATAGAAAAAAGCTGATGATTTGAAAGATATTAAGATAGATCCACCTGATTTTGAAGGGTCCTCTAATCCTGAAGATTACTTTGAATGGGTTCAGGCCATGGATAGAATTATGGAGGTTAAAGGCTATGATGATAAAAAGGCCTTTAAAGTTGCTGTAATCAGATTGAAGAAGTATGCTTCAATGTGGTACGATAATCTGAAAAGGGAAAGGCAATATGAAGGAAAGAAGACCATCAAAACCTGGTCCAAGTTAAAAGAGTGTATGCAAAAGAGATTTGTTCCTCAAGCTTACAAACAAGATCTGTATATACAGATGAATACACTCAAGCAAGGCACCATGAATGTTGTTGATTACATTAGAGAGTTCGAGCAGCTCAAAATTCGTACTAGTGTCAAAGAAGCTGAAGAACACACTATAGCAAGATTCGTTGGAGGCTTAAATGCTTCTATTGCTGATCAAGTTGAAATGCAACCTCTATGGACTTTTGAGAGTGCTTGCAAGCTGGCTATTCAAGTAGAGAAACAAGCAAAGAAGAAACTTAATTTTAAGTCTTATTCCAAGCCAGCTGTGCTGCCTATGAAGGGTCAATCATCTATGCTGCCTAGGCATAACGAGGCAACATCCAAAGTATCTAAAGGCAAAGAGCAGGTTGTAGCTGGTCCTAAAGATGATAGAAGAAAATGCTTCAAGTGTCATGGATTTGGACATTTTCAAGCTCAATGTCCTAACCAGCGTGCTCTTACATTAAAGGAGATTGAAGATTTGGAAGGGGGTTTTGAAACTGAACCAGCATATGATGAGTCTGATAGTGAAGAGTTTGTTGCTGCTGATATTGGAGAGTTTTTAGTGGTTCGAAGAGTAATGCACTCAGCTGAGACTATTGAAGATAAGAGTCAGCGTGAAAACATCTTTCATTCAAGGTGCACAGTCAAGGGCAAAGTGTGCAGCCTGATTGTTGATGGAGGCAGCTGTGCAAACGCAGCATCTGCTCACATGGTGGAAAAGCTTGAGCTGGTTACAAAGAAGCATCCTCATTCATACAAACTTCAATGGCTTAACCAAGGCAGCGAGGTAAAGGTTACTCGCCAAGTTACTGTTTCATTTTCAATTGGTACTGTTTATCAGGATGAGATTACTTGTGATGTTATTCCTATGGATGCTTGTCATTTGCTGCTTGGTAGACCTTGGTTATTTGATAAGTATGTCTATCATAATGGACACCAAAATGCTTATTCAATGTATGTGAATGGAAAGAAGATCACCCTCACTTCTTTAAAGCCTAGTGAAATACCTAGAGCTGATCCTACTGTTAAGAATGATAAAGCTTTATTTATGACTCAAGCTGAAGTTGATACTGAGTTAAAGAGTGGTGCTGGTGCTTATTTATTGCTGATGGTTGAAAGTGATGAGTTGAACCAGCATGATGAAATACCAGCTAGGGTAAAGCCATTGTTATCCGAATTTGCTGATGTGTTTCCTACTGAGTTACCTACTGGTTTACCACCAATCAGGGGTATTGAACATCAAATTGATCTTGTACCTGGATCTTTTCTTCCTAATAAAGCAGCTTATCGATGTTCCCCTCATGAAGCAAAAGAATTAGAAAAGCAAGTTAATGAGCTGGTTGCCAAGGGGTATGTTAGAACCATCATGAGTCCTTGTTCAGTACCAGCTTTGTTGGTTCCAAAGAAAGATGGTTCTATGAGAATGTGTGTAGACAGCAGAGCTATTAACAACATCACCATCAAGTATAGGTATCCCATACCTAGATTAGATGATATGTTAGATGAGCTGCATGGTTCTTGTGTATTCTCCAAAGTTGATCTTAGAAGTGGGTATCATCAGATTCGAATGAAAGAAGGAGATGAATGGAAGACAGCTTTCAAGATCAAAGGTGGTTTATTCGAGTGGTTGGTTATGCCTTTTGGGTTGTCTAATGCACCCAGCACATTCATGAGACTTATGAATGAAGTGCTCAGACCACTTATTGGTCAGTTTGTGGTTGTTTACTTTGATGACATCCTAGTGTACTCGAAAACTAAAGAAGAACACTTGGATCATCTGAGGAAAGTATTTGAGCGGTTAAGGCAGAATCAGTTATATGCAAAGCTGGAGAAGTGTGATTTCTTTGTCAGCAAAGTAGTGTTTCTTGGGTATGTGGTTTCTGAAGAAGGCATTTCAATGGATCCATCTAAGGTGGAAGCAATCAGATCATGGCCTAGTCCTTCTTCCATCACTGAAGTCAGAAGTTTTCATGGTTTAGCTTCATTTTATAGAAGATTTATCAAGGACTTCTCCACACTTGTTGCTCCAATTACTGATTGTATGAAGAAAGGGGTGTTTGAATGGTCTAGTTCTGCTCAATCAGCATTGGAATCATTGAAAGAAAAGTTAAGTTCAGCACCTATACTTGCTTTGCCTAATTTTGATATGCTATTTGAACTTGAATATGATGCAAGTGGTGTTGGCATTGGAGCTGTGCTAGTGCAAGGAAAAAGACCAGTAGCTTATTTCAGTGAAAAGCTAAATGGGTCAAAGCTGAATTATAGCACTTATGATAAAGAGTTTTATGCCATCATTCGAGCTGTTGATCATTGGTCGCATTATTTGAAGCCAAGGCAGTTTGTTCTCTTTTCTGATCATGAAACATTGAAATACATTAATGGGCAGCACAAACTAAATCCAAGGCATGCAAAATGGGTTGAATTCTTGCAGATGTACTCCTTTGTGTCTAAACACAAGGCTGGTACTTCTAATGTTGTTGCTGATGCTCTTTCAAGAAGATATTCTTTGTTGTCAATTCTGGAAGCTAGAGTTCTTGGATTTTCATTTGTTAAGGAGTTATATGAAGCTGATCCAGACTTTGCTCCTATTTTGAACTGTTCTCCTGCTGAGTCCAAAAAAGATTATGTTGAGCAAGATGGTTTTCTATTCAAGGGCAGCAGATTGTGCATCCCAAAAGATTCAATCAGGGAGTTGCTGATTAGAGAAGCACATGGAGGTGGTTTAGCTGGTCATTTTGAGATTAACAAGACATTGGAGATCCTAAATGAACACTTTTATTGGCCATGTATGGATAAAGATGTCAAGGCTGTGATTAATCGCTGTGCTACATGCTTTCAAGCTAAGTCAGCATTTCACAAGAGTTTGTATACTCCTCTTCCTGTTCCCAACCAGCCATGGGAAGATTTGAGCATGGATTTCATTGTTGCATTGCCAAGGACTCAGCGAGGCAAAGATTCTATTATGGTTGTTGTTGACAGGTTTTCAAAGATGGCTCATTTCATAGCATGCAACAAAACTAATGATGCTACTATTGTTGCTGCTTTATTCTTCAAAGAAATTGTTCGTCTTCATGGAGTTCCCAAAACCATTAGTGTCTGATCGAGATACAAAGTTCTTAAGCTATTTTTGGAAGACATTATGGAAGCTGCTTGGAACAAAGCTTTTATTCAGCACTTCTCACCATCCCCAAACTGATGGTCAAACTGAAGTTACCAATAGAACTGTGGGAATGCTGCTGAGAGCACTTGTGAAGAAAAGTTTGAAGGAGTGGGATTTGAAGCTTGCACATGCTGAATTTGCTTTCAATAGAGCACCTAATTACTCCACTGGAAGATCACCATTTGAAATCTGCTACGATGCAAATCCACTCACACCCATTGATCTGGTTCCTTTTGCAATTGAGCCTAAGGCAAGTATTGATGCAGTAGCAAAGGCCAAAGAAATAAAGAAGCTGTATGAGCAAGTGAGGGCCAAAGTTGAGAAAACCAACCAGCAATACAAGGCTAAAGCTAACCAACATAGAAAGCATCCCACTTTTATTCCTGGTGATCTTGTTTGGATTCATCTAAGGACGGAAAGGTTCCCAGCAAAAAGGAAGAACAAGCTGATGCCAAGAGCTGAGGGTCCATTCAAAGTGTTGGAAAAAGTTGGTGATAATGCTTACAAGGTCGAGCTGCCTGGTGATACTGCTGTGTCTAGCACTTTTAATGTTGGTGATTTAATGCCCTACTTGGAAGATGACAACCTCGAGAACTTGAGGTCAAGTTCCTTTTTAGAGGGGGAGGATGATGCGGGTGAGCTGGGCAATGTAACCAGCAACACAGCCAGCACGAGCTCAAAAGATGTTACACCCGAATCAGGCCAAGCAATGGTCGTGTTGCCATCTATTTCGTATCATCTAAGTGTTTTTGGAGCTGGTTCAAGAAGCTCAGGGGTGACCCTACTTCAGTCCTTAAACTGAAGTAGTTATGTTTTTATGAATAAAGTTTTTTGAAAGTTGAAGGCAAGCCAGTAACGAAGAAGAGCCAGCTAGCCTGACCAGCAAATGAGCTTAGCTCAGCCAGTAAAGCTTTAATTCACTCAGCCGGGTAACCAGCAAATCGAACCAGCAAAGTTATACTCAGACGAGCCAGCTAGTTCAACCAGCTGAAGAATTTTAAGTTCAACCAGCACACGAAACTTAGTTCAACCAGCAGGCGACGCTATTTTCTTTCTGAGGGGCCAACTTGCTGATACGATTCAAAGTTTACTTATACTTTTCAATAAACCGGTCAGGTCATGTGCTTAACACGTGCGTGGCTGTTCTAGAAGAATGTTAGCTGTCCAAGAAAGTTTCCCATCTATCATTGGATGCTTTTATCATGGGAAGGAGCACTACCAAATGGAAGGCTTTTGCAGATTGTGTCCTTTATTCTTATTGGCTAATTTGTAATTGTTGTCCTTTTTGTCTCCATTTCCTTTTTATGTTTTTGTCTTTTCTAGAAATAGCTGTTAAGCTTCTCCT
Source organism: Rutidosis leptorrhynchoides (assembly GCF_046630445.1). NCBI lineage: Eukaryota > Viridiplantae > Streptophyta > Magnoliopsida > Asterales > Asteraceae > Rutidosis > Rutidosis leptorrhynchoides. The sequence goes on from NC_092337.1 coordinate 19,307,484, forward strand.
ATAAATAGAGAGCTCTTGTAACTGTAAAACTTGGTTGATGATTGAATGAAAAGTTTGATAGAGCTTATCTATTTACAAAATCTCGGTGTCTTTACGAATCTTTGATTCCGGTGGCTAAGAGTGGTTTCTTTATCAGTGTTTGTGGTGTTACTTTATCAAACATTGTGGTGAAATCCAAATCTTCATATCTGATATTATAGTTGTGGTGGAATCTTTATCAGCTGTAGTTGAAGATTTGGAGTGTTTCTAGATCTCTAATTGTGGTGGTATCTTTATCAATTTGGGGTTTAGATTCTTCTATCCTTGTGTTCTTATTTCAGAGTTTTATACTCTGTTTTTGGGGCTGTTACTGTTACAAATTGGGTCTTTGAGTTCAGATCTGTTGGGTGAAGAAAGCTTGTTCTAAATTGCGTTTTTAATCACGCATCAATTACCCTTTCATGAACTTTAATTTTGATGCATAGTTTAGTACTGACATGTTGCTAGTTGATACTGATGCACATCTGATACCCCTTGTGAGTTGTGACCCAATACATTCGTTTGGAATTATTTGTCAAATATGTGACCAATATTTAAGTTTTTTTTTTTTTTTTTTTTTTTTTTTTTTGGTTAATATCATATAACATCTTCCATTTTGGGGGTTCCATATATGATATACATGGTGTAATAAAAGTAACACTGTATTGTGGTTTTGATATACTCGCTTACAAAACGTGTCTCAGAAAATGACAGATATATGGAACCTTGATATTGTTTGACTATTTAAGTCAAATTTGTGACGTTCTATATGCTGAATTTAGATGTAGTTCGTTAGAAAATTTAACACCACTGTTTTCCCTTTATGCCACACCTGTTGATGTTATAGGTTATAGCTAATTCACACTATTTTCAAAACTGAAAATTTCCTCTTGTTTGGCCTGAAATTGCCATCCAAGTTTGTATCTTTCAAGAGAGCAAATATTTTTAACTCTTTTTTTTTTTTTTTTTTTTTTTTTTTTTTTTTTTTTTTGCTACAGAGAAGTTGCAGGATGGCTCTTTGAAAACAAGTAGTTGTTCTTGCACAATCCTGTGAAGTTGAAACTAGATCACATTTATGAATCTTGAGGATCATGTGGCAGCTGATGAAAGAATCTTTGAGTGTTTATCATCATTTAATCATTAAAAGTTTGGTTAGTTTTATTCTCAAGATATGAAAGGATAATAGAAAAGGAAATATGATTTTACTGTTGGTATATGACTCAATATAGAAACTTTGTTGTAGATCAAAATGAAGATGTTAAAAAGATAAGGAATTGCTACAGTACATTGTTTTGAGTTTGGAATGCTTGTCGTATTATGAATTACAATCACATTTACAATAGTTGATGGTTCTACCATTTGTTAAATCACCAAGTATGGTGTCTGATAATTAGTGCTTGCTAGTATATACGAGATACTCATATGGTGTATATTAGTTCAAAGTATAAATAGTACTCCGTAAAAGAAATAATACTCCCTTGTCTAAGTAGATGGTAGCAATCTTAATCTTTCTGAACTCACCTTAAGACCTGTAAAATCATGATCATAATGCTTTAATTAACAAGAGTACTTGAAAACAAGCTATGAATGATGAATATAATGCTTTAATTAACAACAGTACTTGGAAACTTGTGCATCGCCCATCGGACACGAACATAGTTCGCTCCATGTGGTTATTCAAGCACAAGTATAATGTAAACAGTAACTTGAGCAGGTATAAGGCTCGACTCGTTACTAACGGTCGAAGCCAGCAGGTTATCATTGATTGTGATGAGACTTTTAATCCAGTTGCTAAACCACCATCCATACGTACGGTTCTTAGTTTGGTAGTTTCTAGACACGGGCGTAACCTATCTACCGGCTAGATGTCAAAAACGCCTTTCTACACGGACAAGTTTCTAAGACTGTATATATGGCTATATGCATCAGCCTCCTGGTTTTGCGATCCTCGATCATGTCTGCTTATTGCAGAAATCCTTATCCTTATACAGCTATAAGCAGGCCCATCGCGCATGGTTTCATCGGTTTGCCAGTTAAGATCAGCGGATCGGCTTTCACCAAAGCCGTTGTGACACTTCTCTTTTCATTTACCGCCAGGGATCTGATACTACCTACCTGCTTTTTGTATGTTGATGACATTGTGTTGACTGCTTCTTCCACGGGTTTACTACAAGAGATCATCACTTCCTTACATAAGGAATATGCTATGACATATTTAGGTCCTTTGAACTACTTTCTTGGCATCACCGCGACTCGTACTAAAATGTTCACCCGATATTATCGAGCGAGCGGGTATGCCAACATGTCATCCCTGCATGAACCTGATTGAACCAGGGGCCAAACTTGATCAATCCTTAATTAGCGATGTTACTTAATTACGGATTGAGTGCAATAAGATTATAATGGAGGATGGAATGTTTGATGATTATTTTGGGCCCCGATGATCGTCTTTCACTTTAACTATCAAGTGATCAACCACCCCGACCCGGTCTTGATTGTTAATTAGCTTAATTCACCTTTACGCGGTGTAAAAATCCCTTGGGCAAGATCACAAGTGGAAATTACAAAGGCTTAGGCAAAATGGCAGAGAATCAACAACCTATAAATGAGAGGCCAAGCTCCATATTTATAGTATTCGAGATATCCGCGGTTTGCGAGTCATTTAACTATCCGCGGAAACTCAGCGGGTTAAACCGCAGTTATCTATTTGCGCGGAAACACAACCGCTGTATTTATTTTCAGCGAACATTTCATATCTTTGCATTATAGTCCGCATAACTCTGCTCTTGGCTTTTGGCAAATAAAATATACATATATAATGCTATGTATATGATCAAGTCCCCCCAGTTTATTATGATACATTCTCGCGAAGCCAATGCATCATGATAAACTCTAAAAATAAAGAAGTGTTTCTTAAAATATTTCGCAAACAATATTTAATATTTTTTACTGCCCATTTTTTACCGTTGTTTTTGTTAGGCTCAACACGTAATTACAACGGTAATTTTTCGCCATTCTGTCAAATCAATACGCTGTGACGGCTACAAAATTACCGTTTACACGTTGCGGTAATTTTAGCCGTTTAAATGTAATCATTATCTTTCCATCTTACTCGCCCTACTTCCAATTATAAATAACGCAATAATCCGCATAAAAACTTTACTCTTTCTCTTTCAATTTCATTTGCAATCAAATTCGTCGAATCACAATCGTACCGTGCAATTAACAATTCCAACCTTTAATTTCTTCAATTTTATCATCCAATTTATTTTCCTTATTGCAAATGACGTCGTCTTCATCTATGCATACCCCCGGAGGTTATGTTTCCTATATGACGGAAACAAAACTTCAAACCCTACAGGAATGGTATCCGCCACTTGTTCAATTTGTTCCTACCGCGCCTGCGGCAGAACAGCGAGCCGATACTCCCCCTAAAGGGATGATTTCTGTTTACGAGGCTGCCATTTCTCAAGGCAACCTTCGATTTCCACTTACCCGCTTTTTCTGCAGTGTTTGCGAATACTATAATATCGCTATGGCACAGTTGCATCCTAACGCGATTAACAAAATTGTGCTGTTCGAGATGTACTGCAATGCCACCGGCCAACCACTACTGCTGAACGTTTTTCATATGTGCAATAGCCTAGTGCTATACGATGTTGGGTGGTTTTCTTTCCGCAGTAAACTTGGCATAATGACTTCACCCAAGGACTCAATAGGCAATTGGCGCAGTTCGTTCTTTTACATCAACGACACCGCGTATATGGACAGCAACATACCAAAAACGTGGTGTACAGAGCTTAATCCCGACCTTAATGAGAGGCCTGTACTCGATGATCTTGAGAATGACACTCTCAAGACACTAAAAAACGCAGACATATTTCTACGAGCTTATTCGAATGTACCACTGTACATTGGCAGAGTGTCAATCCAATGGCCATGGAGCGACCATGATGCGCTTTTGGTTGACCAATCAAAAAATGGTATGCCACTGAAATTTATCGCAGTATATTAACATAATACACTTACATTTTTCGCAATATTTTTGCTTTGCATAACACTATGCACTTTTATTTTTTTAGCGGTTGCACTTGACCTTATCATGAGGTCCGCTGATATAAGCAGGATTAGCCCTGCCCGTCTCCTAAAGAATGGCGACGGCGACATTATTCTTATTGATGAACCGATCATCAATACATGTTATATTGCTGGAGGCGAGGACCGCGGCAAGCGTATGGTTGCAGAAACTACCCCCACTCCACGCAAGAAACGTATACGCTCTCATTCTGAACAAGAAACAAGTAAGCAAATGCTATTTCGCAGTATTTATTTGATTACGCATTGTTTGTTTTAGGATAAACTTGCTATATTTGCTTATCTGTTTATAGCTATTCTTCCAGAGTCTTCCGCTGAAGCTACACCGCTTTACAACATTAGAGGGAGAATCCCTACAAATGTTCTTAATGAACCCGGGAATGAAGATTTATCTCTTCCATCTGACGCAGAAGCGTCCAACCAGGAAGAGGAAGGAGAAGCCGATGCGGAAGAAACTGCCGCAGCAAATCGGGCCTTTAGACTATACCAAAGGCTTTATAAATTTGTTCCTGAAGAAACAAGGGAGCAATATCGCAAATTGTCTTATCCCGAGGCTGCCAGACAACGACTACATAATTGCTACAATGCAATTTATCTGACAGTCGACAGCATGGAGCGCTTCACCGAGATGTCAGACGAGTATGATAAAGCAGTGAAAGCTGCCAATGCACAAGAGAGAAGGGCGCGAAAGGCTGAGACGCGTCTTGAAAAGGTGATGGAAGAGAACGCCAAACTTAAAAGAAGGGCAGAAGTCGCGGAACATGAGTTCGCACAGCTAGTCAAGTATCTCCCAACATTCACGGATAAAGTGATGGACTCCGAGCCAGTCACTGAAAAATTTCAAACATATGCTCAAGCAGCAAAGCTTGCCACTCGCTGCGAGTGGTATGATTTATTATGCAAACTTGGCAATCTTTCGCAACCTCTTCCTTCTGACATGGCGAAAGAAATATGCGCCACCGATGATGCTCGCGAAATACTCGAGAGGGCGAAGAAGGAGGTTGAGAAGATTAGCATACCTGTTCTTGAGGAGCTCAGTCAGCGGGAAGGCGTTTCATTTGCAGATATTAAAGCATTAGAACTTTAGTTTTGCCTTAACTAATTTGTTTTTGAATGTATTTTCGCAATTACAAATTGCGTTTGTTGTAAGAATCCGCGTTGCGTACGCGCTTAATATTAATCACTTTTTTCACAGTTCGCAGTTGCAACTTCTTTTATTTATATAGCGCTTTATTATCAATATTCATAATACGGACTTGTCCTTTGCAATTTCCAACTTTTATTATTGTGCACATAATAAATGTGTACTTTTGCGAAACAATCTGTATGCGTATGTACTTATACGTTATGAATCTTCTAAGTCCGCCATAACGATCCTTAGGCAACTTTAGCATTGTGAAGCATCTAAGTATTGGCAAGATCAAATACTTAGGAAGTGTTATCCTTTCGTAATTATTTTCAAATTAACACAAGTGGGCAATTTCATCACTTTGTTTTTAACAGATTATGTCACAATGCATTCTTGCATTATTATAACATTTAAGTAGGCCACGCTTAGCGAAAATCATGCCACCTTACTTAAAATATCCGCAGAACAAACATTAACTTAGTGTTGTAAAAGACAAATAATTGCATTCTGCGAAATAAGCACTACGCGTGGCCACACGCAGTGTTTTCGCTTTGTAAAGAAACAATTACTAACACTGAAATTAACTTTGCTTTATTCATTATTATTTCGCATTCGAAACATAAACACAACTATCAAATTCGCATCTTAATATCATGCATTTATGAATTTTGCCTTAGCTTCTTATTACAACTTTTTAAATTTTCGCACTATTCAGGATTAACTGATCGTCCTTCAATACCCAAATTCGCATTTGCCATAATCATAGCGCAGAATGGCTCCACTTCCGCAGAAATCAGCGTGCCAATGCCCTTGTTGGCAGAAAATTTTAGCATACCATGTATGGTAGATGGTATAGCGCCAAACATGCGCAAAGCTGTGCGCCCAAGTATCATATTGAACCGCGATTGATTTCGCATTATATACAGATTCAATAAAGCTTGGCGCCTTAGCGACTCATCATTGTCATCAACTAACTCCATTTGCAACTCCAACTGACCAACAGGCCAGGATGACTCTCCTGAGAACCCGGCAAGTGAAACCGCAGTAGGTTTCATCAAAGCTTGAATGTTCGCGGACAACTTGCTAAAGCATTGTTCGTACATGACGTCGACACTGTTACCAGTGTCTACATGTACCTTCGTTATCATTATTCCAGTATTTGCAACGCGACATGAAACCACTACAGGTTTATCATCATCCGCGATCAAACTTGCAGGAGGAAACGCAATAGAAGGACATTTCCAACTAACAATCTGCTTTGAAATTTGCATTACCGACATTTCGCCCTGCACTTCTACCACGTTGATCACCTGTACTCCGCGCTGATTTTCTTTTTTGCTCACCATTTTTACTCCCAAATTTTTTACTGCGGGAGCCTTTCGCTCAACCGCGTTTGACGCGTTCAAGGTGTTAGCTTCTGTAGGCATTATAATCGCATTCGCGGTGTTTTGTGCGATTAAATGGTCCAGCTTGCCTTGCTCGTACGCTTCTGCAATGAATTTCGCCAAATCTCTGCAACTATTGGTGTCATGACCGTAATCATCATGGAAAACATAAAATTTTGATCTATCGCGCCTGCTATTTTCTCCCAAAGGCTGCGGATCAGGAAAAGACTTAGCAACTCTTTCTTGCAACAAAATTTCCTTGGGCGTTTTTGTTAGCGTCTGAATGATGTTGAATGATTCATTGCTCCACTTTCACGTAGAATAGCGATCACGGCGGCCATATCCATGGTTATCATTTTGGCCTTGAAACCTGTCATTTCGCGGGTATCCACCGCCGCCATTTCTTCGCGGAAAACCTGATCCGCGGTAATTATCACTGTTACCATCGCGAAAAGAGTCATTGTCATCTCGCCAACTTTTGTCTCTACCCCATCCACACGCAGGGGTTATATTGCTATCCTCTCCACCGCGGAGATAATCATATGTTTCCTGTTGTACTTTTGCAAAAGTCGGCGGAACGTCTCTTCGCAATCTCCGCACAAGAGTAGGATGTCGCTGTGGGTTAATAACATGCAAAAAACCAGAAATTTTCTGATCTTCATTCAATTGTGGGATTTTTTGGCACTCATAAATGTACCGCGTAAGTAATGCGTTCAAAGTCTCCTTGTTGCCTTGCTTAATATCATGACATTCTATGTGCGTCTTTTTCTGCGGTAATAGATTTTGAAACTGCAGCAAAAAAATTTCGTGCAAATCTACAAAGCCAATGATACTGCGAGATTGCAAACTATGAAACCATTCCCTTGCTGACCCTTGCAAGGCCATGGGGAATACTCTACACGCGACTGGTTCATCCCAGTTATAAGTGCTTACTACGCCTTCGAAGCGTTGTAGAAAATCCAAAGGATCAGTTAGACCCGAATAGACTCCCAGAGTTGCCGGCACGATCGACGGAGAAACAATTGGATAGTCAGAAATATGTTGGGCAAACTTGTCCGCAGCAGTAGTGATTTCTGTTGCCTTCTTTGTGCGAGTATCTGCGTTCTCCACACAAAACTTGGTAAGCATGTCTTGCAAAAAGTTTGGCTGATCAAACTTATGTTGCATTGACTTTGGCGCAATGCTTCTGAAAGCATCCGCCAAAAAATTCTGGGCATTTTCTCTGCGAGCAGCGTCAGATGCGTCGCCCTCTTCCCCATAGCGAGGGAAAGGTGTTGGTGGTCGTTTTCGCTTAATTTGTGGATTTTTAACAAACTCTTCCACGCTGTCCGAATCATCAGAAAATTCGCTCTCTTCTCTTGGCGTTTTTGCCATTTTTGATTTATACGTAGAGTTCAAATGATTGCGATCTTCTGCATTATCACTATCGCTATCATTATGCTCAATAACTAGACGATCAACTTGTGACCCTGAATCATTTAATGGCCATAAGTAAGTGCGCGGTATGCGAGATTCGCAATTACGCTTAGCATCTCGCTTAGCTTGCTCGATTCCAGTACCAACAATTTTGTCAGTCTTCAGACTAGATTTTCCAGCCAAAGCTTTTGGTCGCTTCCCATCAACGGTTATTTCACTGCGATTTTGCAGCAAATTTCTTCGCGCAATCATGTTTTCAGCAGCAACTTCTGGCTACGAGTCACTAGCATTGTTTTCAGCAGATGTTTTAGCGATCGGTTCTTGAACCGATTTTCCCGCGGTTATACTAGCATTTGTTTGTAATGGAAATATCACAACGTTCTGCGAATCACCAGGCAGTGCATCAGCATTCGCAGAACCACCAGTTTGCTTTGCATTTGTCATCATGATTGTCGAGCAGATCGACTGATTGCGTATTGTAAAAGCACCTGCAAATCATCACAACAAAAACACGATTGCAATTAAACCGTCGAATTAATTGTTTAACGGCACGAAACAAAAAATTTTCAGGTTAATTTCTAAAACGAGTCCCACGGATGACGCCAATTGATCAATCCTTAATTAGCGATGTTACTTAATTACGGATTGAGTGCAATAAGATTATAATGGAGGATGGAATGTTTGATGATTATTTTGGGCCCCGATGATCGTCTTTCACTTTAACTATCAAGTGATCAACCACCCCGATCCGGTCTTGATTGTTAATTAGCTTAATTCACCTTTACGCGGTGTAAAAATCCCTTGGGCAAGATCACAAGTGGAAATTACAAAGGCTTAGGCAAAATGGCAGAGAATCAACAACCTATAAATGAGAGGCCAAGCTCCCTATTTATAGTATTCGAGATATCCGCGGTTTGCGAGTCATTTAACTATCCGCGGAAACTCAGCGGGTTAAACCGCAGTTATCTATTTGCGCGGAAACACAACCGCTGTATTTATTTTCAGCGAACATTTCATATCTTTGCATGGCTTTTGGCAAATAAAATATACATATATAATGCTATGTATATGATCAAAACTTACCAGTCACAGTCCTGGTGTGAAAGAACCGACTCTGTATTGCAGCTTTGTAGGCGCTTTACATCATCTCACATTTACTCCTCCTGACATTTCTTACGCCATACAACAGATTTGCCTCTTCATGCATGATCCTCTTGAGCAACATATACATGCCCTCAAACTGATCATTCACTATATTAAGGGCACTACCGATTTTGGTTTACAGATCTATAAGTCTTCTCCGACTACATTGGTCGCTTACTCTTACGCTAACTGGGCTAGTTGCCCCACTACCGGACGCTCTACTTCTTGCTATTGTGTTTTACTAGGCAACAACCTTATGGCATGGTCGTCCAAACAACAACACACGACCTCCCGTTCCAGTGCGAAGGCAGAATACCGCGAGTTGCTAATGCCGTTGTCGAAATATGATGGGTTCGTAATCTTTTCCGAGAGCTTCACCGTCCCCTCACTTCAGCCACACTAGTTTTTGTGACAATGTCAGCTCTCTCTCTTTACTAATCCGGTTCAACGTCAGCGGACCAAGCACATTGAGATTGATATTCACTTTGTTCGCGATCTAGTTGCTCAGGGACATGTACGGGCCTTACATGTTCCGTCCAGATATCAGTTTGTCGACATCTTCACCAATGGTCTACCGTTTACAATATTTGGCGAGTTCAAATTCAGTTTGAGTGTCTGGAGTACTCCCGCTCCAACTGCGGGGAAGTGTTAGACGGGTATAGTCATTGGTTTGTAATCCATCATATAAGGGCCCATATTTCTCTATTGTCCATTACGTTATATTGTTTAGCTATATACATGTGGCTGAGGGTATTGTAATCGACATCAAATAATCATGTCAATGCAAATTATTATTTCACATTATGTCCATATCTATCAGATTCAGGTAATCCAAAAATGGTTAAAATTTGTGATAAGTTAATTGAGATTTTCATGGTTGTTTGTTTTTAGTAACGAATGGGATACTATTCGACCTCATTTCTTTGAAAGTTGCCAATAATACGCAGATAAAGAAAACGATCCTGTGATGAAACACAAGTTTTTAGGCTTTCAAAAAAAGTTGAAGAGGTATGAATAATAAATTTACCTCAACCTCCACCTGCCTTTACTTTGGTCCCGGAGATTAACCCATTGCCGGATATTGGGAACGTGGATTGTGGATTGAATTTTGATGGTGTGGATCGAACAGTTGATGCTGTTTTTTATTCTAACCTTGTTAACGTAGCGAAAACGCGACTGACCAAGGATGTGGGTAAGCAGAAACTAGTTCTCGTTGATGTTTGTGAGTCGAATAATTCACCTGTTGTTGTGGTGTGTGAGTCTGATGTGCGGGAAAAAGTGAGCCGAGATTTAAAAGAATTATGTGAAGTGTGAGCTATTCAAATTGGTTTGATCTTTCCCAATCATTCTGGCCGGAACTTGAGAAATGCGAGTCTGTTTTGTCCACTTTCTCCTGCCTTTGGTTCGAGACCTTGGAAGATGGCGTTTTGGCGTGCCCTTGCTACTAAAAAAAGAATGAAAAAGGGAGAAAATGAAGCAAAAAAAAAAGTTGTAAAAAAAGGTATTGGGAAAAGGTTTTCAAATTCAAATAAGAATAAAAAGTTGTAAAAGGGTATTTAAGTTATCGCCATTAAGAATTGTGAATATGATAAAAATGATAATGGACCCGGTATTTAAAAAAAAAGGGAAATTGATGAAAATACACTTTTTTAAGGCTTCAAACGAAATACACTTTTTTTTTTTAAAAAATTGTCTTTTTACACCATTCGGTAGACGGGATTTCTGTCTACCACCTTTATCTGTCGTCTACTACCATTTTTACAAAGTAGTAAACAGTAACAACAAGGTAGTAGACAGTGAGAACAAAGCAGTAGACAGCCAGCTGACCGTCTACTGCCTTGTTGTTACTGTCTACTACCTTGTTGTAGGTGTCGACTGATATGTATTATTGGTGTCGACACCTACAACAAGGTAGTAGACAATAACAACAAGGCAGTAGACGGTCAGCTACCTTGTAATTGGCTGTCTACTGCTTTATTCTCACTGTCTACTACCTTGTTGTTACTATCTACTACTTTGTAAAAATGGTAGTAGACGACAGATAAAGGTGGTAGACAGAAATTTCCTCTACCGAATGGTGTAAAAAGGCAATTTTTTAAAAAAAAAATGTATTTTGTTTGAAGCTTTAAAAAAAGTGTATTTTGAACAATTTCACAAAAAAAAAATTGGTTTGAGCCCAAACAATTCCTTAGCCCACAAAATTTACAAGCCATATGTTTAAGATACCACAAATAGAAAGAAGCATTAGTCTTTTAGTTCACCAACAATTACAATTCCAGCCAATATGACGCTACCATCTTCAACCTTCTTTCATTCAGCAACCCTAACCCTAAGTCGTTGTTTCCACACTCTTCACAGATGGCAATCGAGACAAGTTACAGGTACGCTCCTTCAATTCGTTGTAAGCATCAAATCGATTCCCCAAAAATACATAAAGTTTTCTGTATCTACAGGAAAAGAGTTTTTGGGTCAATCTTTTCTGTCCTTTATATACCAGAAAGATTTCGGTTTCGTTGGTACGACCGAAAAGAGTTTTAGGTTCAATCTTTCCGGTCCTTGATGTATTTAAAAGATTTCGGTTTTTTCGAATCAATTAAAATCGTAGTTAGTTGATTGAAGGAGGTATAATTTATTATTTTTGTATGAACAAATCGACTGATTGATTGATTGTAGCAGAAAAGAAAACATGTGGGATGGAGCAAAGGTCACACGAAGAGCAGCGAGTTATGATGATTTATGGGAACTAACCCATAACAAAATCCCTAGAAAAGGCATTATCATTGTTATTCTTGTTATTTTTTGTTATAATTGTTATTGTTATGTTATTGTTATTAGTAATTGTTATGTAAATTGGTCTAAAAAATATACTCTTATACACGAACTTTGGAAACACTGAACAATTAAAGATTGCCTGACCATCATGAACATAATAGTCAAATAGGCATATGAGTTCATGAGATTATTACTGATAAAAAACTGAACATAAAGTAAAAATGTTTGCGGGGGTGTAATCTTAGCGACTCTATTTGCCGCATATTGAGTGCGCATCAACATTTCTATAGATGGTTTGAAGACTTAAATCACCGAGATAACTGCAAATGTATAAAAGTACATTTTTATTATGGTGGTTGTTTTTGGACTATTTTAAAATTTTCAACTCTCAGCTAATAAGTTACCTTGTTATTGTTGGCTGTAACCAACCAACAATGAGATAGATTCATCAAACTCAAAAACAGCTTCTTTGATTTTCAATTTGGCACTAATCAGTTTAATTACATGTTTGGATCGTGGGTCATTTCGTGAACACTGTATGTTTGATTAGTAATCGATATTCATGTGTAAACCATTTGTGATATTTATGATCAAAAGAAACTCCTCGTTACGAAGAATAATGTTCAACTCATGCGGAAGTTCATTAGGGTCAACAACTTTTAATATTGAAATTGAGAATTTTTTGTGTATCAGGTGATACAAGTAGATTGTTATTATTTATAATATATAGTAATAGTAATAGTAATAGTAATAGTAATAGTAATAGTTAGAGTTAGAGTACGAGTTACGAGTTCGCGGGATTATGTCTGAACAATTTTGTAATGACGATAGATAGTTAATGAATGAAACATAATGTTGTATAGTACATTTTTTATATAGGTTAAGTGGATAATAGTGTACATAGTGTGGTTCTTTGTAATATATATTACATTGAAGCATTATTCATTTATCCTTCAAAATGGGTGGGTTACGCTCTTCTTTTCACAACCTCGTGGTATCCTTCGTCTATCTTTTGTCTCAAAGTCAGAAATTGTGTCAGTATTAGTTGTTTAACCTCTTGGCCAAGGCACTACACTACAAATTTATAAGTATATAAAAACTACCAATTTAGAAGTTCAATAACGGATTTATACCAAGATATTATTATTATTATTATTAGTATTATTATTATTATTATTATTATTATTATTATTATTATTATTATTATTATTATTATTATTATTATTATTATTATTCTCTCTTTTTGTTCTCTTCAGTTATTTAATTTTAATTGATTGAAAGAGGTTTAAGAATTTCTTACTTTTTTTTATTAACAACATGATTGATTGATTGATTGATTGTTGGATTATAACAGAAAACATGAAACATTTAGCAGCTACTAAAGTCGAAAAGAAGAGCAAAAACGTTAAGTTGGATATTGTTTGTTCGGACGGGACATGGATTGACGCCGAGCACTTTGAGAGGGAGTCTAAAGTGGTCCAAGCAGGTTACAAGAACGATTTCGGCTTCATTGAAGTCGAAAGCAACAGCGAAATCATTCACAAGGTTGAATTATTCTGTGCAATACGTACGAGGATCGAGAATTGTTGTCCCCCAAACAATATTTATGATGATTATGGCATACACCTTCTCCAACTGAAATTGAATGTTTTCAATTATAAATTTCTCCAACGCAATAAAATCTATGCTCTCGATCTTATGATTGTAAGCTTCTTTTTCTTTCTCTTCCTTTTTAATTCGCGTCCGCCTGTTAGAAATTAGTTTGTTCGATTTTTTATAAGGTGGTTTGGAATTTGTCATTATATATATATATGTATATATGTATAACTATATAGGGCAGGATCAATGGGGAAGTAACCAATCGGGGGGAAGCGGGGGAAGCAAATTTTTTTTTTTTTTTCATTTTTTTTTTCGGCATCAAGATCACACGAAAATATGAACATTTAGAAGAGACACTTTGTGATGAATGTTATCGACAAAAATAACATTCAAGATAATATTGTTTGTGAAGAATATGAACGTTTTTTCTTCTTCATGTTTTGTGAAGTAAAATTTAGTCCGATTTAAGGTTTAGGGTTTGGTGTTTTGGGTTTATTCCATAAACCCAAAACACCAAACCCTAAACCCTAAATCCTAAACTCTAAACCGTTCGTGTTAAATTTATTGTAATTAAAAACGAATTTAAGGAAATAAATAATAAGTATAATGTTTATAATATAAGTTAATAATAATAATAATAATAATACATTATTAATAAATACTTATATTATATATTATAACTTATTAAAATACTTTAGTTATTATATAATAATTAAAAATTAATAATTAAACTCTTATATTCTAACTTAAATTCAATTCATAAACAAACCCAAAAATTTCTCCGCTCCACTTCATAATCTCATTCATCTGCATACATTTCAACCTCATAATTTCATCATCAACAACATATACATACATCACCATTTTAATAATCCTCTTTATACATTTGTTTTATAGTTTTGAATAATTCCAACATAAATAAATAAATAACAGGAAGTGGGTGACTACCCAAATTTTACCATATACATACATCACCATTTTAATAATCATCTTTATACATTTGTTTTATAGTTTTGAATAACAAAATTCCTACTGTATTTGATTTTCAAAAAAAAAAAAAAAAAATCAATTAAAATTACTTGTATATATAATAGCACTTACCTGACAATATTTTTACGGGAGTTTATGCTAAAACACTTGACTTTGATCCAACCACGCCTTTCTATATAAACTTTTAATAAATTCATTTAAAATACACTTTAACTATTTTATCTTTTTTTTTTTCTTTCAAATAATACTATACTAGTACTAGTTGAAATAGACAACACACATGACTCTTTGCCGAAACTACTGCTTGGGTGCTAATTCGTACACCACTAAAATTATTCATACACTACTAAATGTGCAATACAGTGTTGTACTGTACAACTCTCTAAAGCATATTTAGTGGTGTATGGATAATTTCAAGTGGTGTACGAATCAGTCCCCTGCTTGAAAGGTTGTGGGGTCCATGACCTCACTTGTTTGAATTTTCTTTTAGTAAATCTAAATCCTAAATCTAAACCCTAAACCCTAAATTTCTAAACCCTAATATCTAAACCCTATAAACCCTAATATCTAAACCCCAATAGCTAAAACCTCAAAATGCGTTCGAAAAACACGATAATTGTTATATATTACTTCTTCGAGCGTTTTCCCGCCAAAATAAAAACATTTATCACAAAGTGTCTCTACTAAATGTTCATATTTTCATGTCATCTATAATGTTCGTGAACAAAGTTTTTTCAAAAAACGAAAAAAAAAAAGTTTTTGCTTCCCCCCGCTTCCCCCCGAATGGTTACTTCCCCCTTGATCCTACCACTATATATATATATATATATATATATATATATATATATATATATATATATATATATATATATATATATATATATATATATATATATATATATATATATATATATATATATGTATATATATATATATAGGGGCAGGATCAATGGGGAAGTAAACAATCGGGAGGAAGCGGGGGGAAGCAAAATTTTATTTTTTTTTCGTTTTTTTTGAATTTTTTTTCCGGCATCAAGATCACACGAAAATATGAACATTTAGAAGAGACACTTCGTGATGAATGTTATTATTTAGGCGGGAAAACGATCGATGAAAATAACATTCAAGATAATATTGTTCGTGAAGAATATAACGTTTTTTTTCTTCATGTTTTGTGAAGTAAAATTTAGCCCGATTTAGAGTTTTGGTTTAGGGTTTAGGGTTTAGGGTTTGGTGTTTTGGGTTTATTCCTTAAACCCAAAACACCAAACCCTAAACTCTAAACCGTTCGTGTTAAAAACTCAATCTAAATCTTAAATCTAAACCCTAAACCCTAAATTTCTAAACCCTATAAACCCTAATATCTAAACCCCGATAGCTAAAATCTAAAAATACGCTCGAAAAACACGATAATTGTTATATATTACTTCTTCGAGCGTTTTCCCGCCAAAATAAAAACATTTATCACAAAGTGTCTCTACTAAATGTTCATACTTTCATCTCATCTATAATGTTCGTGAACAAAGTTTTTTCAAAAAACGAAAAAAAAAAGTTTTTGCTTCCCCCCGCTTCCCCCCGAATGGTTATTTCCCTCTTGATCCTGCCACTATATATATATATATATATATATATATATATATATATATATATATATATATATATATATATATATATATATATATATATATATATATATATATATATATATATATATTATAAAGCGCGTGATATAAATCATACGTGTCATTTTCTCAATTAAACTGAATTAAATAATCTTACGTGTCAATTTTTCAATTAAGCTATTTATTATTAAATCGAATTAAATATTAAATAATCATTATTTTTATTAAGATAAAACTAAAAGTAATAAAATAAATTAAGATATTCGACAAATATAGAATAAAGATATGCCCGTGCGTAACATATTCACAAGATAAAAGTACTGGATACCCGACTTTGAAAACAAATCATAGAACAAATACTGGATACCCGACATCTTGGAAACAAATCGCCGACTTTGAAATTATAGAACAATCAAGTTAATTTTTAAATAATAAATTAATTAGATAATAAAGAAGAATCAAAATACACCTATTAACAAATCGTTGACTTGGATAAATTAACCAATCAGGGAGATTATTATTTATTATTTATGAATGATATTTTATATAATATAAAATTAATTTAGTGTTTGCACTTAAATTTAAAAACTTACATTAATATATATAATGAAATTAGTTTGTACTAAAAGCATATATAGTTAGAGATGTATATAAAATATTATTAATTTTTTTTGGGTAAGCAAGGAAACCCTCCTATGAACGTCTCCCCCATAGAAGGTAAAACCTCGGGTAATCAAGTCCCTCGAGCGCGAGACCTGGTACCGGGTGAATTGCGCATTATGCGCACCCTCTTGTCACACTCCCTTTTGAACAATTTGGCATAGCCAAGGATTGAACCCGGGTGGTGTGCTTCATTGGGTAACTCGATGGCCACTCAAGCAAACCTGAGTGGTTATATTAAATATTATTAACGATCTATTTAAAAAAAACTTTTTTGAGGCTCATGTGTTTTATCTATTATTTGTCAATTGAAGTTAAAATTGATCCAAAAAACGGGCTCATAATTTATGTGTTAGTATTCAATACTAATGTTTTCGATACATATTATTTGTCAATTGAAGTTAAAATTGATCCAAAAAACGGGCTCATAATTTATGTGTTAGTATTCAATACTAATGTTTTCGATACAAATGTTATCGGTAATGAAAGGTTTTTTCATTGTAACTGTATTAGACATTTGATAAGTATCAATACTAACGTTATCGAATATTAATTTATACAATTTCCGTGCAACGCAAGGGCTCATAAAACTAATATATATATATATATATATATATATATATATATATATATATATATATATATATAGGGTGAGGATCCATGGAGAACCAAAGGTAGTAGAGAACCCATGAAACCATCGACTAACCGTTCACTCTTGCGTGCAGATTGACTTTTTTTTGCAGTTTTTTTTTTCAGATTGACTTTTTTTTCTGTGCAGTTTTTTTTGTGCAGATTAAGTCCATCTGCGTGCAGATTGACTTTTTTTGCGTTTTTTTTGTGTGCAGATTGACTTTTTTTTGTGCAGATTGACTTTATTTCAAAAAAAAAAAAATTCGTAAAGTTTTTTTTTCCCGAATTTTTTTTCAAAATTTAGCCCGATTTAGAGTTTAGGGTTTAGGGCTTAGGGGAGCCCTAAACCCTAAACTCTAAACCGTTCGTGTTAAAAACTCAATCTAAACCCTAAATCTAAACCCTAATTTCTAAACCCTAATTTTAAACCCTAATTTATGTTTATGAACGATTTGATGCGATAGGGCGAAAATACCCTTATATGAGTGAAATAAGTGAAATAACATGGTGCTAAGAAAGAGGCTCGGCATGGAAGTGAAATAACATGGTGCTATGAGTTCTCTCATATGTCAAGTTCTCTCTAGATCCTTTTACTATATATATATATATATATATATATATATATATATATATATATATATATATATATAATCTTCTCATATGTCTTAACACCCTTAACTTTAAAACCTAAGGAACTATTTATGAATAGTTAGTTGATAGTTTGAATTGATAACCACAAGTGCCTGCCACAATATGTCTCTTTACCAGTTAGTGTATCTTATGTATTCTTGTTTGTTTATTGTTTTTTAATTAATGTGCTTCACAATTTTCTGTTTTGATTCCAGGCTGCTTTTGATTTGGAGATAAAGAGCCTCATCGACCTGATGATGAAAGACGTTGATGACATGTTTACCAAAATGACAAGTGATGATGAGGTTTACGAATTCTTGTATGTGAATTTGAACGGGGATTATAATTTTGATAAATATGAATTTGAAGATTTGGTATACAACCTTGTGGGTTTCGAGTGGGCTTTTAAAATGACTCGGACTCTTCATGCTCAAGTCTTCCCTAGTGGTACATACTTCATACTTATTATTAATATTATATTATTATTTCTATTGATAATTATTACGGAGTATTACTTTTATCATTAGAATTATATTTATAATAATTAATAAATTAATTTCAATTGATATTTTTTTATTTTCTATAATAACTACTTAATTGATTTTTTGTAGCCAAGAAGTGGGATCCCGAGTTATTAAAAGTGCCGTTCCATCAGTATAAAACCCTATCCTATGAACAACGGTGAGTTTATTATATTATATTTGTACTCTTTTGGTAAATTTTATTACGGTTTACTATTTTAATTGCATTATTACATATACATAAAATATATAAATGCTGCCTGCCTGCTGGTTCTGATATCCTTTCAAATTTAATATTTTGTAGACGACTATGGCTAATAGCACATTTCATTTTAAGAAAATTGTGAGCATTCTTTCTTTTCTTCAGAGTTTCCAATTTAATCTATTCTATTTTCACACACACACACACACACACACACACACACACACACACACACACACACACACACACACACATATATATATATATATATATATATATATATATATATATATATATATATATAATCAAGAGGGAAGCACTTTTTAGGGGGAAGTGGGGGGAGGTAATTTTTTTCGTTTTTGAAAAAACTTTGTTCACGAACATTATAGATTAGATGAAAATATGAACATTTAAAAAAGACACTTTGTGATGAATGTCATTATTTTGGCGGGAAAACGTTTGAAGAAAAAAATAAAAACATTCAATGCATTGAATGTTTTGCTGCTGAGTTTTTTTAAGGGGTTAGAAATTAGGGGGTTATAAATTAGGGTTTAGGTATTAGGGTTTAGAAATTAGGGTTTTGGCTTTAGAAATTAGGGTTTAGAAATTAGGGTTTAGAAATTAGGGTTTAGATTGAATATTTTAACACGAACGGTTTAGAGTTTAGGGTATAGGGTTTAGGGTTTTGGGTTGAGGGTTTACGGAGTAAACCCGAAAACCCAAAACCCTAATCCCTAAACTCTAAATCGGGCTAGATTCGAAAAAAACACTTCACACAAGATGAAAACAAAACGATGCAAATAAACTCAGCTGCAAAACATTCAATGCATTGAATGTTTTTATTTTTTTCTTCGAGCGTTTTCCCGCCAAAATAATGAGATTCATCACAAAGTGTCTTTTTTAAATGTTCATATTTTCATCTAATCTATAATGTTCGTGAACAAAGTTTTTTCAAAAAACGAAAAAAATAAAATAATTTGCTTCCCCCTTCCCCCAAAAAAGTGATTCCCTCTTGATTATGACGCTATATATATATATATATATATATATATATATATATATATATATATATATATATATATATATATATATATATATATATATATATATATATATATATATATATATAATCAATCGGGGGGAAGCGGGGGAAGCAATTTTTTTTTTTTCGTTTTTTGAAAAAACTTTGTTCACGAACATTATAGATTGTATGAAAATAAGAACATTTAGAAAAGACACTTCGTGATGAATGTTAATATTTTGGCGGGAAAACGATCGACAAAAATAACATTAAAGATAATATTGTTCGTGAAGAATGTTAACGTTTTTTTTCTCTCCATGTTTTGTGAAGTAAAATTTAGCCCGATTTAAAGTTTAGGGTTTAGGGTTTGGTGTTTTGGGTTTATTCCATAAACCCAAAACACCAAACCCTAAACCCTAAACTCTAAACCGTTCGTGTTAAAAACTCAATCTAAATCCTAAATCTAAACCCTAAATCTAAACCCTAAACCTAAATTTCTTAACCCTAATATCTAAACCCTATAAACCCTAATATCTAAACCCTAATGTCTAAAACCTCAACATACGCTCGAAAAACACGATAATTATTATATATTACTTCTTCGAGCTTATTTTCGCCAAAATAATAACATTCATTACGAAGTGTCTTTTCTAAATGTTCTTATTTTCATCCAATCTATAATGTTCGTGAACAAAGTTTTTTCAAAAAACGAAAAAAAAAAAATTTGCTTCTCCCCGCTTCCCCTCGATTGGTTACTTTCCTCTTGATCCTAACACTATATATATATATATATATATATATATATATATATATATATATATATATATATATATATATACATATATATACATATACATAGGGAATGGATCCAGGGATAAACAACATTTGGGGTACAAACAGGATAAGCAAAATCACTTTTTTTTTTGTTTTATTTTAATTTTTTTTGTAGATTCATAAATCTGCATCAAAATGTTCTCCTAATCTATATTTTTATAAGCCAAAAACATTCGAAATCGTTCAAAATCTGGTGATGAACGATAATAATCGTGATAAATGATCAATTTTATGATCCATCAAAAAGAGGGATGAATGATAAATTAATCATTCATCACTTGTTTGATGAATGATAAATTAATCATTCATCACGATTATTATCATTCATCACTTATTTTTTAACGATTTTATTTAAAAAAAATTGTAATTTTTTTGTTTTCTTCATTTTGCTAATCCATGGATCTTACCCCTATATATATGCGCGTGTGTATATATATATATATATATATATATATATATATATATATATATATATATATATATATATATATATATATATATATATATATATATATATATATAGGGGGAGGTTCAATACAGAATCAAAAAGCTACAAAACTAACTAATGTGCATAGATTTACACTTGTGCACATTTAAAAAGTTTTGTATTTGTGCACAAAAATACATTTGTGCACAATGGTGCACATTAAAAAAGTTCTGTATTGAACTTTATATATATATATATATATATATATATATATATATATATATATATATATATAGGGTGAGGATCCCCTGAGAACTCAATTAGGTTGAGAACTCTTGGAACTCCCATTTCGAATAGGTAACTAAGTTTTTTTCATAAATAGAAATTTAGCATTATTTAGAGTTTAGGGTTTAGTCACAAAATACTAAACTCTGAACCGTTCGTGTCAAAAACTCAAATCTAAATGCTAAATTTAAACTCCTAAATCTAAACCCTAAATCCTAAAGTTACAAAAACATGTTAAAAAATACTGATAAAATGTCGAAAAAACATGTATCATTAGTTCTACATCCTATTCCACATAAATGTAGAACAAAAAGTTCTTGTTCGACCAGACTAATATATGCTCGCTAATATATGTTCGCCTGCCAAAAAGGTTGTTCGATCAAGGAGTTCTCATAGCAAAAAAGTTCTCATTTGATCCTTGCACTATATATCACTTTTTTTTGAGAAAGGTGGAAGTGAATTTTTTTTTTCGTTTTTTGAATTTTTGTTTTCCATGCATTAAGATCGCATGAAAATACGAACATTTAAAAAGACACTTTGTGATGAATGTTAATATTTTGGCGGGAAAACGATCGAAGAAATAACTTATAACTTGCATCATTAGTAATGTTATTCTTCGAAGGTTTTTTTAGAATTTATAAATTAAGGTTTAGGGTTTATATTGAATTATTAACACAAACATTTTAGAGTTTAGGGTTTTGGCCATAAACCCTAAACTCTAAACCATTCGTGTTAAAAATTCAACCTAAACCCTAAAGCTAATTTCTAAACCCTAATATCTAAACCCTAACTTATAAACCCTAAAAAAGCGCTGGAAGAATAACATTACTCATAAAGTTTCTTTTTAAATTGTTCTTATTTTCACATAATCTTTATGTTTGGAAACAAATTTTTTTTTTTTTAAAATGGAAAATAAAATTAGTTCTCTTCCTCCAAAGAAGTGCTTCCTTCTTGATTAGTCCTATATATATATATATATATATATATATATATATATATATATATATATATATATATATATATATATATATATATATATATATATAGGGGCAGGATTAATGGGAAAGTAACCAATCGGGGGGAAGCGGGGGGAAACAAAATTTTTTTTTTTCATTTTTTTTTGAATTTTTTTTTCGGCATCAAGATCACACGAAAATATGAACATTTAGAAGAGACACTTCGTGATGAATGTTATTATTTAGGCGGGAAAACGATCGACAAAAATAACATTCAAGATAATATTGTTCGTGAAGAACATGAACGTTTTTTTTTCCATGTTCTGTGAAGTAAAATTTAGCCCGATTTAGAGTTTAGGGTTTAGGATTTAGGGTTTAGGGTTTGGTGTCAAAACACCAAACCCTAAACCCTAAACTCTAAACCGTTCGTGTTAAAAACTCAATCTAAATCCTAAATGTAAACCCTAAATCTAAACCCTAAACCCTAAATTTCTAAACCCTAATATCTAAACCCTATAAACTCTAATATCTAAACCCTAATATCTAAACCCCAATAGCTAAAACCTCAAAATACACTCGAAAAACACGATAATTGTTATAGATTATTTCTTCGAGCGTTTTCCCGCCAAAATAAAAACATTTATCACAAAGTGTCTCTACTAAATGTTCATATTTTCATCTCATCTATAATGTTCGTGAACAAAGTTTTTTCAAAAAACGAAAAAAAAAGAAAGTTTTTGCTTCCCCCGCTTCCCCCCGAATGGTTACTTCCCTCTTGATCCTACCACTATATATATATATATATATATATATATATATATATATATATATATATATATATATATATATATATATATATATATATATATATACTTACTTCTTTGTTTGTCGACAATGGTGGCCTTTTCATTGTAGTGTATACATCCCCGAGCTAGTTTCTTCATACTCAAAAACAGGTTTGTTGATTTTTAACTTGGCACTAATCAGTTTAAATACATGTTTGGATCATGTGTCATATCGTTAACAATATTTGTTTGTTTAATTGTTGAGTAATTGAAATTGATATGTAAACCATTTTTGATATTTATGAACCAAAGAAACTCATCATTATGAAGACTAATGTCCAATTTATGCGGTAGCTCAGTAACAGAAATTATTGAAAGTTCGAAATTTTAGTGTATAGGGTTGAGTTATTGTTTGTAAATGATTAATTAAATATTATTATCATTTTAGTCTCTTGTTCTATATATATATATCGTCGTTCACTATTTTCCAATCATTTCTACCTTCTTTCTCTCTATAAACATATTGAAAATGACAAGTTTACATCACACCCACATATCCAAAAAATATATGGAAGCAAGTTTTCTTATTGTCAAACACTAATAAAACAATTATTATTATTATTGTTATTGTTATTGTTATTGTTAATTACTCCGTATTATTATTAATAATAATAATAATAATAATAATAATAATAATAATAATAATAATAATAATAATAATAATAATAATAAAAACAATAATTATTATTATTATTGTTATTGTTATTGTTATTGTTATTGCTATTGTTGCTAACATAATAATAATATCATTATTATTATATTAATATTAATATTAATAATTAATAATAATAATAATTATTATTATAATAATTTTTGTTCTTTTGTCGTTCTTCAGTTAATAATAATTTAATAATTATATAATATAATCGGATTGGAGTGGATTGAAGGAGGTTCAAGAATTGGAGTATTACTTTTCTGTTATTAAGTAATTTGATTGACTGAGTGTTGCAGGAAGCAATAATGGAAACTTTAGGGTGACAATCGTTTGTTTGGATGGGATATCCTTTGAAGGCAAGCCTTTTGAAAGGGAGTCTAGACGGGTCCAATGCTGTTACGATAACCACGGCGCCTTAATAGAAGTCGAAAGCAACAGCCAAATCATTCACAAGGTTGAATTCTTCTGTGTTGTACGTGCCTTGATCCAGGATGATTATGCCCATGATGAACACCTCCTCCAACACAAGTTGAATTCTTTTAATTCCAAATTTCGCCAACTCAATCGGATTCATGTTCTCGATCTTATGAATGTAAGAAGAAATTTTGTTGTTTGATTTTTATTAATATAGGGTGGTTCGAAATTAGTCATTATTATTAATAATAATAATATATATAATATAATAATCACATTAATATTTGTATTCTTATTCATTTATCATTTTTTTAATTTTGTTTCTGTTTTCATTTCAGGTTGCTTTCTGTTTGCAGATAAAAAGCCTAGTGGACGTGATGATGGAAGACATTGATGAAATGTTTTGTAAAATGACTAGTGAAGAAGAGGCTTACAAAATCTTATTCATTAATATGAAAGCGGAGAATAAACCTCGTAAAAAGGAATGGATGAAAAATCGTCCCGCGCGTTACAAATGGCCGTGGTAAAAAAGGGAATTGATGAAGAAGAGTCTCGCGCTTTACAGATTGGCTTTTGTATTTATGGAAATCTAACCATTATGCCGTAACTTGTGTTTATGAAAATTAAAAATGGAAATGGTTGTTTTATTTTATTCTAATACTTCTAAATCATGTAAATGTTGTAACAATGTGATTGGACCATGGTACTGTAGAAACCGAATTTATCAATCGACCCTACCCATTAACCTCGCTACCATTGCATATATCAGGAATCACGTTGAGGTAAAACTTGATGAAGTCGATTGAGGTTTATTTCGTTTGTTATTACTATGTTTTATTTTGTATTAATTATTTTTAGTACGAAAGTATGAAATAGTGAGCATTTGAAGCAATGTTGAAGACGAGTTTATGTGTTTTTGTACATGGTACAATTATATATGTATTGTTGTTATTGCTTGCACTATTATTATTATTATTATTATTATTATTCTTATTATTATTATTATTATTATTATTATTATTATTATTATTATTATAATTATAATTATAATTATAATTATAATTATAATTATAATTATAATTATAATTATAATTATTATTATTAATTATTATTATTATAATTATTATAATTATTATTATTATTAATATTATTATTAGTATTAATTATTATTATTATTATTATTATTATTATTATTATTATTATTATTATTATTATTATTATTATTATTATTATTATTATTATCTTGGTTTTGTAAAAGGGACCAGAGGCATCATGTGGTGATGAATAATCCAAATTGTTTCCTTGATTCTCGTAGATATGGTGGTGATCTTTCGGATCATGCCTCCCCTTCCCCGGCAAAGAGAACAACGCATGCTGTTCTTATATTTAATGACGATGAATTTTGGTTTCACCAGGTGCCTTAGGAAAGCAACCTTAGGAAAGCAACTGATGACTGAACTTGGTCTTCTTACATGACAAACTGTAACCAGATTAACTAAATTTGTAGTCTTGCTTTTGGTTACAAGATACTTTTGCCATCTTTTTTTAGTTGATAAAGTTGTGCCCGTCGGAAGTAAACCACATCTCGTTCCCATTAATATGGACTTCCAAGAATCACTTGACACACATCAAGTGGAACACCTCGCATGTAACTTCATCGATAAATTTATTTGTGATGGCAAATTTAAACTTGCATTGTTGGGTTATTAGCACATCGTCACCATTCTTTATCCACCCTAGGGAATATCGACGGGGATGAGGTGTTTTCTCTAAACCCAACCGTTGGACAAGATCAACCGAAATTAAATTCTTTTCACTTCCAGTGTCGATAGTCGACTCGACTACTTCTTGCTTCATATGAATCTTTAAGTTAAACAATTCTTCCTTTTCTTTCGTTGAAAACTTTTGTTTTGGCTACTTCATCAACTTGTCCGAGCTCGATTGTATCACTTGCGATTATTATAGCAACCTTAGACTTTCCATGGTCATCTTTCACCCATTTTTTTGGAAAAAGCTCGGGGTGTGTCTTCCAACATTTTTCTTCAAGATGTCCTTAAATGTTACAACATTGACAGAGCTTAATTTAAATTGTTAGAAGTTGACAAATAACTTTTGGAATTCTTCTCGGCCACGTTTGCATTAGAAGCCTTTTGTTGTCCATAGTCTTCAATTCTCATGCAACTGCTTTTATTTTTCACTTCGATAACCATTGCAACACGACTTGTACTAGAGATATCTCCCAACGCGTGTAGACGTAGTTCATTTTGAATATGTCAATGTAACCCGGAAACATATTTAGTGATTACATCTTCGTTGTCTAACGAAATTCCCAATTCCACCGCAAGACGTCGAACTCCGTGGTGTAAACTTGAACGGACTGTCCTTTTTGTTGGTGAAGATTGTGCCATCTTGACCACCGATCTTGAGAATATCCCATAGGATAAACTTCTTGGCGAAGCAGTCGAGTAAACCGAGACCAAGTGACTTCCTCCTCGGACATCATCTTCAAATGGGAATTCCACCATGCTAATGCTTAACTTGTTAGTTTCAATCTCGCAAATACAACCTTCTCGGTACTACTAAACCCGTAAAGGGTGAAGTAAGTCTCGAGTTGGTCAATCCACGAGTCTAACTTCTCGGCATCCACGGTTCCATCAAATGTTGGGATGTCGATTCTAGCTTCAACTTTGAATGGTCGTTGAGAACCGCGAACAACGATCTTACTCGTTTCATCATCACGATCTTCTTCAGTATCATACTTAAAGCTCGTTTCTTCTTCGTTTCTCTCTTTGAATGGTGTTTCTGGAGCTTTTGGTTTTTGTTGCGTTCGAATCCATGCAAGCACAGACTCAAGTTGACTCGTTAAGTGGTCAAGTTTGGCATAAAGTTCACTCAAGCCCGGTATGTTAATTGCCTCAGCTGCCATTGTTGGTGTTATTTGAAGTTTGTTTGGTTGCTTTCGATGAATTTTTAACTCGGACAAAGGTTCTGCGGAGCTTTGTAGGTGGACTTTGTTTGCACCATACACAGTTAAGAACGATGCTCTGAATATCACTTGATCCGTTACAATTTAAGATACACAATGATATTGTACGTATACTAATTAATGGAATTTTTGTTGTTGGGTGTTCGAATGAGAAGAACAGACTAAACAAAAAATAACAATTGTAGTGAGGAAAAATATGGTTCTTTTATTTCTCTCTCTCTCTCTCTCTCTCTCTCTCTCTCTCTCTCTCTCTCTCTCTCTCTCTCTCTCTCTCTCTCTCTCTCTCTCTCTCTCTCTCTCTCTCTCTCTCTCTCTCTCTCTCTCTGAATTGTACTACCGATTACAATAAAGGTTGTGCTTTTTCTTTCATCTACCTATATTATATAATAATACAAGTACATGAAGCTTTTGCCCACTAAGGTCACGTGCAATGGTTCATGATTTTAACACAACTTTTATCCGCCAGATCAGCACTAACCTTTTAACATTCCTTTCACTAAATTCTCACTATCATACACACTCACACTCTATTTGAAACTTTAATCAATTTAAAATTTTTATTTAAATACAATAAATAAATACAAATAATATTTTATTATATAAAATAAAACATTACATTAATAAAAATAAAACATTCCATTCGTTTGTTAAAATTGGACTTCGTTTGGGTTACCGAACGAGGTACGTAAGATTTCAGATAATAGTTAAATACTCGTGTGTTATCGGGTAAGGATTTTATCACTTATTTAAGTTAGCAAATATCAAAATTCTTTTATTTTTCTCCATGGCTCGTTCGTCCCCTTCTCCCTCTCTGGTTCACGACCCAAAACACACATCCAAGAACTCTTGTTTTCAAATTGATGAAGATGATGATGAATTTAAGCTTTGCATTTCGGATTTCTTACAACTCTAACATCTAGCAACAAGGTTTGTTTCCCTAATTTTGTTTTTGGTTCTTGTTAATTTAAGGTTGCTCAATTGAAAAATGAAAAACCGTTACAAATAAAAAAAACAAAATCTTTCATAAGGGGGCCCACCAGAGGACCGTTACCCTCGTTGCAGGCCCAACTGACGGACCCGCTAATGATTTGCTGCGGACGGTGGTGAACGGGTGGCGGATCGTTACTGATGTGGGTGGCGGACCATTGCATCCGGCCTAACTGTTACAAGCATGTGATCATGGGCACATGAACTTTGTGGGTTTCTCATGCATGTATAGCATGACATTTGATATGGTATCCCCACTCTACCATGTATTTACGGGTTTTTTCCCTCCAAAGTTTTGTAGATTTGGTCTTGGTCAATAATGCCAAATTGTTTCCTTGATTCTCGGAGATATGGTGGTGATCTTCCGGATCACTCTAAGATTAACCATTTTAATTCTTAAACTCATTTTAACATCTTTTTAACTATTAACAAGACTTATAACCATAAGTCTTCCCAATTCATCTCAAACCCGTTTCTAAACTTACGTGACCCACAAAACCCATTTTGACAATTATTAGCTAGTTCCAAATTCAAGACTTCAAGTCTTCTTATCTCATAACTTAAATCACCCAATTTCTATTTTACATAGACACAATTTCCATATTCAAATATAGTTAAAGTCAGATTTTGATTCTAACCAACAACTTACAAATTAATAGCTTTAATTTCTTGACTAGTTCATTATCTTTACAAAAACTTCCCCAAATTTCTCAAAACCTAACCTTAATTTCGAATTAGGGTTCTAAGGGTATTAAAACTTTGATTTCTAACAATTATAACATCATCTATCAACAAAATTCGGATTTAAAGACAATAGAACACATACTTCAAGTTAGGGTTGGAAAACCCTCAATTTCTTATAAAAAAAAGGAAGAATCAAAGACTCTAGTAGTGCTGGTAGATACTAAGGATGTTGATCCACTCCCAATTTGGCTTGCATGATGGAAATTTGAAAGTTTGAGACTTGATCTCGAAAACTCGCCATCCCCACACTCTCGTTTATTTTATTTTTTGTTTTTTTGCTCGAGAAACACAATGAGATTATAAGACTGATTTTGTGAACTTATAACCCATATTACACTTTACTCCCTTCGAGTTTCGGAACTTTACTCTTTTAGTCCCTCAATTATTTGGGATGTTACAACTCTCCCCCACTTGTTTCGGATCACGTCCCATGATTCGCACTCGATACTAAAGGTAAGCAACTTCAACACCAGCACACCTACTATCTACATCTCGGAACCATGTTCAACAATCTCACTAGACACGACCACCCTCCGAAGTCGAAACCTGACGTCTGTACCACCCCTTGATAGGACGACGATCTTATCACCTGCAAGCATTCACTAACGGGCATTACCACAATAAGTGGTATTTGTACACCCAACAACCAATATGTACTCTTAGGAAACATGTAAAACACCATGTATCCCTACAATTTCTCTCAGATTACAACCCGTAATGAACCCGTTTGAGTTGAAATGGTTTTAACAGGTGATACATGTTTGGTTCCCCATTTGAGTTTAAACCTCTTTGATTTACTTGTTTGGGTCAAAACCTATTTGGTTTAGTTGGTTGGATTTAAACTTATTTGGTTTACTTATTTAGGTTGAACATGCTCGGTTTACCTATTTGGTTGAAACCTAATTGGTTTAACCTATTTGAGTTGAAACATGTTTGGTTTAACTCAGTTTGTTCACGGTAAAATGAAACTTTTATTTTGGGTTGAAAACTCAAATTATTACAGCTTACATGGTGCTTACTGTTTTGTTAAAATAGTTTAGCGACTGAAACTTTCTGTTTTGCTAAAACAGTTTAGTTCAGTTTTGATTTCAGAATGATGATCTCTGAAAGTAACTTTTAGTTCAGTTCAGTTAGTTCTTACTGTTTTGTTAAAACAGTTTAACGACTGAAACTTCCTGTTTTGATAAGACAGTTTAGTTCATTTCAAATTTCAGATGATCTCTGAAGTTAACTTGGTTGGTTCTAACGCCAAGAAAAAGTAGATTTATACAGGGGTTATCCGTCAAGTATGTATAATGGAGAAAATCTCTTAATGGATAACTCTGCCTTTGATGATATCAATGGCAAAGGGATTGTAATCCCTGAAAATTAACTCCGGAAAGGAACTCCATTGATCAATGTGTTGTATGTTTGTGACATTCGCAAGAATCTTGTGTCCGGATGGTTGATAAACAAGTTTGGTTTTAAAAAAAAAATTGAATGTATGTTCAAAAGGTCAGGTTGACCAAGAGTGAAATGTATGTTCAAAAGGGTATGCCCTATAAATGTGAAACTTGTGTTGAAGCCAAATTAACAAGACATCTTTCTTATCGGTTGAACGAATAATCGAAACCATTGGTATTATCCACACTGATGTGTGTGATTTTAGATCCATTCTAGCAATGAATGGAAACAGATACTTTATTTCATTTATCAATGATAGACGAAGTATTGTTATATTTACTTTTTGAAAAGTAAAGATGAAGCAATAGATTCGTTTATTGCTTATAAAAACGAAGTTGAGAATCAACTTGAACGGGAAAATCAATGTTTGCAGTGATAGAGGTGGTGATTATGTTGCACATTTTGCTGAATTTTGTTCACAAAATGGCATTGAACATGAATTCACTGCACCTTACTTACCCCAATCGAATGAGACTGCTGAATACAAGAATAGAATCTTGAAAGAAATGGTGAATGACATGTTGGTGTGTTCTGGTGTAAATCAAAACATGTGGGGGATGTCGTTCCATCGGCAAATTATCTTTAAGTAAGGTACCTCAGAAGATAATGGCTAAACGAGTTATGGTGAAAAAGAAACCATCCTATGAATACCTCAAAGTGTGGGTGCCTGACAAAGGTAATTGTTGCATTACCTAAGGCACGGAAGATAAGATCCAAGAATGACATATGTGTTATGCTTATAGATGAACTAATACTGGATGTATAAAAGAGATACCTGATATTCAAAACCCTCTTAAATGGTATATTTAAGGCGGTGTTTAAGTGCATGAATTCGATTTTGTCATGATACAAAGGATATGGTATGACATTCCTTGTGAGAAAAGCTATGGAGAATATGAATGATGCGTCTTCTATTCTCATACTTTGGACTTGAAGTCTATAGAATTCTAGACTTAGACTTGTTAATAATGATTATATGCAGAGATCAATTAACAACTAATATTTCACCGTGCTGAATTTATTTAAAGACAAAATTGATGTCATTCAGTAATAGAAGGATTTAGTATATAGTGAACATCATTGATGATGTGAATTATTCACATGTTATGTGAATTATGATATTAAAGATAATTATAAATATAAAGATGTCAATCTTTATTATTTTATTATCTTGAGACTTTGAATCACCTAATCAGTATTCAGATGCAAATATAATTTAAGTGCGAAACTTTTGTTAAGTTTTTTAAATTCGACATCTCTAGGTCAAACCTAGAATATGACTAAGAATTGCTCAAATGTGCTAAAATATGAATCACAAAAGATGCAAGTCTTATGTGTGGGCTTTTGAATGCGTGATTGATTAGAATCATATTAGATATATATGATTATGAAATCAAGTTACAAGACATGTAGGGGAAGCTTTGAAGTGATAAGCACTAACCCTAGTTAATTGTGTAAAATAAACACAATAGCTTGAAAATGTGGGGGTGTCTTATATTTTGATATCAAGAACATGATTCATTATAACGTGTCACGAATAATCTAAGTACATCTTGTTAGAGTTGTATGATTAGGTTACTTCGATACTCGGGATTACGGGCATCATTATAACAGATATCCTGCAATGATCAACGGTCACTTTGATGTGCACCGGATATCTGATACAAATGATTCTAGAGCGACAAGTGGATATGTATTCACACTTGGAGGTGATGCTATATCGTGAAAATCGTTTAAACAAACGGTTATTGCTAGATCCACTATGGAATCATAATTCATCGCTTTAGATAAAGTCGGTGAAAAGGGAGAATGTCTACGTCAATTCGTTGAGAATATACCAAGATGGCCTAAGCCGGTGTCGGCCATATGTATACATTGTAATAGCCAATCGATGATTGGCAGAGCTCATGTTACAATGTGTAATAGTAAGAATAAACATATGAGACGTAGACATAATAAAGTACGACAACTAATCTCTACATAAATTATCACTATTGACTATGTGAAATCAAATGATAATGTCGCGGATCCGCTGACAAAAGGCTTAAGGAGAGAGTTAGTCTATGAGTTGTGCGTGGGAATGGGACTGATGTGACGACCCGGAAATTTCTGACTAAATTTAAACTTAATCTTTATATGATTCCGACATGATAAGCGAAGTCTGATAAGTTGAATCTCAGAATTTTGAACTATGTTCATGTATTCATTTAACCTCGACCAAATTCCGACGATTCACGAACGATATATACATGGATATGAATATGTTTATGTATATATATATATATATATATATATATATATATATATATATATATATATATATCATAACTTGAAAACGTTAACAAAGTATTAAATGTATAATACTTTACATTAAACGTATTTTTCTCAATATATGCTTAATATATTTATCTACGGAATTAGAAGATAATTCCAATGATTGAATTAGTAGATATTTCAACATTTATAAATCCCGTAAGTATTGTGATATTATTATAAGTCTTTGTTGAGAGGTCCACCTTGATTTAGTATATATATATATATATATATATATATATATATATATAGATATATATGGGTTCGAAATATATTTAAAAAAAGGTTTATAGCACTCGTTTATATTTCAAAATTATATATATATATATTACGATGTAATAATATATAATATTAATTTAGTTATAAAACGTTTTGAGTAATACTATTATATATATGTATATGTATATAATGAGACGTTGATTTATAGAAGCAAATGACTAAAACACTTAAATGAATAAGTTACACTTTGAGTGGGAGAGTTTTTCATTGATTTGAGTCTTGTTATTGATAATGGTACAATACACGAAACATAAAGTACAAGTTTTCTAAGTGTACGAAAGACGTTTGAAAAACCGAAACCGGTATGTAAGTCGAGCGTCAACGTACAATTCATCGGTGCTAAAATTACAAATCAACTATGCACGAGAATATAATATAATATTTAATTAATTCTAAAGATTAAATATATTATACATTAAATAATATATATATATATTATGTCGGTAGCTTTTGATAATGCATATGTGAGCTGTAGAATGTAACCATGCGATGGCATGTATTAATGATTTAGACCCCATGCGATCGCATGGGGTGGTATATGGTGTCAAGTGCTTTTAAAAACGAACGAATTGCAGTTTGTGAGATTCATTTTCATCATTCACTCTGATCTATCTCACATATTTCTCTCTCTCTCTCTCTCTCTATATATATATATATATATATATATATATATATATATATATATATATATATATATATATATATATATATATATATATATATATATATATATATATATATATATATATATATATATATATATATATATATTATAATAATAATAATAATTATTATTATTATTAAGATTAATATTATTATAAATCTTATAATTAGGAGTATTATTTTTAGTATTATTATACATAAAATATTACGACGGAGTGCTGTCTAAGTTATTTCAAACGGGTTTTTCGAGCGGGATAGAGCTAAGGAAATTATGGGTTATAGCTATGGAGGTTATGGGTATGGTTTGGGGGTATAGCTTGGGAGGTCAACATAGTGGTTATCATTTCCGTTGCGTCTACGTACTTTCCTACAATATTGAATCACAATATTGATACGTGAGCATTCATATCTTATCTTTTATATATTAATAGTGTATCCATGTCTAGTGCTCGAGTATATATGTTTATGCATGCTTGCATGCTTTAATTTTATCATTAGATAGTTTATGATGAGTCACGAATTTGATACATATGCTACTGATATAAAGTATATGATATGCATGTTTTTGGAAAGCTGACGAAAAATTATTAACTTTTCATTTAGAAATTGCGTGATTTCGATGAACGGATTAAAAGATATGATCAACTGAATTATGTTTGACGTTAATTGAAATTGTGTTTGATACTGTAAATTAATATTTAAACAACTTATCTATGAAATTGATAAATTGGATTTTTAGATATTACTAATCGAGTAAATGAATTTCTATATAAGGCACGTCTTGTTTTCTTGAACAATTGTCAAAGTTGACTGTCTTATCATGTTTTAAAGCTTTATAAACACTATAATCTGATTTTACAAGTATTGGAAAACTATGTGAAATAATAAAATATTTTCGATTGCCATGATAATTCAAATATAATATAGCTCCTGAAATAAATAATATTTTGAGTTTGATAAACTATAAATTCGTTCAATTATCAAGACTTATACTATGTTAATAAACATGTATAGATTTAAAGATCATATTGGGCCCGGTGGACTTTTGAGATGACTTTTGTTAACTTTTGCATGTCGGTCTCGAGCATTTGGATTGTGATACACTATGACCCGACCTAGCTTGTTAGACATGTATTGACCAACATATGTTCTCTAGGTTGAGATCTACAGTTATTTTGCATTTCGAGTTTCGGTCACATTTTGGTGAATGACCTTATGTGCTGCTAAGGTGAGTTTCATTTGCTCCCTTTTTAATTGCTTTTGCAATCTATATTTTTGGGCTGAGAATACATGCACTTTATTTTAAACAAAATGGACACAAGTACACACTAAATTCTACACCGAGTTTGAACCAAAAATCCCTTGCTTTGGTAACTAGTAACTGCCAGTTATAAGAACTGGTGGGCGCGAGAAGTTGTATATGGATCCATAGGTTTTGACATCCCCGTCTGTTCCAGGTATAGAAACCCTAGCCTGAACTATAAAACAGACGTATGCTATTTGAGTTTACTACACGTTGGATTGCTTGTATTGTACATGTTAGTTGCATGTATGTTAAAACAGGGGTACTTATTATAACGTTAAAGTTTAGTTACCAGGGTGCTCAATTCCGTAGAATCTTTTGATAAACATTTCGGATGAAACAACTGAAATCTTGTGGTCTACCTTTATATACAGAATATGTGCAACATTAAAACTATGAACTTACCAACCTTTATGTTGACACTTTAAAGCATGTTTATTCTCAAGTTTCTAGAAGTCTTCCGCTGTTTGCTTATAAGTTATACAAGATATGTGCATGGAGTCATACATGCTTTATTCGAGAAAACTTTGCATTCGCAAAATCATCACCATGTATCTTATTTTGACTGCATTGTCAACGGATGTATTATGGTAAACTATTATGTACGGTGTTTGTCTATACGTAGAAATCATCAGACGTCGAAAACCTTAGATTTATATATTCATTTATGGTGTGCCTTTTCAAAAGAATGAAATGTTTACAAAATGTATCATATACAGGTCAAAACCTCACTATGAAATCAATGAATGATGTATTCGTCCAAGTGGATTTGGATGGGTCATCACAGTTGGCATCAGAGCTTGAGGTCATAGGGAACCAGAATTTGCATTAGTGTGTTTAACTGGTAATTGTTAGGATGCATTAGTGAGTCTGAACTATGACCGTATCTGTTTTTACCGAGTTTTGCTTATCATTTCTTGTCAGAAATTACTTGTTTATCATTCTTTAGTCTAGACACGTCTTACTGCAATTATTGCATAAATGGAAGTATAGACAAATCATATCTTATCATATTTATCTCAACAGACTTTGTCTGACACTTTTCCTAAATTTCCTTCGTAAATTATGAAATCTTTTTGCTATATATACGTATTCAAGGAGACGAAGATATCATTCAGTATTCAACACCCATCTTATATCGAAAACCCTTTATCCGATCATATAATATGGATTTCTCACTTGATTCCTCGAACTCCTCGAGCTCCGAAAGTAGTGTGACCGGAATGGAGCAACCAATTAGCCATTATCTATTGTGGATGAATTGGGGATGGGTTCGTAGCTTACTTGATCATTAGAGACAAGAAGAAGGTAATCCCTTCCATCCACCACATTCCCCTCTTGGCGAAGAACTTGAAGCACTTACCGGCGAACCTGTTCGTAATACCATCTTCTCTCTCATTTCCAGAGTATCTCGTCATGATTATATACTATCTCAAATTCTAGATCTTATTCATTCGCTCTTCTGAACCGACAATCACCCCGGTGTAATAGAAGAAGTCAACGAGCTTCGCGCTAGAGTAGTGGCTTTGGAGAATATGGTGCAAAGGTTACAAGCACCAGCAGCATCACCGGCATCAAAAGTACCACCATCATCAACACCAACAGTACCATTAC
Organism: Rutidosis leptorrhynchoides; assembly: GCF_046630445.1. Taxonomy (NCBI): domain Eukaryota; kingdom Viridiplantae; phylum Streptophyta; class Magnoliopsida; order Asterales; family Asteraceae; genus Rutidosis; species Rutidosis leptorrhynchoides. The sequence continues at coordinate 19,344,065 of NC_092337.1, forward strand.
CACCATCAACAACATCCACATCCCATGATTCAACATCACAAGATGTTCCACGAGCATCAACGTCATACGCACCATAGATACCAAGGAGTAGCAACAACAATAACCAATGAAGTATTGATTCATAACTTCATTGAAGAAATATTCTACGGCGATTATGTAATATCTAAAGTTTTAGAGATTATATATTCTAGTCCTAATCGAAAACCAGATGAGATTAATATTATGTTAACTCATTAAATCCATGATTACATCTAAAGAAAATATATATGTAAGTATATTTTCATAAAGATTGTAATTCTTTTGTACAACTGTTAATGGTGAGAATATTTTAACGGGTAGGTAATACCCGAGAGATATATAAATTTACAATTAATATATTATATTCTTTGATTCTGATTCAACAAATCATCAACTATACTCACTACTTTCACAACGATATACATTCTTTCATAGAAATCAAAACAACCATTCGCATCCAAATTTGATTACATATTCTGATTTTAAAAAATCAGAATCCAAGACAAGATTTAACAGAAAACATCACTCTTAGAATCTTACATCTTTCAAATGTCATACTTTGAATTCAAAACTGTACTAGAACATCATATGTATACATCTAACATCCATCTCTTAGAATTTTGAGCTTTCATCCAGAAATTCTGTAAAGTAACCAGTCTACGAATCAATACTCTGAATGTTGAAAAACCTGATAAGGCAGCAAAAACTGTAAACGACTTTAACAATCAAAAGTTTGATGATAAAGAATAGTGTGTTGGCAAAGCTCAGAAAATTTGGTACTGAAAACGGTTGAGCAAACCATGAAGGAGGCTGTGGACAAATCACAAGGACGAAATCTACCTTTAAAGAATCCAAATGATTCAATATCTGCTGAGGTTATCAACAAATACCTTGCTCCTGACTCTAAACCCTTACGAACAGATCTTCTTCATCATCCATCGATATTAGAAATTCTAAGATATCATCGTATCTTTCATTATAAATATCCTCGATACTTCTGAAGATATTTTCATAACTATTCTTATCGGAAATCATTTATCTCTTTGCGTTATCTGTATACATCATAAAGGAAACTGTTTAGTTTCTATATTCTGTAAAACTTTGAGTTTAAATTAGGAATGTTTTTGAAGAAGTGTTGGGAACTGAAGCATGAGTTAGTATAATATAATGACACTTGATCAACGTGATTATATTACAGTAAGTCATGCTGAGTTTCTAATGAAACATGATGATTCACATACTATAACGTCGTCATGTACCATGTTACACGACTCTTACATTCTATCTAATCTATAAACTTATCAAGAACATATGTTCTTGATAATCCTATCTTTCCCTTGAATTCTGGTAAATTGACAAGTCAGATTGTGCTATTTCCATTTCTTTCATAGAACATTAGTTATGTTCATCCGAAACTTCATACCTACGAATTCTGGACCATTGCTTGCTTCACACGAAGGTCGAGAAGAGAAGATAAAAGTATGAATCTTCGAAGTAGAAATGGGGGTATAAATCACAGCAAATTGGAGAGAGTATTAACTGTGGATGTCAATGATTATAGAAAGACAGAAGCAGAGACATCGAAATATAAGGGAAGATATAAAGCCCAATAACAACCCAGAAATTTACAAACCATATATATCAATGCATATAGCAATATAAAGACACGGGAGGACTAAAAACACTAAGTGAATAGATTCTTCCGGCGGCAGATGAAAAATAAGAATGACAGATATGAAAGTTAGGAGTATATCAAGAAGCAGAACTGGATGGAGCATATCGACGAATATTTTAAAGTATGAATAGAAGGAGAAAGAATAGAAGGTTTGAGTTGTGGAAATAAGGAAATGAAGCGAGTGGATTTATAGCGAAAAGGCCGACAGAGCAATCGTGATAGGTTATCGCATTTAATCAAAGAAGATCCTAATTTCCTTAATTACCGAAGAATCAAATCTTATTACGAAGATTTTCTCTAAATCCCTTGAACTCCAGAAATCAACCATATCTACGTCAAAAGATATGATGAAACATTATTTTCTCATTTCACTCTTTTGCGATAGCTTCACTCGAACTCTTCACATAATCAAATTGTTTTATCTATATTACTCAATGAGGATAAAACTCCATTTATCAACTCGTATGTGTCATGAAAACATACTTATTGTCAGAAATGACAACCCCAATCAAATTTCGGGACGAAATTTCTTTAACGGGTAGGTACTGTGACTACCCGAAAATTTCTGACCAAATTTAAACTTAATCTTTATATGATTCTGACACGATAAGCAAAGTCTGATAAGTTGAATATCAGAATTTTGAACTATATTCATGTATTCATTTAACCTCGACCAAATTCTGACGATTCACGAACGATATATACATGGATATGAATATGTATATATATATATATATATATATATATATATATATATATATATATATATATATATATATATATGTGTGTGTGTGTGTGTGTATATCATAACTTAAAAACGTTAACAAAGTATTAAATATATAATACTTTACATTAAACGTATTTTTCTCAATATATGCTTAATATATTCATCTACGGAATTAGAAGATAATACCAATGATTGAATTAGTAGATATTTAAACATTTATAAATCCCATAAGTATTGTGATATTATTATAAGTCTTTGTTGAGAGGTCCACCTTGATTTAGGAAATCTTTCCCTTTTTGACTGTATTTGAATTAATTATATAAATAACTTGCAACGTGTTTATATTGTATATATATATATATATATATATATATATATATATATATATATATATATATATATATATATATATATATATATATATATATATATATATGGGTTCGAAATATATTTAAAAAAAGGTTTATAGCACTCTTTTATTGTATCATAATTAAATAAATATTTCAAAATTATATATATTTTATGATGTAATAATATATAATATTAATTTAGTTATAAAATGTTTTGAGTTAAAATAATACAATTATATATGTATATGTATATAACGAGACGTTGATTTATAGAAGCAAATGACCAAAACACTTAAATGAATAAGTTACACTTTGAGTGGGAGAGTTTTTCATTGATTTGAGTCTTGTTATTGATAATGGTACAATACACGAAACATAAAGTACAAGTTTTCTAAGCGTACGAAAGGACGTTCGAAAAACCGGAACCGGTATGTAAGTCGAACGTTAACGTACAATTCATCGGTACTAAAATTACAAATCAACTATGCATGAGAATATAATATAATATTTAATTAATTCTAAAGATTAAATATATTATATATTAAATAATATATATATATATATATATATATATATATATATATATATATATATATATATATATATATATATATATATATATATATATATATATATATATATATATATATATATATATATATATATATATATATATATATATATATTATGTCGGTAGCTTTTGATAATGCATATGTGAGTTGTAGAATGTAACCATGCGATCGCATGGATTAATGCTTTAGACCCCATGCGATCGCATGGGGTGGTAGGTGGTGTCAAGTGCTTTTAAAAATGAACGAATTGCATTTTGTGAGATTCATTTTCATTATTCACTCTGATCTATCTCTCAAATATTTCTCTATATATATATATATTATTATTATTATTATTATTATTATTAATATTATTATTATTATTATTATTATTATTATTATTATTATTATTATTATTATTATTATTATTATTATTATTATTATTATTATTATTATTATTATTATTATTATTATTATTATTATTATTATTATTAAGATTAATATTATTATTAATCTTATAATTAGGAGTATTATTTTTAGTATTATTATGCATAAAATATTACGACGGAGTGCTGTCCAAGTTATTTCAAACGGGTTTTTCGAGCGGGATAGAGCTAAGGAAATTATGGGTTATAGCTATGGAGGTTATGAGTATGGTTCGGGGGTATAGCTTGGGAGGTCAACATAGTGGTTATCATTTTCGTTGCGTCTACGTACTTTCCTACAATATTGAATCACAATATTGATATGTGAGCATTCATATCTTATCTTTTATATATTAATAGTGTATCCATGTCTAGTGCTCGAGTATATATGTTTATGCATGCTTGTATGCTTTAATTTTATCGTTAGATAGTTTATGATGAGTCACGAATTTGATACATATGCTACTGATATAAAGTATATGATATGCATGTTTTTGGAAAGCTGGCGAAAAATTATTAACTTTTCATTTAGAAATCGCGTGATTTCGATGAACAGATTAAAAGATATGGTCAACTGAATTATATTTGACATTAATTAAAATTATGTTTGAAACTGTAAATTAATATTTAAACAACTTGTCTATGAAATTGATAAATTGGATTTTTATATATTACTAATCGAGTAAATGAATTTCTATATAAGGCACGTCTCATTTTGTTGAACAATTGTCAAAGTTGACTGTCTTATCATGTTTTAAAGCTTTATAAACACTATAATCTGATTTTAAAAGTATTGGAAAACTATGTGAAATAATAAAATATTTTCGATTGCCATGATAATTCAAATATAATATAGCTCCTGAAATAAATAATATTTTGATTTTGAGTTTGATAAACTATAAATTCGTTCAATTATCAAGACTTATACTATGTTAATAAATATGTATAGATTTAAAGATCATATTGGTCCAGGTGGACTTTTGAGATGACTTTTGTTAACTCTTGCATGTCGGTATCGAGCATTAGGATTGTGATACACTATGACCCGACATAGCTTGTTAGACATGTATTGACCAACATATGTTCTCTAGGTTGAGATCTACAGTTATTTTGCATTCTGAGTTTCGGTCACATTTCGGTGAATGACCTTATGTGCTGCTAAGGTGAGTTTCATTTGCTCCCTTTTTAATTGCTTTTGCAATCTATATTTTTGGGCTGAGAATACATGCACTTTATTTTAAACACAATGGACACAAGTACATATTAAATTCTACACCGAGTTTGAACCAAAAATCCCTTAGCTTTGGTAACTAGTAACTGCCAGTTATAAGAACTGGTGGGCGTGAGTAGTTGTATATGGATCCATAAGGTTTGACATCCCCGTCTGTTCCAGGTATAGAAACCCTAGCCTGAACTATAAAATAGACGTATGCTATTTGAGTTTACTACACGTTGGATTGCGTGTATTGTACATGTTGGTGTGCCTTTTCAAAAGAATGCAATGTTTACAAAATGTATCATATAGAGGTCAAAACCTCACTATGAAATCAATGAATGATGTATTCGTCCAAGTGGATTTGGATGGGCCATCACAACTGAAGCCCTTGAAAGGCTAAGTTTATATGAAGGAAAACCTAACTCAGTTGACTGGAGATCTCAAGATCTGAGTTCAATAGGACAACCTACTTGTATGAACTGGGAACGGTCACTGTGAAGATATAATTACTAAACTAGCAACCCCTACACTTTTAAAGGGAGTTTACTGATTAAGAGTAAACTTCCTAGTCCATTCCTAAAAGTGACATGTAAGAGGATAAGCCTATGGCTTTTAATGATTCAACTGAAATAACCATGCGTGGTTAATCAGTAGCCATTCGGTGGTGAATCACCTATGTGAGAGAGAAGTGGGGTCGCTTCGAAGGGTATTGTTGGGGCACAATACTTGATAAGCTCTCGCAGAACCAGGCTAATGTTCATGACCATAACGAACATAAATATGAGGACTTGAAGTTGTCAGGGAGAGTCTTAGGTGAAGCGTATTGTCACCTACACAAACGGCATACGAGTTCAAAGACATCACCGTCTACTCAGAGCCAGTAGACTAAGTGCGTTTTCATAAGCGAAAGTTCAAAGGGTAACACCTACTTATCGTATGCAAGATTCAACCGCTGAAACTTAATCGGAATATTGTTGTTTCTGAGATCGATCTCCATTCATGTGGGAGATTGTTGGAAAAATAGTGTTGAAAAATGTGTTTTCACCAATATTTGGACACAATTTAATATATGATAAAGTGATATATATAAATGACTAGTTAGCGGGTTTTGTAGCCTCTAACGAGGGCTTTAAAACGAGCTAAAGTGTGTCCAAACGGATTGAAGGTGAATGAGATATCGAATCTCAAGGTTGTTAGTTTGGTGCAAAATCTAGAAGTTTGTTTTTTGTCCCACATCAGTTGTGGGAGCAAACCTAAGGCTATAGTCTTCACTATAAATAATGGCCTTAGGCTTTGTAGAAAAATACACCAAAATTCGTATAACCATTCTTATACGTTATGACTTTTTCTCTCAGCCACAACAAGGTCTCCCCTTTCTGGTTACCTTTCAGGCAAGTGTTCAAGTCCGGCAATACGCTGCTTCGGACCGGTGTACCCTGGGAACAGACGTTGAATCTGTTTAAGGGAATTGTGTCAAACACAAGCTCGGTTCAACTTTTAATTCGGTTAGATCATTTTAATTTTCAGTTCCTATTCTATATATGTTTATGATCTGATTATATTGATTGAATAATATGTTATTATTTAATTTATTTGTTTCAGTTTCGTATATATTTTCCTACATTAAATTCCTAATCTTATGTACTTTAGACTATTATTAATTTGTTAAAAATCAGTGGGGCGGTTCTTTCCCGAGAACCGTACCGAAAATCATGGAACCGAACCGAACCAAACCAAAATTATTTGGTACGGTTCTCGGTACGACTTTCTTCATAAATTTGGGATTCAGGACGGAACCGAACCGAATTAGTTTGGGACGGAAACGTACCATGCACAGGCCTACCAAAGATCATAATCTAAGCCTTATTTTATTCACTCGAACTTTCCAAATATATTACAAAATTAATTTATTAAACTCGGAAATTACCAAATTTACATACATATTAATTACATTTTATAATATTCATAGAAACTTTATATTCATTAAACACTCTTAACTTCTGCCCTTAGAGCACAAGTTAAATTTTCCCTTTTTTTTGTTGCTTTGAATTTGGTTAGTTAGAAGTTAAGAGGTTTGGCAATGTGTGTTATTTTATGTTCTCATCATTTGTACATAGTTGTGGTATTAACATCGGATTGGATTGTGGAATGGGGATAAATACGGGTTCATTTTGGAGCTTAATAGGACTGAAGACAAAGTGGGCAATTGGTTAGCTAGGAATGAGGTCGTATTTAGTTGGGGTTTTACGTGTTGGACTTCAATTATCGATCGTATTAAGATGAAAGTGATTCAATGGTTTTTAAAGTCAAAGATGTGTGCGCGAGTCTATGTTATGATCCGTAGGGTCACATGTAGGCATGCCAATGGATCGAATATAGATCGTTGATGCCATATCCTCATCCATATCCATTTATTTTTTGTTCATCCATATCCATATCCATTTAGATTCAGTTCATCCATTCATATCCATATCCATTGGATTAAGCGGTTTAATGGATCCATTGGATATTTAAGAAATGTTATAATATTTTTTGCATATAATGAAAATATTCTCATCGGATTGGATTGTGGAATGGGGATAAATGCGGGTTCATTTTGGAGCTTAATAGGACTGACGACAAAGTGGGCAATTGGTTAGCTAGGAATGAGGTCGTATTTAGTGGGGGTTTTACGTGTTGGACTTCAATTATCGGTCGTATTAAGATGAAAGTGATTCAATGGTTTTTAAAGTCAAAGAGAGTGCGCGAGTCTATGTTATGATCCGTGGGGTCACATGTAGGCATGACAATGGATCGGATATAGATCGTTGATGCTATATCCTCATCCATATCCATTTATTTTTTGTTCATCCATATCCATTTAGATTCAGTTCATCCATCCATATCCATATTCATTGGATTAAGCGGGTTAATGAATCCATTGGATATTTAAGAAATGTTATAATATTTTTTGCATATAATGAAAACAAAAACGTAATATAACAAAAATAAATTTACCATAATATAAATTAAAATACTTCCACCAGAATGTGTAATTTTTGTCGAAGATTCAATACAATTTGTTAAATTTCCATCAACATGGATTTTGATAATTTATATGTCTAATATTTATGTTTATTAAGTTAGATTTACATGTTTTATTGTGATTCCTCGTAATGAATTTATTATATGGTTGCAAACAAAATGTATGTGTAATGGTAAATACATTTGTAATTAGGGATGGCACCCGCGGGTCGTGGGCGCGGATCCACTACATCCATCACCTGCGGATTTTTTGAGGATCCATTAGCCAGCGGATCTTGGTTAATGGATTTATTTTTAGATCCATGCCCGTACCCATGGATATTCGCGGGTCGCGTGTTTACCCGTTGATCTTATTCATGAAGTATATATGTAAATTAAAGTATTCAAAAAACAAAAATAAATGTCATTATGCAATTCAAAGTGACATGAAAAACATCATCCAATCATATACCCATGTTTATGATATAATACAATGATAAAACGTATATTAATTATACCTTTTTGTGCTAATATATGTGAAGCTACAATGTTTAATAGTAACTATCAAAATTTAGTAGCTAAAACTAATCATACAGTAGGTTGATGAATTACTAAAATGATAGGTAAAGATTAGATTTATTAAGATAGTCTAATAAACGAAACAAACAACAACATGCTTTGATTATATAATACATGTGATGTGTAGTTGTGAGACGCTCTAGTTACTAAAAAGTTGAAATATCCCGTTCATATCGATTATAAACGTTTCATATTAATTGATTTCGTTGCGAGGTTTTGACCTCTATATGAGACGTTTTTCAAAGACTGCATTCAATTTTTAAAACAACCATAACCTTTATTTTATCGATAAAGGTTTAAAAGCATTACGAATATTATCAAATAATGATAATCTAAAATATAGCGTTTACTCACGACCATTACATAATGGTTTACAATAATATTATACAACAATTTAAGTTCTTCGAATGCAGTTTTTAAACAATATTATACAAGCATGCTGACTCCATTTCTTGTCTTTAATTAGCATGTAATAGCGGAAGCTCTTAATAATCACCTGAGAATAAACATGCTTTAAACGTCAACAAAAATGTTGGTGAGTTATAGGTTTAACCTATATATCAAATTGTAATAATAGACCACAAGATTTCATTTTCATTTTTCATAAACATCATGCATGCATATAGCAATCTGCATAAAAATCATTCATATGTTGAACACCTGGTAACCGACATTAACAAAATGCATATAGAATACCCTCAAAACAGAAATCCATCTGTATTAATAACTCGAAGTACTAAAGCATACCATTTTCCAGTACGAGGGAGTTAGTGCCCGTAGATCTACTTTTAGGATTCGCGTCAATTAGGGTGTCTGTTCCCTAATTCCTAGGCTACCAAGCTAAAAGGGCGATATTCGGTATTCATAATCCAACATAGAATATAATTTCAAGTACTTGTGTCTATTTTATAAAACATTTAAAAACTGCATGTATTCTCATCCCAAAAATATTAGATAGTAAAAATGGGACTATAACTCACTTTCACGTATTTTTTAATTCATCGGAAAATAAGACTTGGCCACGGGTCGATTCACGAACCTATACAAATATATACATATATATCAAAGTATGATCAAAATATATTCACAATATATTTTATTACGTTTTAACGATTTAAATTTGTTAAGTTAACAAGCCAATGTTAGTAGTCCACAATTAGTTGTTCACAGTTAGTAGTACAGAAATAAATCAATATATATTATCTCGAATCAATCCACGACCCAGTGTATACTGAAATGTCCCGTTCTTATTGATTAAAAACGTTCCATATTAATTGATTTCGTTGCGAGGTTTTGACCTCTATATGAGACGTTTTTCAAAGACTGCATTCATTTTAAAACAAACCATAACCTTTATTTCATCAATAAAGGTTTAAAAAGCTTTACGTAGATTATCAAATAATGATAATCTAAAATATCCTGTTTACACACGACCATTACATAATGGTTTACAATACAAATATGTTACAACAAAATAAGTTTCTTGAATGCAGTTTTTACACAATATCATACAAGCATGGACTCCAAATCTCGTCCTTATTTAAGTATGCGACAGCGGAAGCTCTTAATAATCACCTGAGAATAAACATGCTTAAAACGTCAACAAAAATGTTGGTGAGTTATAGGTTTAACCTATATATATCAAATCATAATAATAGACCACAAGATTTCATATTTCAATACACATCCCATACATAGAGATAAAAGTCATTCATATGGTGAACACCTGGTAACCGACATTAACAAGATGCATATATAAGAATATCCCCATCATTCTGGGACACCCTTAGGATATGATATAAATTTCGAAGTACTAAAGCATCCGGTACTTTGGATGGGGCTTGTTGGGCCCGATAGATCTATCTTTAGGATTCGCGTCAATTAGGGTGTCTGTTCCCTAATTCTTAGATTACCAGACTTAATAAAAAGGGGCATATTCGATTTCGATAATTCAACCATAGAATGTAGTTTCACGTACTTGTGTCTATTTTGTAAATCGTTTATAAAACCTGCATGTATTCTCATCCCAAAAATATTAGATTTTAAAAGTGGGACTATAACTCACTTTCACAGATTTTTACTTCGTCGGGAAGTAAGACTTGGCCACTGGTTGATTCACGAACCTATAACAATATATACATATATATCAAAGTATGTTCAAAATATATTTACAACACTTTTAATATATTTTGATGTTTTAAGTTTATTAAGTCAGCTGTCCTCGTTAGTAACCTACAACTAGTTGTCCACAGTTAGATGTACATAAATAAATCGATAAATATTATCTTGAATCAATCCACGACCCAGTGTATACGTATCTCAGTATTGATCACAACTCAAACTATTTATATTTTGGAATCAACCTCAACCCTGTATAGCTAACTCCAACATTCACATATAGAGTGTCTATGGTTGTTCCGAAATATATATAGATGTGTCGACATGATAGGTCGAAACATTGTATACGTGTCTATGGTATCTCAAGATTACATAATATACAATACAAGTTGATTAAGTTATGGTTGGAATAGATTTGTTACCAATTTTCACGTAGCTAAAATGAGAAAAATTATCCAATCTTGTTTTACCCATAACTTCTTCATTTTAAATCCGTTTTGAGTGAATCAAATTGCTATGGTTTCATATTGAACTCTATTTTATGAATATAAACATAAAAAGTATAGGTTTATAGTCGGAAAAATAAGTTACAAGTCGTTTTTGTAAAGGTAGTCATTTCAGTCGAAAGAACGACGTCAAGATGACCATTTTAGAAAACATACTTCCACTTTGAGTTTAACCATAATTTTTGGATATAGTTTCATGTTCATAATAAAAATCATTTTCTCAGAATAACAACTTTTAAATCAAAGTTTATCATAGTTTTTAATTAACTAACCCAAAACAGCCCGCGGTGTTACTACGACGGCGTAAATCCGGTTTTACGGTGTTTTTCGTGTTTCCAGGTTTTAAATCATTAAGTTAGCATATCATATAGATATAGAACATGTGTTTAGTTGATTTTAAAAGTCAAGTTAGAAGGATTAACTTTTGTTTGCGAACAAGTTAAAATTAACTAAACTATGTTCTAGTGATTACAAGTTTAAACCTTCGAATAAGATAGCTTTATATGTATGAATCGAATGATGTTATGAACATCATTACTACCTTAAGTTCCTTGGATAAACCTACTGGAAAAGAGAAAAATGGATCTAGCTTCAACGGATCCTTGGATGGCTCGAAGTTCTTGAAGCAGAATCATGACACGAAAACAAGTTCAAGTAAGATCATCACTTGAAATAAGATTGTTATAGTTATAGAAATTGAACCAAAGTTTGAATATGATTATTACCTTGTATTAGAATGATAACCTAGTGTAAGAAACAAAGATTTCTTGAGGTTGGATGATCACCTTACAAGATTGGAAGTGAGCTAGCAAACTTGAAAGTATTCTTGATTTTATGTAACTAGAACTTGTAGAATTTATGAAGAACACTTAGAAGTTGAAGATATAACTTGAGAGAGATCAATTAGATGAAGAAAATTGAAGAATAAAAGTGTTTGTAGGTGTTTTTGGTCGTTGGTGTATGGATTAGATATAAAGGATATGTAATTTTGTTTTCATGTAAATAAGTCATGAATGATTACTCATATTTTTGTAATTTTATGAGATATTTCATGCTAGTTGCCAAATGATGGTTCCCACATGTGTTAGGTGACTCACATGGGCTGCTAAGAGCTGATAATTGGAGTGTATATACCAATAGTACATACATCTAAAAGCTGTGTATTGTACGAGTACGAATACGGGTGCATACGAGTAGAATTGTTGATGAAACTGAACGAGGATGTAATTGTAAACATTTTTGTTAAGTAGAAGTATTTTGATAAGTGTATTGAAGTCTTTCAAAAGTGTATAAATACATATTAAAACACTACATGTATATACATTTTAACTGAATCGTTAAGTCATCGTTAGTCGTTACATGTAAGTGTTGTTTTGAAACCTTTAGGTTAACGATCTTGTTAAATGTTGTTAACCCAATGTTTATAATATCAAATGAGATTTTAAATTATTATATTATCATGATATTATCATGTATGAATATCTCTTAATATGATATATATACATTAAATGTCTTTACAATGATAATCGTTACATATATGTCTCGTTTAAAAATCATTAAGTTAGTAGTCTTGTTTTTACATATGTAGTTCATTGTTAATATACTTAATGATATGTTTACTTATCATAGTATCATGTTAACTATATATATATATCCATATATATGTCATCATATAGTTTTTACAAGTTTTAACGTTCGTGAATCACCGGTCAACTTGGGTGGTCAATTGTCTATATGAAACATATTTCAATTAATCAAGTCTTAACAAGTTTGATTGCTTAACATGTTGGAAACATTTAATCATGTAAATATCAATCTCAATTAATATATATAAACATGGAAAAGTTCGGGTCACTACAGTACCTACCCGTTAAATAAATTTCGTCCCGAAATTTTAAGCTGTTGAAGGTGTTGACGAATCTTCTGGAAATAGATGCGGGTATTTCTTCTTCATCTGATCTTCATGCTCCCAGGTGAACTCGGGTCCTCTACGAGCATTCCATCGAACCTTAACAATTGGTATCTTGTTTTGCTTAAGTCTTTTAACCTCACGATCCATTATTTCGACGGGTTCTTCGATGAATTGAAGTTTTTCGTTGATTTGGATTTCATCTAACGGAATAGTGAGATCTTCTTTAGCAAAACATTTCTTCAAATTCGAGACGTGGAAAGTGTTATGTACAGCATTGAGTTGTTGAGGTAACTCAAGTCGGTAAGCTACTGGTCCGACACGATCAATAATCTTGAATGGTCCAATAAACCTTGGATTTAATTTCCCTCGTTTACCAAATCGAACAACGCCTTTCCAAGGTGCAACTTTAAGCATGACCATCTCTCCAATTTCAAATTCTATATATTTTCTTTTAATGTCAGCGTAGCTCTTTTGTCGACTTTGGGCGGTTTTCAACCGTTGTTGAATTTGGATGATCTTCTCGGTAGTTTCTTGTATAATCTCCGGACCCGTAATCTGTCTATCCCCCACTTCACTCCAACAAATCGGAGACCTGCACTTTCTACCATAAAGTGCTTCAAACGGCGCCATCTCAATGCTTGAATGGTAGCTGTTGTTGTAGGAAAATTCTGCTAACGGTAGATGTCGATCCCAACTGTTTCCGAAATCAATAACACATCCTCGTAGCATGTCTTCAAGCGTTTGTATCGTCCTTTCGCTCTGCCCATCAGTTTGTGGATGATAGGCAGTACTCATGTCTAGACGAGTTCCTAATGCTTGCTGTAATGTCTGCCAGAATCTTGAAATAAATCTGCCATCACTATCAGAGATAATAGAGATTGGTATTCCATGTCTGGAGACGACTTCCTTCAAATACAGTCGTGCTAACTTCTCCATCTTGTCATCTTCTCTTATTGGCAGGAAGTGTGCTGATTTGGTGAGACGATCAACTATTACCCAAATAGTATCAAAACCACTTGCAGTCCTTGGCAATTTAGTGATGAAATCCATGGTAATGTTTTCCCATTTCCATTCCGGGATTTCGGGTTGTTGAAGTAGACCTGATGGTTTCTGATGCTCAGCTTTGACCTTAGAACACGTTGTAACAACCGGTCCTAATCCTCCCGGACGAAGTCATCAACAGTTGATCCCATCGCGATGATCGACTCCAAGTAATGTCCTTAACGTGAGCTAATGCACAGCGGAAGACTTAATTCGTACCTGAGAACAATATGCTTTAAAATGTCAACATAAAGTTGGTGAGATATATAGGTTTGATGCTAGAAGAGTTATAACTATGGACCACAAGATTTCATATATAAACAGTTTAATAAAAATATTCTAAGTGGTTGAGCACTTGGTAACCATACTTAACAATTAATCACGTCGCACATTCCCTTTAATATGAAATCTTACTACACTGTACCAAGTGTAGTCACGAAACGAAGTACTGTGCAACCGTTGAATACTGGTCGTCCAGTCCGGTTGGGGTTGTCAGGCCCGATAGATCTATCAACAGGATTCGCGTTTACAATACCGCTGTAAATATTAGTTACCAAGCTACAGGGAAGTATGCCAATGGTACAACTCAACGTAGAATTTATATTTTTGATCACTTGTGTCCATAACATAAATCATTTATAAAAACAGCGCATGTATTCTCAGCCCAAAAATATTTAGAGTTTAAAAGGGATCTATATACTCACCTAATGTATTTTGTAGTAAAAATACATATAACATCATGGAACAAATGTAAGGTCGGCCTCGGATTCACGAACCTATATCATTCGTATATATATTAACACACGTACTTGTAATCGAATAATTATATATATATATATTATTAGTTGTGATATTTTTATATATTTCTAATCTAGCTGTTTCATTATATATTCATTTTATATATGAAAATATTTATATATTCAAAATATGAGCATTAAATATGTTTTTATGTAATTAATCTTTTATTTACAAAGTACCAGTTATAATAATACTAAAATAAGTGTAATGATAAAAATATCTTTAATAGTATTAATAAAAATAATGATAGTATTAGTAATAGTTTTAACAAAATGATGGATTAAAAGTAATGATATTTTTAATAATAGTTATGTTAATCTTTAATAATGTAATACCGGTTATGATATTTATGTTAATAATAATATTAGTGGTTTTTGATAAAATAAATAACTTAATAATAATAATGGTTGTGAAAATAATTATTTTAGATATTAGTACTTAATACATTAATTATAATAATCTTATTAATAACACAATTAATAATAATAATAATAATAATAATACTAATAATAATAATCCTAAATATTAATTCTTTATTAGAAATGATGATTTTTAATAACAATTCATTTATTATAATAATAATAGTAATATTAATAAGATTAATAATAATAATAATAATACAAAACTAATAATAATAATAATAATAATAATAATAATAATAATGTAAAGGAGACTACCTCACATAAAAAGGATTCCAAAAAGAAAGGTTCTCCTATGGGACTCGAACCCTTGATCACTTTGAAACCCGACATAACCCTCAAACCATTCTGCTGCTTCGACTATTCTGATTTAAAACGATTTCTGTTTTAATTATACCCAAAATAGATTTATGTTCTTCTTCTTCGACACAAAACTTAAACCGATTACCATGACTATTTTCATGACCTCATTATATTCATTTCATAAACCCGTTTTTCCTTATCAACTATATCGTCATCGTGACCAACATCTTTATCTAAATAATTTGTGTATTGTCGTTGAATAAGAAAATAAAAACAGATAGTGTGCAATTCGTGGCTCAATCAATCATTAATTCATTTCATGAGCCCAAATTTCTTAGGCTTAACAGAAAGACTGAAGCCCATTAAAATGAATAATTAAACGGCCCAATCTTGCATCGATCCCTTAACAGATTTCGGTATCTGTTTCTATTTTTGGTTCCATACGATATTAAAATAATCCAGCCACTTTACAGCTCTTAACCTAATCCCTAAAAGAAAACAAAATACGTCCCATAATTGTCCCTTCTTTTGTTTTTGGTCGGCCAGAAACAACGGAGAGAAAGAACAAAGAAAACGTGCGATCATTATCAAACAACCACTTCATCATTATCTCTATTCTTCTTCAATTCTTCATCATATGTAATTGCTACTGTAACGGAAAGAAGAAGAAACAGAAAATTACAGTAGCCCGATCAGTTTAGCAATAAATGGTGGTTGATCGATGGGTATTTAGTTGGAGATTGAAACGTAATCAATGATGGGTTTGGGGTTTGAGGCGACGGGTGGTGGTGGTTGTGGTGTCGTGTTTGATTTGGTGGTTAGTATGCAAGTTTGTATGTGAATTATGGTGTCGGGTGACAGTGGAGTGCTCTCGGATTGAACACAAACAAAACAGAAGATAGCAGCGAGCAGTTTAGCCACGATGATGGTGGTGGTTCTCGGTAGTGGAAGGTTGAGATGAAGAAGAGGGTGGTGGCGTTGATCTTGGTTCACGGGTGAAAGACCGGGATGGTTATGGTGGTGAATATAGTGATGACTCGATGTATAAAAGTGAAACAAGGTGATAGTTCTCGGTTTGGGTTATCGAACATGGTGATGGTGTTATTGTAATGGTTCACGATGGTGGTGATGCTTGATGTGTCAAAGTGAAGTGGGTGGTGCGTGGATGGTTTGAATAAGAAGGGTTGTTCATGGTGGTGATGACTCACGAAGAAGAAAGTGACGGTGTTGGTGGTTGAAGGGTGGCTCTATGGTTTCGAAGGTTTACGAAGATGAGAGAGAGAAGAGAGAGAGTGGCGAATAAAGGGAGGTGAAGTGGTCGCGGTTGCGGTTATGGTGGTGGTATTTTAGCTCGTTTGGTGGTGACCGGCGGTAGTGGTTTGATATCAAGAGGTGGTCTCGATGGTTCACAAAAATTATAGAGAGTAGAGGGTGTCGAGATAGATAGGTTTAGTGGTGGTTGTTCTTGGATTGTTGAAGGAGAGGGTCGACGGTGAGGTGTGATGATAGGGTTGCTTGGTGATGGTGTAAAATTTTAAACAACAACAGAAACTACCTAAGCTCTAGTGGATTGAAGAGAGTGGTAATTTGTGATGAAGAGTTGAATGATCTGCTCGTTAATATATATTGTGATTGTATTGCAGTTTATTCGAACCAAATGCTATCAAACAAAACCTTATAAAGCAGATAAAGAATATATGATTAAAAATAAAACATAAGGTTGTTACCTAACTAATTTGTTTGTGATTGCAAACAGGAGTAGACAAATTGCAAATCAAGAATAGAAGGGAAAAAAAAATGATACCGATATAATATGAGATATAGATCACGTTGTATATAATAAATTTTATATTCATATATTGTAAATAAATTTTACTGATTAATAATATTAATAAATTACATATTATATACACTAATAGTAACAATAGGAATAATACTAATAAAATAATTAATAACATCAAATAATACTAATATTAATAATAAAGATAAAAGTAAAAGAAATAATGATAATGATAAGATGGTAGTAATACTAATAAAAATTATAATAATTTTATTTATAACTAAATTGAATATATCTGTATTACACATAAATGTTCGTGAATCGTCAGGCATGGTCAAAGGGTAACTGATTAACTGAAAATAGATTTCAAACTTTCTAGACTCAATATTACAGGTTTTTGCTTATCGTGTCGGAAACATATAGAGTTTAAGGTTTAAATTTGGTCGGAAATTTCCGGGTCGTTACAGTACCCACCCGTTAAAGAAATTTCGTCCCCGAAATTTGGTAGAGGTTGTCATAAATAACAATAGGAATGTTTTCATGACGAATATGAGGTAATAACGGAGTTTTATCATTATTGATAGATATAGATAAAACATTTCGATCATGTGAAGCGTACGAGCGAAGCTATCACAAAAGAGAGTGAAATGAGTAATATGATATCGTTTTAACTGATGACGTGGTTATGATTGATTTCCGGAATTCAAGAGATTTAAAGAAAATCTTTCGTAATAAGATTTGGTTCTTTGGCGATTTAGGAAACAGGATTTCCTTTGATTTAATGCGATAATCTGTTCCGATTTCTCTGTCGGATATATTACTATAAATCCACCCCTTCGTTTCTTTACCACTCACATCTTCTATTCTTTCCCCCTCTACTCATTCCTTAATATGTTCCATCCCGTTTTGATTCTTATTATACTTCTAACTTTCTTATCTTTCATTCTTCTCTTTCATTTACCGCTAGAAGAATCTATTTACTTCTATCATTTTCTCGGAATTATAATATTTTTAATTCTCCCGTGTCTTTACGTTGCAATACGTATTGATATACACGGTTTGTAAATCCTGGGTGGTTTTCGGCCTTTGTATTCTTCATTATTTTTCAAAGCTTCATATTTTCGTTTTCTCTTCCCGACTTTGAGTCAAGCGAGTAATGGTCCGGAATTCGTAGGTATGTAATTTGGAATGAGCATAACTATTGTTCTAAGAAAGAAATGGTAATGGAACGATTTTGATTGTCAAATTATCAGAATATCCTGGAAAAGACCGAATCATCAAGAACTATTTTGTTGATATGTTTACAGATTAGATAGAATGTTAAAGCCGTGTAACATGGCACATGATGACGGTACTGTGAATCATCACATTCCATTAGAAACTTATCATAACTTAATGTAATATAATGAAGTTGATCAAGTTTCATTATATTATACTAATTTATGCATCAGTTCTCAACACTGCTTCAGAACATTCTTATTTTAACCTGAAGGTTTCAGAATTTAGAAACTAACACAGTTTCTTTTACGTTGTAACGTAGATATTACGGAGGAATGAATGATTTCAAATAAGAATAGCTTCGAAAACATCTTCAGAAATATTGAGGATATTTATAATGAATGATATGATAATGTTTTAGAATTTCTAATGTCGAAGGATGATGATGAAGATTGACCCGTAAGGGTTTAGATTCGGAAGCAAGGTGTTTGCTATGGAATTGTCATGGTTCTTTTATGTACAAGTTTAGTCCTTGTAATTTGTTCAGAGTCTCCTTCACGATTTGCTCAATCCGGTTTTCAGTACCAAATTTTCTATCGAGTATTCCTAACACTTCCTCTTTTTATCATCAAGTTTTGGTCATTATGACTGTCTTACAACATGTTGCTTCGTCGGTATTTCAAGAACTACTTCATAGTTCAAGACGTTCTTCAGAAACTTCACATTCGGGGTATGAAGTTCTTAGAGATAATATCATAAGTATAGATGAAGAAATTCTGCAAGATTTTCAAAATACGACTTGCGGATTCCGTCCTAGGAATGTCAAGCTGCTGGTACATCTGCTGATAACGTTGTGAATTATAAAAGATTCTTCGGTGGTAACGGCGAAAGAACAAGGTATAGATTTCGAGATTATAGTAGGAGTAGTCTTACTGAGAAGCCGAAGTGGAGCTGTGACAAAATTAGCTTCTTGAAAAGGAATTGTAGGGTTGTTTTGCTAATGAATGACGGAGGATTCAACACAGTATGTGTTAAACTTATGAATTTGGTTTCGAGAGTTTTCCGGCGTATAAATCTTTGCTTCGGTAGACGAGGCGCGGCGGTTTCGACTTCTCGATCGAAATGTTTTCAAGAATCATGAAAGGATTTGAATACGAATTGTAATCGTCAAGATACGAATGAGGTTTGAGATAAAATCAAGTGGCAAACTTGAAGAATTGTTTAGTTTCATATGTTATATTCTATATTTTAATTCATTTTACTTGTCCATAGTTAGCAGTCTGTTAGTTCGATTGTCCAATAATACAATAGTTAAATAATATATATATATTATAATATTCGAATTAAATAATACATATCGTGACCCGTGTACCGGTCTCGGTATTGATCACAACTCAAACTATATATATAGATGGGTCGATATGATAAATCGAAACCTTGTATACGTGTCCCGTTATATAAAGTGCGTAAAATAAATAAATGTATATCATGACCCATGCACCGGTGTTGTCTCAGAATTAATCCGACGTGTTGCGTACATGTGTCCCGACAGTAGTACAGTGCGGAAATTAAAATTGCGGGAATGTAAATTGCGGAAATGTAAATTGCGAGAATGTAAATTGCGAGAATATAAATTGCGATAAATTAAATGTTAATCAGTTAGCTGGGAACAGTTAGCCGGAACAGTTAGCGTGAAATCCTTAATAGATTTTCAATTAGTTAAATCGTGTGTTTCTAACAATTTTAATATATCCAATGTTTTCTTCATTATGCCACTTGTTGGATTCTGATAAGTCAAAATCCGAATATGAAATGAGAATGGTTATTCTGGGATGAGCGGATACGAATACCGGTGGTTGCGAGTAAAATAATAGATGACCGTTGAATCAGATTCAAAGAATGTACAGTGTACTTATTAATGTGAATTCTAAATATTCCTCGGGTGCTACCCACCCGTTAAAATATTTTCATCATTAACAGTTTGTACGAAAGAAATTTTTAATTACAATCTTTATGAAAATATACTTGCATATATATTTTCATCGGATGTAATTATGGATTTAATGAGTAAAGAAAATATTATACTCATTTGATTTACTGTTGGCACTTGATTTCATGATCTCTGAACATTAGAGATTACGTAGTTGTCATGTTAAACGGAAGTAAATGAGGTAGGACGTAAGGCGAAGGTAATCGATGTCGAACGAAAATTTAGTAGATGGAACGATACGTAGAACGGTGACTATACTCATGGTATAGTTTATGACGTTGAGGTTTATGACGCGACTGTGGCTGCTGCTGGTGTTTGTAACCGTCACACCATATTTTCCATTGCTGTCACACAAACGCGAAGTTTATTAACTTATACTTGTACACCGGATTGATTGGCGATTGAAGCGAGCGGATGTATAAAATTCGGAATATGAGATGGTATATAATTATGATGAGATATCCGTAAAAAGGAGAAAAGAAATGGTTTCTCGAACAGGTTCGTCGGTAAGTGTTTCAGGTTTATCGCCAAAAGAGTAATTTAGTGGATGGAAAGGTTCTTCAATGTGAAATGATTTCCAGATGTCGTATGATATTCTAACTATATAGAATATCTATATATATTACCAAAGATTTCGTAGTCTTTAAAGAAATTTACGGCGTGTATCAGGCAAATCTAGGATGCGCTAAGATATGAATTTCGTCTATACACTATCGATGCACTAAATGCAGTAAGACGTGTCTAGGCTTAAGAATGCTAAGCAGGCAATTCCCTAAAGATGATAAGCAGATGATTTCCTACTAATGTGATAAGCAAAACTTTTTGACAAGCAGACACGGTCGAAGTCCAGACTCACTAATGTATCCTAACAACCACCAGTTAGACACACTAATGGAAGACCTGGTTCGCTAAGACCAAAGCTCTGATACCAACTGTAACAACCGGTCCTAATCCTCCCGGACGAAGTCATCAACAGTTGATCCCATCGCGATGATCGACTCCAAGTAATGTCCTTAACGTGAGCTAATGCACAGCGGAAGACTTAATTCGTACCTGAGAACAATATGCTTTAAAATGTCAACATAAAGTTGGTGAGATATATAGGTTTGATGCTAGAAGAGTTATAACTATGGACTACAAGATTTCATATATAAACAGTTTAATAAAAATATTCTAAGTGGTTGAGCACTTGGTAACCATACTTAACAATTAATCACGTCGCACATTCCCTTTAATATGAAATCTTACTACACTGTACCAAGTGTAGTCACGAAACGAAGTACTGTGCAACCGTTGAATACTGGTCGTCCAGTCCGGTTGGGGTTGTCAGGCCCGATAGATCTATCAACAGGATTCGCGTTTACAATACCGCTGTAAATATTAGTTACCAAGCTACAGGGAAGTATGCCAATGGTACAACTCAACGTAGAATTTATATTTTTGATCACTTGTGTCCATAACATAAATCATTTATAAAAACAGCGCATGTATTCTCAGCCCAAAAATATTTAGAGTTTAAAAGGGATCTATATACTCACCTAATGTATTTTGTAGTAAAAATACATATAACATCATGGAACAAATGTAAGGTCGGCCTCGGATTCACGAACCTATATCATTCGTATATATATTAACACACGTACTTGTAATCGAATAATTATATATATATATTATTAGTTGTGATATTTTTATATATTTCTAATCTAGCTGTTTCATTATATATTCATTTTATATATGAAAATATTTATATATTCAAAATATGAGCATTAAATATGTTTTTATGTAATTAATCTTTTATTTACAAAGTACCAGTTATAATAATACTAAAATAAGTGTAATGATAAAAATATCTTTAATAGTATTAATAAAAATAATGATAGTATTAGTAATAGTTTTAACAAAATGATGGATTAAAAGTAATGATATTTTTAATAATAGTTATGTTAATCTTTAATAATGTAATACCGGTTATGATATTTATGTTAATAATAATATTAGTGGTTTTTGATAAAATAAATAACTTAATAATAATAATGGTTGTGAAAATAATTATTTTAGATATTAGTACTTAATACATTAATTATAATAATCTTATTAATAACACAATTAATAATAATAATAATAATAATAATACTAATAATAATAATCCTAAATATTAATTCTTTATTAGAAATGATGATTTTTAATAACAATTCATTTATTATAATAATAATAGTAATATTAATAAGATTAATAATAATAATAATAATACAAAACTAATAATAATAATAATAATAATAATAATAATAATGTAAAGGAGACTACCTCACATAAAAAGGATTCCAAAAAGGAAGGTTCTCCTATGGGACTCGAACCCTTGATCACTTTGAAACCCGACATAACCCTCAAACCATTCTGCTGCTTCGACTATTCTGATTTAAAACGATTTCTGTTTTAATTATACCCAAAATAGATTTATGTTCTTCTTCTTCGACACAAAACTTAAACCGATTACCATGACTATTTTCATGACCTCATTATATTCATTTCATAAACCCGTTTTTCCTTATCAACTATATCGTCATCGTGACCAACATCTTTATCTAAATAATTTGTGTATTGTCGTTGAATAAGAAAATAAAAACAGATAGTGTGCAATTCGTGGCTCAATCAATCATTAATTCATTTCATGAGCCCAAATTTCTTAGGCTTAACAGAAAGACTGAAGCCCATTAAAATGAATAATTAAACGGCCCAATCTTGCATCGATCCCTTAACAGATTTCGGTATCTGTTTCTATTTTTGGTTCCATACGATATTAAAATAATCCAGCCACTTTACAGCTCTTAACCTAATCCCTAAAAGAAAACAAAATACGTCCCATAATTGTCCCTTCTTTTGTTTTTGGTCGGCCAGAAACAACGGAGAGAAAGAACAAAGAAAACGTGCGATCATTATCAAACAACCACTTCATCATTATCTCTATTCTTCTTCAATTCTTCATCATATGTAATTGCTACTGTAACGGAAAGAAGAAGAAACAGAAAATTACAGTAGCCCGATCAGTTTAGCAATAAATGGTGGTTGATCGATGGGTATTTAGTTGGAGATTGAAACGTAATCAATGATGGGTTTGGGGTTTGAGGCGACGGGTGGTGGTGGTTGTGGTGTCGTGTTTGATTTGGTGGTTAGTATGCAAGTTTGTATGTGAATTATGGTGTCGGGTGACAGTGGAGTGCTCTCGGATTGAACACAAACAAAACAGAAGATAGCAGCGAGCAGTTTAGCCACGATGATGGTGGTGGTTCTCGGTAGTGGAAGGTTGAGATGAAGAAGAGGGTGGTGGCGTTGATCTTGGTTCACGGGTGAAAGACCGGGATGGTTATGGTGGTGAATATAGTGATGACTCGATGTATAAAAGTGAAACAAGGTGATAGTTCTCGGTTTGGGTTATCGAACATGGTGATGGTGTTATTGTAATGGTTCACGATGGTGGTGATGCTTGATGTGTCAAAGTGAAGTGGGTGGTGCGTGGATGGTTTGAATAAGAAGGGTTGTTCATGGTGGTGATGACTCACGAAGAAGAAAGTGACGGTGTTGGTGGTTGAAGGGTGGCTCTATGGTTTCGAAGGTTTACGAAGATGAGAGAGAGAAGAGAGAGAGTGGCGAATAAAGGGAGGTGAAGTGGTCGCGGTTGCGGTTATGGTGGTGGTATTTTAGCTCGTTTGGTGGTGACCGGCGGTAGTGGTTTGATATCAAGAGGTGGTCTCGATGGTTCACAAAAATTATAGAGAGTAGAGGGTGTCGAGATAGATAGGTTTAGTGGTGGTTGTTCTTGGATTGTTGAAGGAGAGGGTCGACGGTGAGGTGTGATGATAGGGTTGCTTGGTGATGGTGTAAAATTTTAAACAACAACAGAAACTACCTAAGCTCTAGTGGATTGAAGAGAGTGGTAATTTGTGATGAAGAGTTGAATGATCTGCTCGTTAATATATATTGTGATTGTATTGCAGTTTATTCGAACCAAATGCTATCAAACAAAACCTTATAAAGCAGATAAAGAATATATGATTAAAAATAAAACATAAGGTTGTTACCTAACTAATTTGTTTGTGATTGCAAACAGGAGTAGACAAATTGCAAATCAAGAATAGAAGGGAAAAAAAAATGATACCGATATAATATGAGATATAGATCACGTTGTATATAATAAATTTTATATTCATATATTGTAAATAAATTTTACTGATTAATAATATTAATAAATTACATATTATATACACTAATAGTAACAATAGGAATAATACTAATAAAATAATTAATAACATCAAATAATACTAATATTAATAATAAAGATAAAAGTAAAAGAAATAATGATAATGATAAGATGGTAGTAATACTAATAAAAATTATAATAATTTTATTTATAACTAAATTGAATATATCTGTATTACACATAAATGTTCGTGAATCGTCAGGCATGGTCAAAGGGTAACTGATTAACTGAAAATAGATTTCAAACTTTCTAGACTCAATATTACAGGTTTTTGCTTATCGTGTCGGAAACATATAGAGTTTAAGGTTTAAATTTGGTCGGAAATTTCCGGGTCGTTACACACGTCAAACATTCTCCTACGTATTTAGCAACATCGGCTTTCATACCCGGCCACCAAAAATGTTTCTTGAGATCCTTGTACATCTTCCCCGTTCCAGGATGTATTGAGTATCTGGTTTTATGAGCTTCTCTAAGTACCATTTCTCTCATATCTCCAAATTTTGGTACCCAAATCCTTTCAGCCCTATACCGGGTTCCGTCTTCCCGAATATTAAGATGCTTCTCCGATCCTTTGGGTATTTCATCCTTTAAATTTCCCTCTCTTAAAACTCCTTGTTGCGCCTCCTTTATTTGAGTAGTAAGGTTATTATGAATCATTATATTCATAGATTTTACTCGAATGGGTTCTCTGTCCTTCCTGCTCAAGGCATCGGCTACCACATTTGCCTTCCCCGGGTGGTAACGAATCTCAAAGTCGTAATCATTCAATAATTCAATCCACCTACGCTGCCTCATATTCAGTTGTTTCTGATTAAATATGTGTTGAAGACTTTTGTGGTCAGTATATATAATACTTTTGACCCCATATAAGTAGTGCCTCCAAGTCTTTAATGCAAAAACAACCGCTCCTAATTCCAAATCATGCGTCGTATAATTTTGTTCGTGAATCTTCAATTGTCTAGACGCATAAGCAATCACCTTCGTTCGTTGCATTAATACACAACCGAGACCTTGCTTTGATGCGTTGTAGCGACCCCGTCAAATCGTCAAGTGACGGCGTCGGCTACGTGGGTCCCATTACCTGATTATAAGTCTTTAAGATAACGTTTGACCAAAATATGTCGCCTTCATTTCAAAATAAGGATTGTTCCCAAGGTTTACAAGAATTGTTCAACCAATAGTTAAGTTACAACGTTATAATACGAATGAAATCTAGGCGACACGGTTTAAAGTAAAGTCAAAAGACGCCCCATGAAAAACATGTATACTCGACATCCAATGCAAGTATCAAATAATGAGCGGAAGCATGTATCACATATCGTGCAAGACCTGAGAAAAACATAGAAATCTGTCAACGAAAACGTTGGTGAAATCATAGGTTTAGCAAGTAAATTGTATTGAACCACAAGGTTCTTTAAGAATTGTTCAACCAAAATCGTTCACATTCCAAAATAGTATTTGTATCACGAGCACCCAATTATCAAGACTTAACCGAATCTTCCCTCTAAATTTTGAATTTAGTGTTAGAACTTACACTATACATTGTTGAAATTATATTTCATTCACTAACGGTAGCGAACCGTCTGAATGAGGGTTTGTTAAACCCGTATGGCCACACAACATAATTACACGCTTACACTTACACCCTGCAAGTGGAACTAATGATAATTGGATTGAGGACTTTTGTTCAAACTCGTATGCATCTTTGTATTCGTATTTGTTCACAATGTAAAAGCATGAAAAGTAAATAAGTATGAAATGTATGTGTTTCTCAGCCCACGATGTAAAGAATAAAAGTGATTGAAAAAGTAGGACTATGATCTCACCTTGAGCGCGAGAGTTAATAAAGTACTTCAACAAGTAAACGCGTGCAAAGACAAAGCTAGTCTTGACCTAAACATATAGGTTATATCAATAACGGTAAACACAAAACGGTCAAAGATGTTCAATTAGTCCTATGGCTCGTTAAGACTCGATCCTATTAGCATGTGAATCAAATTGTCATGTTTCATGCAAGGTACAAGTATAAAAACATGTTAGAACGATTGCACAATTATTTGGTTAAGTTTGATTAAAAGTCATCTTGGTCGGGTCAAAGTCAACAGAAAAGTCAACGGGGTCGGGTTGGATATCCGACAATTTTTCTAAGTTATATAATCATATATGAGCATGTTGGCCAAGTTTCATGTTAATCGGAGGTCCGTAGCATAGCAAACATTTTCATGTCAAATGACCAAAACAAACAGCCAGTTTTAGGCTATTGGGACGGCGTCCCATATATCTGGACGGCGTCCTGTTTTGAAGACTGGGACGGCGTCCTGATGAGCTAGACGGCGTCCCGTTTCAAAAGGTGGGACGGCGTCCTGAGGTGCTAGACGGCGTCCAAAGGGGGTTTCCAGGCTCTGTTTGCAGAAAACACAAGACACGAGCCAAACTTCAATCAATCCTAGTTTATGATCCGCAAACAATTAAGACATGTATTTTATATCACCGGAAAGCTCTTTCGACAAGGAACACAACTAGATACATTTCCTAAATCAAATTTATCATTTTAGACAACAAAAATCTCGTCGAAAGTTCGTTAAATGTTCCAAAACAAGGTTTCAAGTTCATCAATTGAAATTCAAGTTTCGGGAATCCAATTTATACATATGATATGCCGTTTTGAAGGTAATGAAATGTGTAATACAACTAAACACTTATCAATAACATTAACAAGCTTTCAATGCATCAAAAGTTCGTTTTAAGAGTTGTCAAACCCTAACCAAACCTCAAAATCACTAATCATGTTAATGTAAGGTTTTCATGTCAATCAACACACCAAACGAAGCTATTGAAGTAACTAACACTTTGAACACACAAACATTAACATCTAAACACATTTCATCATCCAAAATCAAAGATTAAGCATACACTTTTCATTATCAAGCTAGTTACACCTAAACATCAAGATCGAGCATACAAATCATATATTCATGTTATACACGAGCCATAGACACTAACTAACAACATATCAAGTCAAAAACACGAATTTGAGAAATCTAGAGTTTTAGAAATGTTACCCAAAATCGATGAAGTTAGTATCAAATCGTAGAGAATGAAGAGAGGATCACGAAAATGTAATCGGATTTGTTGTGAGCTTCCAAGATTGAATTTAGATGATGAATGAATGGAATGGGTTTGTGTGTGTGTTCTTGAGATGGAGAGAAAAGAGGTGAGGGAGATGATGGAATGAGAAATGGGTTGACTAGTTGACCTAGTCAACTAGTTTGCCCATTTGGCAACTCCGGTCCCTCGAGTTTCAAAGCGGGTGCGGGATTTAACCGATCGAATATTTTAAGTTACACGGGAGTACGGGAGATATTGAAATCCGATAACGAGAATATTTAAAACGTTACATAACAAAGGATACGAATCTAGATACGAAGGGTATTATTTAAAAAGAAAAAGACGGGCGTTAAAATAATTTAACGGAAAAACGCGGGATGTTACATTATCCACAACTCAAAAGAAATTTCGTCCCGAAATTTAGTTGGAAGTAGTAGTCGATATCTCTTACTCGAGACTTTACGTTGTCAATGCTATGAATAAGTGAAAGTACGTTCTTGAGGGTTCTCATGAATTTGGATAGTCAGGGTTTTACGTTGCATTAAGGTTCGGTTTTTACGATCCCCAGTTTCAACTGGTTTTCCTATGAAGAGAAGTTTGTCATCGATAGTTGATGTATCCAGCAGGATTGCACGTTCCTGTTCCGCAGGACACGTTTCTAAGTTTGTTACACGAAATGTAGGGTAAACGGAAACTTAATTGAGTCGGAAGTTCTAAACGGTAGGGAGCGGTTCCAATACGCTCCAAGGTTTCAAAAGGGTTAACATGTCGCGGGTTTAACTTTCCCTGATTCCCGAAACGGATTACACCCTTCCAAGGTGCGGGTTCTCAATATTACGCGGTTACACACTGGGATTTGTGAGGTTCTCCTCTAAGTTTGGTATAACTCTTCTGGCGACAATGGGTTGTCTCGAGCCCTTCTCGGACTTGGATTATCTCAATTGTTGTTTTCTTGGATGAGTTAAGATTCGGTGTTTTGTTTGCCACATGCTTTGGTCCAACGAATAGGGGTATGACATTAGCGGTCATATAGGGTTTCGGAAAGTGCGTGTGAACACACGAGTGGTAACTACTGTTGTAAGAGGGATCTACTAAAAGCGACCATGCAAGTTTGAAACATGTCTTTTGAAGACGTAAATCGTTCGTTTGTTCGGTTCGTCTGTTTGTGGGTGGTACGCGGTACTCATGTCTAAGCGGTTTCCCAAGTTTTCTTGCAAAACTAAAAGCGATACGAGTATTTTGATCCGAGGTAATTGGCATTGGCAATGGTACACCATATTAGAAAAAGAATTCCTTAAGATATGTTTGAACAAGTTAGTTAGGGCTCAAAAATGTTCGTTAGGACTATTCACCCTCGTGGCGAATACTAATGTAATATGAAGAGTTTTTCTATCCATTGAGATATGTTACAAGAGTTTCCTTATACGGAAGTGCGAGCGATAAAGATAGGAGCGAAATGAGAACTTTGAATAGGATGAGCTTACATCTCGAGGTTGCCATAACGTGCCTCTAGTTGTCAAAAGTTGAAGTCTGAAAGAGAAACGAGGTAGTACACGTAGTTGTATAGTTCGGGGTTGAATAATAGTTGACCGATTATCAGAAACACAAGGGCGTTAAGTCAAAGAAGAGTGAAGTATCGTTGGATTGTGTGTTATCTTAAATTCCAGTAATATCAGACGGTAATGGTGAAATATCAGAGGTATGTAGTGTGGTACGTGATGACGAGAAAATTGATCGGATCCCCAATTTAGTATTCGACTTCTTCGTGCAAAATAACGAATTTAACTAGAAATGTTGGTGTGAAGAATCACGCTCAAGATTCGGGCACGTAGAGGTTTATAGTTTTTCCTTAGTGAGTTAACGAGTTTAAAAGTCATGTATCACGAGAAAAGTCAGAAATGAATCTTCGGTAATAACAGGCGAGATCTAAGATTTTACGAATACAAGTTTGAGTTGTGAGAGTTTCCTGATTACATGTGGCTTGATTTCGAGATTGATTGTAGTGCCTCGACCATTAACATCATGGTCTAGACTTCGTTCAACAGAAATTCTCACTCGGAGAATTTGGTATAGAGTTGCTCTTTTCTCAAAAGTTCGAGACTAAGATGGTGATGTTGTTCGTTTTCCTTCTTTACTTGAATGAGTTAAGATGTCATCTATAAATACGATAACAGATTTGTCTAGATAAGTTGCATACGTGGTTTAGGAGGTTCATGAATACGGACGGAGTCCTAAATAAATCAAACGGTACTAAGAGAGATTTACAACTAACGTTGCGAGTTCGGAAATGGCTTAGGAGACATCGTCTCACTTAACCCCCAATTGATGATAACCGGAACGGAGGTCGTTTTGGAATACACACGGGACTCATGCAAGAAATCATGAGGTCATGGGTGCGAGGGAGAGGGTATCGGTTTTCCAACCGAAAATTACTCAGTTCACAATAATCTATACAAGATGATGGGGAAACAAATTTTTTTTTTTTTTTTTTTTTTTTTTTTTTTTTTTTTTACGAATAGGTTTCGAGCTCCCTAGTTCTATAGGTGTCAAGTCAAAAGTCTTAACGTATATCCTCCAATAAAATTTATAGGCACACAATATTTTCCGTTGGTCACTTAAATCGTCTAAGTAGTATCTAGGGGAAAAAGTGGAATGTAAAGAGCACGAGTCAAAGACTTGTTTATAAAATGTCTAACGGTAACCGAATCGAATAAACATGAAACGTGAGAATTTCGAGAAGAAACATACCCGTGACTAGTCCATCGTCGTCTCGGGCATCCTAGGCGTTGATGTCGAAAGTTTAACGGCGTGCGTTGGGGTTGATTTTCTTATTTGGGCACGCACTCCTAAAATGACCCGGTTGGCCACATTCAAAACAAACACCCGTCTTGGGTGCATTGTGCTCCTTTTGAGCGACGGAAGCGGTATTCCTACAATCGTGGGCTACATGGCCACTTCTTTGACACTTCAAGCAAAATGGTTTGCCACATTCGCCTAAATGATGTTTGTAGCACTCGTTACAATACGGTAGGTGTCCGGTATAACCCCTCTTGCCGTCGGAGGTGTAAGGCTTCTTAGCAAGGTTGTTGTTGCTTGATTGGGAGGGTTCCCACTTTCTTTTGTTGTCGCCCGATTTATCCTCGGCCTTAGGTGCCGGAACTACGATTTCGTCAACCGTTTCAATTAGTTGGCGAGCCATGTTCATAGCGGCTTGATGAGTAGTGGGTTTGGATGACATCACCCCTTGTTTGATGCTTTTTGGAAGACCGAGCATGTAGAGCTCAATCCTTTGAGATTCGGGGTTAACAAGATTAGGACACATCAAGGATAGTTCGGCGAAGCGTTGATTATAAGCTTTAAGATCGTTTCCGACCGCTTTCAAAGCTCTTAGTTCTTCCTCAAGCTTTCGGGTTTCTTCGCGCGGAAAATATTCAACAATCATCTTTTCCTTTAGGTCGGCCCAAGAGAGGGCATGAGCTTCATCGGTACCCACCGATTGAACATAGGTGTTCCACCATGTTAGAGCAATTCCGGAGAAAGTGTGAGTGGAGTATTTGACCTTGTCTTGGTCCCGACAACCGCTTATGCTAAAGACGGCTTCCGTTTGCTCAAACCATCGGGTGAGCACGACCGGTCCCCCGGTTCCATCAAAAGTGTGAGGTTTGCACCCCATGAAAGCTTTATAGGAGCATCCCTCGTTTGAGTTTCCGGCTCCATTGTTGTTGTTGTTGTTGTTGTTGTTGTTGTTATTATTATTGTTGTTGGATGAGTGACCGGCCATGGCCGCATCTACGGCGGTAGTTATCATCCGTTCGAGAGCTTGTTCGGGAGTTTCATTGCGGCGTACACGACGAGGAGCCATTGTTCCTTCAAGACACAAGAATATCGTTGGTTAGTATTTTCAACAATACTAACCGGAGTATGGAATAAGGATAGAGAGAAAATTTTTCCTTGACTCGCCCTAAATTCTTTATGTCATAATGTCGGAACGTCCATGTGAATCACCGTAATATAATCCCGGAAATTATGTTACCCTGATTCTCATGTGCATTTAACATTTCTTCATAAAGTCAAGGTGGCGCGTCAACAAAATTTATCAACATAAGATCAAGATCGAATACGAGTTAGATATGATAGAAGAGTTCGAGTATAAATGCACAAATAGTCAAGTAATTCCTACTGCAGTCTATATGCCGGTTGTAGTCTAGATTCACCTATGTACCCTATGACTCGGGGTGGACACAAATGAACTCTAAATCCCTACAACCAAGGCTCTGATACCAACTGTAGCGACCCCGTCAAATCGTCAAGTGACGGCGTCGGCTACGTGGGTCCCATTACCTGATTATAAGTCTTTAAGATAACGTTTGACCAAAATATGTCACCTTCATTTCAAAATAAGGATTGTTCCCAAGGTTTACAAGAATTGTTCAACCAATAGTTAAGTTACAACGTTATAATACGAATGAAATCTAGGCGACACGGTTTAAAGTAAAGTCAAAAGACGCCCCATGAAAAACATGTATACTCGACATCCAATGCAAGTATCAAATAATGAGCGGAAGCATGTATCACATATCGTGCAAGACCTGAGAAAAACATAGAAATCTGTCAACGAAAACGTTGGTGAAATCATAGGTTTAGCAAGTAAATTGTATTGAACCACAAGGTTCTTTAAGAATTGTTCAACCAAAATCGTTCACATTCCAAAATAGTATTTGTATCACGAGCACCCAATTATCAAGACTTAACCGAATCTTCCCTCTGAATTTTGAATTTAGTGTTAGAACTTACACTATACATTGTTGAAATTATATTTCATTCACTAACGGTAGCGAACCGTCTGAATGAGGGTTTGTTAAACCCGTATGGCCACACAACATAATTACACGCTTACACTTACACCCTGCAAGTGGAACTAATGATAATTGTATTGAGGACTTTTGTTCAAACTCGTATGCATCTTTGTATTCGTATTTGTTCACAATGTAAAAGCATGAAAAGTAAATAAGTATGAAATGTATGTGTTTCTCAGCCCACGATGTAAAGAATAAAAGTGATTGAAAAAGTGGGACTATGATCTCACCTTGAGCGCGAGAGTTAATAAAGTACTTCAACAAGTAAACGCGTGCAAAGACAAAGCTAGTCTTGACCTAAACATATAGGTTATATCAATAACGGTAAACACAAAACGGTCAAAGATG
Organism: Rutidosis leptorrhynchoides; assembly: GCF_046630445.1. Classification (NCBI taxonomy): domain Eukaryota; kingdom Viridiplantae; phylum Streptophyta; class Magnoliopsida; order Asterales; family Asteraceae; genus Rutidosis; species Rutidosis leptorrhynchoides. Next base: position 19,377,261 of record NC_092337.1, read on the forward strand.
TTCAATTAGTCCTATGGCTCGTTAAGACTCGATCCTATTAGCATGTGAATCAAATTGTCATGTTTCATGCAAGGTACAAGTATAAAAACATGTTAGAACGATTGCACAATTATTTGGTTAAGTTTGATTAAAAGTCATCTTGGTCGGGTCAAAGTCAACAGAAAAGTCAACGGGGTCGGGTTGGATATCCGACAATTTTTCTAAGTTATATAATCATATATGAGCATGTTGGCCAAGTTTCATGTTAATCGGAGGTCCGTAGCATAGCAAACATTTTCATGTCAAATGACCAAAACAAACAGCCAGTTTTAGGCTATTGGGACGGCGTCCCATATATCTGGACGGCGTCCTGTTTTGAAGACTGGGACGGCGTCCTGATGAGCTAGACGGCGTCCCGTTTCAAAAGGTGGGACGGCGTCCTGAGGTGCTAGACGGCGTCCAAAGGGGGTTTCCAGGCTCTGTTTGCAGAAAACACAAGACACGAGCCAAACTTCAATCAATCCTAGTTTATGATCCGCAAACAATTAAGACATGTATTTTATATCACCGGAAAGCTCTTTCGACAAGGAACACAACTAGATACATTTCCTAAATCAAATTTATCATTTTAGACAACAAAAATCTCGTCGAAAGTTCGTTAAATGTTCCAAAACAAGGTTTCAAGTTCATCAATTGAAATTCAAGTTTCGGGAATCCAATTTATACATATGATATGCCGTTTTGAAGGTAATGAAATGTGTAATACAACTAAACACTTATCAATAACATTAACAAGCTTTCAACGCATCAAAAGTTCGTTTTAAGAGTTGTCAAACCCTAACCAAACCTCAAAATCACTAATCATGTTAATGTAAGGTTTTCATGTCAATCAACACACCAAACGAAGCTATTGAAGTAACTAACACTTTGAACACACAAACATTAACATCTAAACACATTTCATCATCCAAAATCAAAGATTAAGCATACACTTTTCATTATCAAGCTAGTTACACCTAAACATCAAGATCGAGCATACAAATCATATATTCATGTTATACACGAGCCATAGACACTAACTAACAACATATCAAGTCAAAAACACGAATTTGAGAAATCTAGAGTTTTAGAAATGTTACCCAAAATCGATGAAGTTAGTATCAAATCGTAGAGAATGAAGAGAGGATCACGAAAATGTAATCGGATTTGTTGTGAGCTTCCAAGATTGAATTTAGATGATGAATGAATGGAATGGGTTTGTGTGTGTGTTCTTGAGATGGAGAGAAAAGAGGTGAGGGAGATGATGGAATGAGAAATGGGTTGACTAGTTGACCTAGTCAACTAGTTTGCCCATTTGGCAACTCCGGTCCCTCGAGTTTCAAAGCGGGTGCGGGATTTAACCGATCGAATATTTTAAGTTACACGGGAGTACGGGAGATATTGAAATCCGATAACGAGAATATTTAAAACGTTACATAACAAAGGATACGAATCTAGATACGAAGGGTATTATTTAAAAAGAAAAAGACGGGCGTTAAAATAATTTAACGGAAAAACGCGGGATGTTACATGCGTCACAATAAATCACAAAATCATCATTCCCTTCAGGCAATGACAATATAGGTGCCGTAGTTAGCTTTTTCTTCAATAACTGAAACGCTTTCTGAAAGGATCCGAAACTAATCATCCGGACGTTGTCCATATTGATTACAAACGAATTACAATAGTTGATAACATTGCGAGGTACTTGCCCTCTATATGATACATCTTACAAACGTTGCATTTATTCTTAAAGGGCAATCTATAGTTACATCCATAATTGACATATTCGCCTGACATTTCATAATATTCAAATGACCTAAACCGCCATTTACTTAATAATAGTCTCTATGAACTTCAATGACTCGAATGCAACGCCTTATGATATAAGTCCTTAATGGCCTCAAGTAGTATCCTTAGTACGAGATAATGCACAGCGGAAGACTTAATTCATACCTGAGAATAACATGCTTTAAAATGTCAACATAAAGTTGGTGAGATATAGGTTTAATGTCGACAGCGATATAAATATAGACCACAAGATTTCATATATAAACATTTTAATAAAAATATTCTAAGTGGTTGAGCACTTGGTAACCATACTTAACAATTAATCACGTCGCATATTCCCTTTAATATGAAATCTTACTACACTGTACCAAGTGTAGTCACGAAACGAAGTACTGTGCAACCGTTAAATACTGGTCGTCCAGTCCGGTTGGGGTTGTCAGGCCCGATAGATCTATCAACAGGATTCGCGTTTACAATACCGCTGTAAATATTAGTTACCAAGCTACAGGGAAGTATGCCAGTGGTACAACTCAACGTAGAATATATTTTTCAGTTACTTGTGTCCATATCGTAAAACATAAAATACATGTATTCTCATCCCGAAATATTTAGAGTTTAAAAGTGGGACTATATACTCACATTCGTCTTGAAGATATATATATTTTGACTTGGTCTCCGGTTGATATCACAAACCTATCCATATATAATATATCAATACCTTTTCTTTTTAAACAAACGTCACATATATATACTTGTTATACTTTTAATACTTTTAATAATTCCTTAGTCCGTAGTTAGCAGTTTGTTGTTAGTAATTCAATTTTAATGGTTCATTTTTAGGTGTTTAATAAACCCCCAACGAAATAAATAAAACCCCATCGTATATGTATTGGTCGAGATTAATCTTGACCCACGGTACCGGTGTTGTCAAATGACGTGTTGCGTACATAAAGTACCGGTGTTGTCAAATGACGTGTTGCGTACAATCATGGGATCTTATGATTAATCTTCTCGTATTGTTTACGGGTGATCCTGAACCATATAAAATTGAATTATAAGTACATATATATAAAATATCATGTTATCTTAGAAAGATGTAATTTATTTAATTTTTCCCAATTATTTTCGTGGCTAAACTAGTCTTGGATATCCGATTTTGTTTCGGTCATAGTTTCTTCGTTACAACTCCGTTTTCGTTGATTCAACTTGCCATATCCTTGGATCGAGTCCCTATTTAAGACTATGAACTGTAAATACCTTAGTTTGTATTCAAAATCACACGGCATAGGTGAAACTTTAGTGAAACTTATGAAGTTAAACATTTCCCTTTATGTAAACAACCTTAAATGATTATTTTTCTAAAGATACTTATACTTTGAATTAAATCATGAAATTTTTATGTGTTATCATATTCATAGTAAAAATCATTTTTCCAGAAAATAAACCTCCAATTCAAAGTTTAAAATGGTTTTTAATTATCCAACCCAAAACAGTCCCCGGTTGCACTCCGACGTCGTAAAAACAGTTTTTAAGGTATTCTTTGAAAAACCAAGTTATACCTTGTTAAATTAGCATATATTTAAGTTATATTACAGGTCTTGAAGTATTTTAAAAGTTAAGTTAGAAGGATCTATTTAGTTTGCAAACAAGTTTGAAAACTTTCAAACTATGTTCTTGTTGTTAAAATTGTATACCACAAAATATGATAGCTATATATATATGAATCGAATAAAGTTATGAACATAGTTACTACCTCAAGTTCCTTGGACAAGGTTGCTGTAAAAGAGGAGTAAAAAGCTAGAACCAAAAGGGTGATGGAATTGAATGAAAGATTGGAAGTAAGTTTGTGTTCTTGGAAGGATTTCTTGAAGTGTTTTTGTAAGGTTTTCTTATGAGGTTTAAGTGTTGTTTTTGAAGCTAAATGATGGGGAAAATGCTTGGAGATGATCAAGTATGAAGTTAAGAGTATTTTGAGAGAGAAATGGAAGTGTAAGTATGAGAAAATGGGGTGAAGAAATGGTGTGCATGCATAAAAACGTTTTTAGGTTATAAAGGAAAAAAAGATACCTAACTTTGTTTTCTTGCTAAATAATTCATGCTACTTGACAAATGGTTGGTTCCACATGTTTCTTAATCATTTAAGGCTGCTAAGGAGCAGATTTTTATTGGTATATACCAATAGTAAATACATCTAGAAGCTGCGTATGATACGGGTACATATACCCTAGGTATACGTATAGAAATCTTTGAGAAAACGGAACGAGGATTCAAATATAGCTATCTTTTGTAAATATACTTATATTGTTTTATGTATTTAAGTCTTTAAAAGTGATTAAATACATTACTTATACGATATATGTATAAACATTATAGGTCATAAGTATTTAAGTCAAATAACGTTACGTATGGTTATCGTTTTGAAAACTTAAGTTAGTAGTTTCAAAATATACTTATAACTTATTGTTATTAATACAAAATGAGATATTAAAACATTCTTAGATCATGTTAAATATGTATATATACGTATATATATACAAACGTATAATTATCATATATTGTATAGTTCGTGATATCATCGGTCAAACTAGACGGTCAAACGTTGTGTAAAACTCTTTTCGAAAACATAAGTCTCAACAATTTGGATTGCTTATCAAGTTGGTAAGGTTTAATTTATGTAAATATTAATCTTATAAGTATAGAACGATCGAAAAAGTGCGGGTCAACTTTAGGGTTTTTGCTTATCGTGTCGGAACCATATAGAGATTAGAGTTTAAATTTGGTCGGAAATTTCCGGGTCGTTACACTTTCTCTTGTTCATCATTCCATTCAAATTTCTTCCCTTTATGCGTTAATGCAGTCAAGGGTTTTGCTATTCTGGAAAAGTCTTGGATGAACCTTCTGTAGTAACCAGCTAGTCCTAAAAACTGGCGTATGTGTTTCGGAGTTTTCGGGGTTTCCCACTTTTCAACAGTTTCTATCTTTGCCGGATCCACCTTAATACCTTCTTTGTTCACTATGTGACCGAGGAATTGAACTTCTTCCAACCAAAATGCACACTTTGAAAACTTAGCGTACAATTCTTCCTTCTTTAATACTTCTAACACCTTTCTCAAATGTTCACCGTGTTCTTGGTCATTCTTTGAGTAAATAAGTATGTCATCAATGAAAACAATGACAAACTTGTCAAGGTATGGTCCACACACTCGGTTCATAAGGTCCATGAACACAGCTGGTGCATTAGTTAAACCAAACGGCATGACCATAAACTCGTAATGACCGTAACGTGTTCTGAAAGCAGTCTTTGGAATATCATCTTCTTTCACCCGCATTTGATGATACCCGGAACGTAAGTCAATCTTTGAATAAACAGACGAGTCTTGTAGTTGATCAAATAAGTCATCGATTCTCGGTAGTGGGTAGCGGTTCTTGATGGTAAGTTTGTTCAACTCTCGGTAGTCGATACACAACCTGAATGTACCATCTTTCTTCTTGACAAACAAAACAGGAGCTCCCCACGGTGATGTGCTTGGTCGAATGAAACCACGCTCTAAAAGTTCTTGTAATTGGCTTTGCAGTTCTTTCATCTCGCTGGGTGCGAGTCTGTAAGGAGCACGAGCTATTGGTGCAGCTCCTGGTACAAGATCTATTTGAAATTCAACGGATCGATGTGGGGGTAATCCCGGTAATTCTTTCAGAAATACATCGGGAAATTCTTTTGCAATGGGAACATCATTGATGCTCTTTTCTTCAGTTTGTACTTTCTCGACGTGTGCTAGAACAGCATAGCAACCTTTTCTTATTAGTTTTTGTGCCTTCAAATTACTAATAAGATGTAGCTTCGTGTTGCTCTTTTCTCCATACACCATTAAGGGTTTTCCTTTTTCTCGTATAATTCGAATTGCATTTTTGTAACAAACGATCTCTGCTTTCACTTCTTTCAACCAGTCCATACCGATTATCACATCAAAACTCCCTAACTCTACTGGTATCAAGTCAATCTTAAATGTTTCGCTAACTAGTTTAATTTCTCGATTCCGACATATATTATCTGCTGAAATTAATTTACCATTTGCTAATTCGAGTAAAAATTTACTATCCAAAGGCGTCAATGGACAACTTAATTTAGCACAAAAATCTCTACTCATATAGCTTCTATCTGCACCCGAATCAAATAAAACGTAAGCAGATTTATTGTCAATAAGAAACGTACCCGTAACAAGCTCCGGGTCTTCCTGTGCCTCTGCCGCATTAATATTGAAAACTCTTCCGCGGCCTTGTCCATTCGTGTTCTCCTGGTTCGGGCAATTTCTAATAATGTGGCCCGGTTTTCCACATTTAAAACAAACTACATTGGCATAACTTGCTCCGACACTACTTGCTCCGCCATTACTCGTTCCGACACCATTTATTCCTTTCGTTCTATTAACCCCTGGTCCGTAGACCTCACACTTTGCCGCGCTATGACCATTTCTTTTACACTTGTTGCAAAATTTGGTGCAGAACCCTGAGTGATACTTTTCACACCTTTGGCATAGCTGCTTCTGATTGTTGTTATTGTTGTGGTTATTATTGTTGTTGGGATGATTGTTGTAGGTGCTGTTGTTGTTGTTGTTGTTGTTGTTGTTGGGCCGTTTGTTGTAGTTGCGATTGATGTTGCGATTGTTGGGATAATTGTTGCGATTATTGTTGTAATTGCTGTTGTTGTTGTATTGGTGATTCTTATCACCGTTTTCCTCCCACTTTCTTTTGACTTGCTTCACATTGGCCTCTTCAGCAGTCTGTTCTTTAATTCTTTCTTCAATCTGGTTCACTAGTTTGTGAGCCATTCTACATGCCTGTTGTATGGAGGCGGGCTCGTGTGAACTTATATCTTCTTGGATTCTTTCCGGTAATCCTTTTACAAACGCGTCGATCTTCTCTTCCTCATCTTCGAATGCTCCCGGACACAATAGGCACAATTCTGTGAATCGTCTTTCGTACGTGGTAATATCAAATCCTTGGGTTCGTAACCCTCTAAGTTCTGTCTTGAGCTTATTGACCTCGGTTCTGGGACGATACTTCTCGTTCATCAAGTGCTTGAATGCTGACCACGGTAGTGCATACGCATAGTCTTGTCCCACTTGCTCTAGATAGGTATTCCACCATGTTAACGCAGAACCTGTGAAGGTATGCGTAGCGTACTTCACTTTGTCCTCTTCAGTACACTTACTTATGGCAAACACCGATTCGACCTTCTCGGTCCACCGTTTCAATCCGATCGGTCCTTCGGTTCCATCAAATTCCAAAGGTTTACAGGCAGTGAATTCTTTGTAGGTGCATCCTACACGATTTCCTGTACTGCTAGATCTAAGGTTATTGTTGGTATGTAGCGCAGCCTGTACTGCGGCTATGTTTGAAGCTAGAAAAGTACGGAATTCCTCTTCATTCATATTCACGGTGTGTCGAGTAGTCGGTGCCATTTCCTTCAAAATAGTCAAATGGAACAAGTTAATCATACAGAATATTAAGAGTAGTTAATAGTATTTCGTAGCATAATATGAACTCATTTATAAAAGCTTTTTCTTCATATTAGCGTTTTATAAGTTTAAATTCGGGTAGTACCTACGCGTTAAGTTCATACTTAATAGCTAATATACAATTCAACTACTACAATTCTATATGAAAAACTGATTATAATAATATTTCGCGTTCAAACTTTTACACAATATTTTACAAACTTACAATACCGCTTATTTTACATATAGCATGAAATATAGCACACAATAAATTTGATACAAGATGGTTGTGAAGATAATTCTAGCTAGTACACAAGTCGTTCAGTAAAGGCAATAAAGACACGTAATTCATACGTCCAGAAACAAGTCATGCATTCTGGTTTTACTAGGATTACTTCCCATCCTTGGTCTTGTGGAACATAACCGTTATGGCCGTTGATAAGACAGCGTGTTGTAACGTCGTCAAAGGGACGAGGGTTACGTAATGTCCAACAGTCCCGTAACAATCTAAAAACCTCATTTCTTACCCCAATTACCGACTCCGTCACTTGTGGAAACGTTTTGTTTAATAGTTGTAGCCCGATGTTCTTGTTCTCACTTTGGTGAGAAGCGAACATTACTAATCCGTAAGCATAACATGCTTCTTTATGTTGCATGTTAGCCGCTTTTTCTAAATCACGAAGTCCAATATTCGGATATATTGAGTCAAAATAATTTCTTAACCCATTACGTAAAATAGCATTTGGGTTCCCCGCAATATATGCGTCAAAGTAAACACATCGTAACTTATGGATTTCCCAATGTGATATCCCCCATCTTTCGAACGAAAGCCTTTTATAAACCAAGGCATTCTTGGAACGTTCTTCGAATGTCTTACAAACTGATCTCGCCTTAAATAGTTGTGCCGAAGAATTCTGACCGACTCTAGACAAGATTTCATCAATCATGTCTCCGGGTAGGTCTCTTAAAATATTGGGTTGTCTATCCATTTTGTGTTTTTATACTGTAAAATAGACAAGAGTTAGATTCATAAAAAAAATACTTATTAATACAAGAAATTTTTACATATATCATAAAGCATAAGCACACTATATTACATATATTACACCACACGAATACAACTATCTTATTCCGACTCGCTTGTTTCTTCTTCTTCGGTTTTAGTTCATTTTGCCAAGTTTCTAGGGATATATGATGTTTCCCTAATACTAGCTGTTATTTTCCACAACGGTTTAGAAAAACCTGGTGGTTTAGAGGTTCCTGGGTCATTGTTACAACTTAAGGACTTCGGGGGTTAACGATACATATAAAGTTCATCGGGGTTGGAATTAGATTTCTCTATTTTTATGCCCTTTCCCTTATTATTTTCTTTTGCCTTTTTAAATTCAGTTGGGGTAATTTTTATAACATCATCGGAATTCTCGTCGGAATCCGATTCATCGGAGAATTGGTAATCCTCCCAATATTTTGCTTCCTTGGCGGAAACACCATTGACCATAATTAACCTTGGTCGGTTGGTTGAGGATTTTCTTTTACTTAACCGTTTTATTATTTCCCCCACCGGTTCTATTTCCTCCTCCGGTTCCTCTTCTTCCGGTTCCGATTCTTCTTCCGATTCCGACTCTTCTTCCGGTTCCTCTTCGGGAACTTGTGAATCAGTCCACGAATCATTCCAATTTACATTTGACTCTTCATTATTATTAGGTGAGTCAATGGGACTTGTTCTAGAGGTAGACATCTATCACATAATATCAAACACGTTAAGAGATTAATATATCACATAATATTCACATGTTAAAAATGTATAGTTTCCAACAAAATTTGTTAAGCAATCATTTTTCAAGTAAACACGGTCGAAGTCCAGACTCACTAATGCATCCTAACAAACTCGATAAGACATACTAATGCAAAATTCTGGTTCTCTAAGACCAACGCTCGGATACCAACTGAAATGTCCCGTTCTTATTGATTAAAAACGTTCCATATTAATTGATTTCGTTGCGAGGTTTTGACCTCTATATGAGACGTTTTTCAAAGACTGCATTCATTTTAAAACAAACGATAACCTTTATTTCATCAATAAAGGTTTAAAAAGCTTTACGTAGATTATTAAATAATGATAATCTAAAATATCCTGTTTACACACGACCATTACTTAATGGTTTACAATACAAATATGTTACAACAAAATAAGTTTCTTGAATGCAGTTTTTACACAATATCATACAAGCATGGACTCCAAATCTCGTCCTTATTTAAGTATGCGACAGCGGAAGCTCTTAATAATCACCTGAGAATAAACATGCTTAAAACGTCAACAAAAATGTTGGTGAGTTATAGGTTTAACCTATATATATCAAATCATAATAATAGACCACAAGATTTCATATTTCAATACACATCCCATACATAGAGATAAAAGTCATTCATATGGTGAACACCTAGTAACCGACATTAACAAGATGCATATATAAGAATATCCCCATCATTCTGGGACACCCTTCGGATATGATATAAATTTCGAAGTACTAAAGCATTTGGTACTTTGGATGGGGCTTGTTGGGCCCGATAGATCTATCTTTAGGATTCGCGTCAATTAGGGTGTCTGTTCCCTAATTCTTAGATTACCAGACTTAATAAAAAGGGCATATTCGATTTCGATAATTCAACCATAGAATGTAGTTTCACGTACTTGTGTCTATTTTGTAAATCGTTTATAAAACCTGCATGTATTCTCATCCCAAAAATATTAGATTTTAAAAGTGGGACTATAACTCACTTTCACAGATTTTTACTTCGTCGGGAAGTAAGACTTGGCCACTGGTTGATTCACGAACCTATAACAATATATACATATATATCAAAGTATGTTCAAAATATATTTACAACACTTTTAATATATTTTGATGTTTTAAGTTTATTAAGTCAGCTGTCCTCGTTAGTAACCTACAACTAGTTGTCCACAGTTAGATGTACATAAATAAATCGATAAATATTATCTTGAATCAATCCACGACCCAGTGTATACGTATCTCAGTATTGATCACAACTCAAACTATTTATATTTTGGAATCAACCTCAACCCTGTATAGCTAACTCCAACATTCACATATAGAGTGTCTATGGTTGTTCCGAAATATATATAGATGTGTCGACATGATAGGTCGAAACATTGTATACGTGTCTATGGTATCTCAAGATTACATAATATACAATACAAGTTGATTAAGTTATGGTTGGAATAGATTTGTTACCAATTTTCACGTAGCTAAAATGAGAAAAATTATCCAATCTTGTTTTACCCATAACTTCTTCATTTTAAATCCGTTTTGAGTGAATCAAATTGCTATGGTTTCATATTGAACTCTATTTTATGAATATAAACATAAAAAGTATAGGTTTATAGTCGGAAAAATAAGTTACAAGTCGTTTTTGTAAAGGTAGTCATTTCAGTCGAAAGAACGACGTCTAGATGACCATTTTAGAAAACGTAGTTCCACTTTGAGTTTAACCATAATTTTTGGATATAGTTTCATGTTCATAATAAAAATCATTTTCTCAGAATAACAACTTTTAAATCAAAGTTTATCATAGTTTTTAATTAACTAACCCAAAACAGCCCGCGGTGTTACTACGACGGCGTAAATCCGGTTTTACGGTGTTTTTTGTGTTTCCAGGTTTTAAATCATTAAGTTAGCATATCATATAGATATAGAACATGTGTTTAGTTGATTTTAAAAGTCAAGTTAGAAGGATTAACTTTTGTTTGCGAACAAGTTAAAATTAACTAAACTATGTTCTAGTGATTACAAGTTTAAACCTTCGAATAAGATAGCTTTATATGTATGAATCGAATGATGTTATGAACATAATTACTACCTTAAGTTCCTTGGATAAACCTACTGGAAAAGAGAAAAATGGATCTAGCTTCAACGGATCCTTGGATGGCTCGAAGTTCTTGAAGCAGAATCATGACACGAAAACAAGTTCAAGTAAGATCATCACTTGAAATAAGATTGTTATAGTTATAGAAATTGAACCAAAGTTTGAATATGATTATTACCTTGTATTAGAATGATAACCTACTGTAAGAAACAAAGATTTCTTGAGGTTGGATGATCACCTTACAAGATTGGAAGTGAGCTAGCAAACTTGAAAGTATTCTTGATTTTATGTAACTAGGACTTGTAGAATTTATGAAGAACACTTAGAACTTGAAGATAGAACTTGAGATAGATCAATTAGATGAAGAAAATTGAAGAATAAAAGTGTTTGTAGGTGTTTTTGGTCGTTGGTGTATGGATTAGATATAAAGGATATGTAATTTTGTTTTCATGTAAATAAGTCATGAATGATTACTCATATTTTTGTAATTTTATGAGATATTTCATGCTAGTTGCCAAATGATGGTTCCCACATGTGTTAGGTGACTCACATGGGCTGCTAAGAGCTGATCATTGGAGTGTATATACCAATAGTACATACATCTAAAAGCTGTGTATTGTACGAGTACGAATACGGGTGCATACGAGTAGAATTGTTGATGAAACTGAACGAGGATGTAATTGTAAACATTTTTGTTAAGTAGAATTATTTTGATAAGTGTATTGAAGTCTTTAAAAAGTGTATAAATACATATTAAAACACTACATGTATATACATTTTAACTGAATCGTTAAGTTATCGTTAGTCGTTACATGTAAGTGTTGTTTTGAAACCTTTAGGTTAACGATCTTGTTAAATGTTGTTAACCCAATGTTTATAATATCAAATGAGATTTTAAATTATTATATTATCATGATATTATCATGTATGAATATCTCTTAATATGATATATATACATTAAATGTCTTTACAATGATAATCGTTACATATATGTCTCGTTTAAAAATCATTAAGTTAGTAGTCTTGTTTTTACATATGTAGTTCATTGTTAATATACTTAATGATATGTTTACTTATCATAGTATCATGTTAACTATATATATATCCATATATATGTCATCATATAGTTTTTACAAGTTTTAACGTTCGTGAATCACCGGTCAACTTGGGTGGTCAATTGTCTATATGAAACATATTTCAATTAATCAAGTCTTAACAAGTTTGATTGCTTAACATGTTGGAAACATTTAATCATGTAAATATCAATCTCAATTAATATATATAAACATGGAAAAGTTCAGGTCACTACATATACAAGTCTCAAACTCGATCACAACTCAAAGTATATATATTATTTTGGAATCAACCTCAACCCTGTATAGCTAACTCGATCATTACCGCATATAGAGTGTCTATGGTTGTATACGTGTCTATGGTCTAGCAAGATTACATAATATATGTTAGAATACATGTATAATACAATATAAGTTAGTTAAGTTATGGTTAGTATAGATTTGTTACAAAGTTTCACGTAGCTAAAACAAGCAAAATTATCCGATTTTGTTTTACCCATAATTTCTTCGTTTTAAATCCGTTTTGAGTGAATTCAATTGCTATGGTTTTATATCGAAACAAAGATTAATAATATAAACATAAAAATTATAGGTTTATAGTCGGAAATATAAGTTACAAGTCATTTTTGTAAGAGGTAGTCATTTCAGTCAAAAGAACGACGTCTTGATGACCATTTTGAAAAACATACTTCCACTTTGAGTTTAACCATGATTTTTGAATATAGTTTCATGTTCATTAGAAAAATCATTTTCCCAGAAGAATAACTTTTAAATCAAATTTTATCATAGTTTTTAATTATCTAACCCAAAACAGCCCCCGGTTTTACTACGATGGCGTATGTCTGGTTTTACGGTGTTCTTCGTGTTTCCAGGTTTTAAATCATTAAGTTAGCATATCATATAGATATAGAACATGTATTTAGTTGATTTTAAAAGTTAAGTTAGAAGGATTAACTTTGTTTGCGAACAAGTTTAGAATTAACTAAACTATGTCCTAGTGATTACAAGTTTAAATCTTCGAATAAGATAGTTATATATACATGAATCGAATAATGTTATGAACATCATTACTACCTCAAGTTGAGTAGGTAAACCTACTGGAAGTGACAAGAAATGATCTAGCTTCAAAGGATCTTGGATGGCTTGAAATTTCTTGAAGTAGGATCATGACACGAAAACAAGTTCAAGTAAGATTGTCACTTGAATTAAGATAGTTATGTTAATAAATTTTAATCAAAGCTTATATATAGTTATTACCTTGATTTAAAAAGAAAACCTACTGATATAAATGAAGATTTTTTGAGGTTGGATAATCACTTGAAATGGATTTGTAAGATTGGAAGTAAGCTAGCAAACTTGAAAGTGTTCTTGACGTGTTCTTGAGTAGTTGTTTTGAAAGTTGAGCTAGATTGAGCTAGATTTTGATGAAGATGATGAAGAACACTTAGAACAATATGAGAGAAGTTGAGAGAGATCAATTTGATGCATGGAAGTTGAATGAAAATGTGTTTGTGTGTGTATGCTTTCACGTGAAATGGAGCTTAGTCATATAGGCTCCATTAGTTTGTAATTTTGTGTAATCATTCATGCTAGTTGCCAAAAGATGGTTCTCACATGTCTTGGTGACTCACAAGGGCTGCTAAGAGCTGATCATTGAAGTGTATATACCAATAGTAAATACATCTAGAAGCTGTGTATTGTACGAGTATGAATACGGATGAAAACGAGTTGAATTGTTGATGAAAACGAATGAGAATGTAATTGTGACCATCTTTGATAAGTATGAGTGTTTTGATATGTGTATTGGAGTCTTCCAAAAGTACTAATACATCTTAATACACTACATGTATATACATTTTAACTGAGTCGTTAAGTCATCGTTAGTCGTTACATGTAAGTGTTGTTTTGAAACCTTTATGTTAACGATCTCATTTAATGTAGTTAATCCATTATTTATTATATATTATGAGATGTTAAATTATCATATTACCATGATAACATGGTGTACGAATATATATTAATACGATATATATATATATATATATATATATATATATATATATATATATATATATATATATATATATATATATATATATATATATATATATATATTAAAACACCGTTACAATGATAATCATTACATATATTACTCGTTTCGAAATTCTTAAGTTAGTAGTCTTGTTTTACATATATAGTTCATTGTTAATACATGATGTGTACGAGGTGGTGTATAAAATACTATTAATTTTTTTGCTGGAAATACTATTAAATACGATACAATTTTACACAAGATATTTATTTATTTATAGAATGGATATACCTAAACCTTGCTACAACACTTATAGACAGTGTACCTAATTGTACAGTAGTGTAGTTTTTAGTAAGTCCGGTTCGTTCCACAGAGATCTTTTAAACAAGCTTAACGCTATATTTTTAAAAACTATAATTGTAAAAATACAAAAATATATAAGAAATATTATTATTATAAAAAGGGGGTTTTTACCGTTTAATGACCGGTTTGTCGATTTTTAAACTTAAGTCGCAGTTAAAACCTAATGTAAAATATTAAAAATAACTTAATTTAAAGCATAAAGTAAATAACGATAATGAAAGTGCGATAAAATTGCGATAATTAAAAGGTACGATAAATGACAATAAATTAAAGTGCGATAATTAAAAGTGCAATTAAATATGAAATATATAAATTATGCTTATTTAAACTTTCATAATCATGATGTTTGACGTGTTGATTTTAGTTTATTACCATGGGTTAATTGTCCTTTGTCCTGGATTATTCAATATGTCCATCTGGTTTTTGTCCATAATAGTCCATCAGTCATAAATATAAAGTGTGAGTGTCCTCGTCAAATTATCCTTATATCCGAAGTCAAATATTCCAACTAATTGGGGACTTAAACTGTAACAAGGTTTTAATACTTTGTTTAATAATTACACCAGGATATCGACTGCGTGTAACCCAAGGTTTTAATACTTTGTTAACCATTACGCCAAGTGTCCTTGTACATAATTTCACCCTTGTTTTAATAAGTCTATTAACTATTAATCCATTCCCGTGTCCGGTTAAATGAACAATTATTCGTACATATAAATATCCCGCCCATCGTGTTCGATCGAGTGTATATGGTTATTTATAGGTACGTCCAATTGCAAATCTTTATATTAAATTAACAAACTATCATTTAATTAAACAAATATAAAGCCCATTGATAGCCCATAGTCTAATTTCCACAAGTGTCGTTCTTTTGTCCAAACCCCAATTATGGTATAAAGCCCAATTACCCCGTCTTAATATTTTAGCCCAACATCATGATTACTTCGTCTTAAATAAGCATAATAATAACTTAGCTATGAGACATTAAATTAAAAAGGTTGAATATAACTTACAATGATTAAAAATAGCGTAGCGTTACACGGACATAATTTCGACTTACACCCTTACAACATTCGCTAACATACCCTTATTATTAGAATTTAAAATTAAAATTAAAATATATAATATAATATATATATATATATATATATATATATATATATATATATATATATATACGTTTGATAGATAGAGAGATGGATGGATGATATTTATTCGACCAAAACTACGAAATTTATAGATGTGGCCAATATTTCAGGGCCATGCGATCGTATGGCTTTGATGCCTGATTTCCATGCGATCGCATGGAGGTAGGTATCAGCTCACACTCATTTATTTTCTTGTTTGTCGACGTTTATATTATATAATATAATATATATATTAATTTTAAGAATTAATTATATATTATATTATATTCATGTGCATAGTTGACTTGTAATTTTAGGTCCGTTGCGTCGAGCGTTGAGAGTTGACTTTGGTCCCGGTTCCGGATTTTCGAACGTCCTTGCGTCTAATTTAATATCTTGTATTTTGCGTGTTGCGTCTTGTACTCTTGTAATGTTGAGACGTTTCTCATCAATAATTGGAACCACTTTGATTGTATTTTGTACTTTTGAGCTTTTTGGTCGTTTGCGTCTTCAATTCGTCGAATCTGTCTTTTGTCTTCACCTTTTATTATTTAAACGAATATCACTTGTAAATAGAAAAATTGCAACTAAAAGCTTGTTTTTCTTGAGGGATATTGCTATGAAATATATGTTCGTTTTTAGCATTATCAAATATTCCCACACTTGAGCGTTGCTTGTCCTCAAGCAATATAATCTTGAAATAAAAATACTAGAATCACTTCTTTATTCTTCACACTTTGTACATCAGTGATTTCTATACGGCGGTATAAACAATGGTAGTAACGTTGTGGTTTACAGTCCCACATGACTATGAAAATTTAGATCCTTAAGGAAATTGGATCTTTATGAAAACATTTGATCTTTTGAAAATTCAATCTAGCTTTTACCCTAGATAAGTTTTCCGGAATAACCCTTCACCGGTGTTTACAAAATGTTTTTGTGGGTTTGGTGGGTTTCAGATTTGAAAATTTTAGCTCAAAAGTTGCGGTTTTGTGTCACCCACTTGCTAACCTTGTATTGGGAAAACAACACGTCAAGTATACTTGCTCCGTATATTACCTTTCGGTAAACTACCTCCCGGTTGTAAAGGAAAGCGTTAAACAAGCAACTGTTAAGGCAATGTCCCCTAACATGCTTTTAATTATGGTTTATAACGTGTCGGATGCAATTACTATCCTTGGTAGGAGCAATAGTAAAGCTCACCCTTATTGTTTTTCGGTCTGGCACAAGGTCCTGTATTTGACCATACTATGCAACCACCGTTCTTACGGTTGACACTCGATTTGGTTCAGGTGACCTGATGAATTCCAGGTAAATTCCTAGGATTTTACGTTCAATGGTAATGAACGCATTAAAAATGGGTTTTCAGAAAACAAATCGGTTTGTAATTTTGATCAAAATATTTTCTCGTTCAAGCTCGAGTTTAGATATCATCGAATTCTATGAGTTTGTAATTCTCAATCTTTAAGGTCAATCTCAAGGATTGAGTAATATCAGTCTTAAAAGCTGATTTTTAATCTTTAAGGAGATTATCCTTTCTGGGGGTCTGATTCATTAGTCTTATCAAGCTAATTTGCATGGCGCCCTCCCCATTTTACGAGACAGATCCTCTCATGGTTAGAATAAGTCTGACCACTTGGCGACCCTGTTTGATGCTGAGGTCCGTGGATTTCCAGCTGATTTTCAAGAAAACTTTTCAAGATTTTTCGTAGACTCTACAACTGGTCTGGACGACAACTTCCTGACCTAAATCAAGAAGCGCGTGTCTTTTTCGGAAGACTTTACTTCCTTTTAATGATGGAATTGATTCATCGTGTAGCTCCATCTTTCTTTCAAATATATTACAAGAAATTGGGTAAAACTGATAAAATTGTTCAAAATAAAAGTATCTTCAATTATTTGTACAAAAATATGTGATATATGTTTTTAAATAACTTGGTAAATTTTTCCCACACTTGGCTTTTATTTTCCTTTTTATTGTCCTCTATTTCATTTTAAATGAATTCTAACATTTTGGTTTGTTTCTCAATTTATGTCCTTTCCGAGGTAACAATAATTTCGGTGTTAACACCTAGTTTTATCGTTCATAAATATGTATAAACATGATTTTGAGTTCACTTAATTGAAAATTTTGAAAATTTTACTAGAATTGGGTAGTCAGTATATAAGACTAGAGCTGTTCTTTATTATCAGAGAGTACTAGATTCTAATACAACTACTGCGTTATTAGTATTTTTTTTAATGGTAACCAAGTGTTTAAATTAAAAATTTTTAAAAATTCAAAAGAATTTAACCTCTTCCCACACTTAAGATCTTGCAATGCCCTCATTTGCAAGAAATCAGTAACAATTTAAATTATTGAGGGTGATTCGCGTAGAAAAATGATTAAATTTTACCAAAGTTTCCAAACATATTGGCGTTTGTTTGTTGAATGATAAATGGTGCACATCATTTGTTCATTCCGTCTTGTTGTTACATCACATTTGTTTTTCGTTTTGTCGTCAAAATTAGTAGCTTTTGCTGAACTTAATGACAGTTTTTGAAAATGCGCTGTTTTACCCTGTTGTGTACAATTGACATACATAGAAATAATAACATGCATGGTAATTTGAAATGGGACTTAAAATCCCACTTTCAAATCAAATATGAAATATTAGTACAACAAATAAAAATATTAAACATTACAATAAAAGTATCAAAAAATAATGTGTTTAAACATAAATAATTAGAAATAATAAAAAGATAAAAATCATAGAAATCACCAACAGGAACTATATCAATCTGGATAGGGGTTCCAGTTCATGTCGTCATCCGGGTTCCATGGTTGGTGATAGGTGTACTGGTAGGCTTGGTTAGGGTCGTAAAGAGTATATGGTGGTCTCATCTCGGGCTGGTGTGGAGGATAGTAAGCGGGTCGGGTCGGAACGTAGTGATCCTGAGGTGACAGCCGGCTCATAATCTGTTGCTGATGATAGTCCCATCTATCATGCTGTCGTTGCCTGGAATGCTCGTAATCATTCCGGACTTGCCACTGCTCCATCCGACTAAATCTTTCCCCGTTTGTCATATCTACCTCATCTATACACTAGTAGACGTCAGTCATAGCCTCCCTAATGACATCCCTAATGTCATCTGCTTCCTCCATTTCCTCATCTGAAACTCTCTCTACCTGAGGATGACTACCTTCATAGGGTACTGGCTGGTTGCGTCTGCTCTTTAATACCTTAGAATCCTGATAGACCTTCAATCCTAAAGGCTCAACCTGTTCCCTACATTCCAAAAGTGGACCCCTTGGTCCCTATCTACACCCAAATACTCTCCAATGAGAGTAACAAAAATACCTCCTCCTATTATTCCCCCTTCCTGTATTCCTTCCACCATTTTTGATAAATAAAAACCAACACAGTAAGGGATATTAACAAAGCTTCTTGGGTCTCGAATACACTTTAGGTAAAATAAATCATGTAAGGTCATTTTCTCTTTATTGTGACCTCTCTGTGCAATCGAGTTAGCCAGAAATCTATGAATTATACGAAGTTCGGCTTTGTTAATATGTAAGTAGGAGTGTTTTCCTCCCAGTGTAAAAACATTATAGTTTGACATACGCCTCCAGACGGCGTTCGCGTCAAAATTCCTATCTACCCTTTCACCACGATAAATCAAATTCATACAATCGGGTAGTAGTAATTCACCAGGAGTATATATCTGTAAAGCCCTGGCCATGTCCAGCATGGACATCCTGTACATCCTACGGCCAAGTATAAATCTAAGAAAACTTCTATCATCTAATCTATCTACGTCTACATTTAACGCTATAGTACTCATAAGCTCAATACACCATTCCTTATATACAGGTCTACGAATGGTGAATAGACGTTCCCAATCGATAAAAGAAGAACTGCCATACCTTTGGATCAGATGCTCCCTAACTGAGTTAGCTAGTTGGACCCTTTCCAAAGGATCCCAATCTATTACCCTTGGCACTTCTATATTTTTCAGTAGCAGTTTGAATTTGTTACTTTGATATGCCGGGTAATCCCTCCAGCTTCTATCGAATCTCAGATTAGGATGCAACGTGTGTTCAGGAATTGTTGGGTATTCTACTGGTGGATGTATCGGAAATAATATGAAGGCATCAACAAATTGTAGCGGATCATAATAAGGTACGTGTTGATCAGGTTGTTGTTGTGGTTCCTGTTGTTGCTCCGGTTCAGGTTCATATTGCATTTCTGTTTCAGGTTCTGGAGCAGGTCGTCTAGATGATGATGATGAACCTCCAGTTTCAGTATTAGTAAATCTCTGCAAAACACATTAAACACAAAATTTGTGCATTAGTGTTAGCAAAATAACAAATTAACATAATTACAATAACATGTTAAATCAAACTTAAACTTATACGCATTTTCACAATTTTAACAATTCTACATTTTTTCAAATAAGCATAAATGAAAATGTTTACAAAGTTCATAAGCATTCAACTCAAATAACATGTTAAAACAACCATTACTAGCAATTAAACAAGTTTTAAATGGCATTTACATCAATTTAATCAAGTTCATGAATTTTATACCTAAAAAGTCCACTTTAATTCTCAAAAATTATGTTTAGGATCAAAGTTTGGATCATTTAGCTACCTAAACATGTTACACTACTTAATTTAGCAATAATTCATGATAAAAATCGGCCATAACCTGTTTATATCAAAAAGTCCCAAATTGCTCAAGAACACAAACCCTAGATTCCTAAAATTTTTGAAGTTTTTAGCTTCAAATCATGTTAAATAGCATCAATCTAGGTTATACATGCATAAAATACTAACAATTTAACTCTAATTACACTAGAAATTAACAAAATCAAATTAGGTAAAATATAGCTCAAGAACATTAAAAATTAAATTTAAAGAGATTTAGGGGTGAAATTGTTACCCTTTTTGATAAACTCCTTATCAAATTCATGTTTAGAGCGGATTGTAGCGAGAAATTTGGTGAAATTTGGTGAAAAAATGATGAAATTTGAGAGGTTTTGGGGTATTTTCGCGTATGTGTGTGTGTGGAGTGGTGCAGAGAACAGCTCGCTGGAGCTCTTGTATCTGGCCTGATTTCTAGCCTCATGTGATCGCATGAGGTTGCAGTGCAAACCCCATGCGATCGCATGGGATCCGGGTACAGTGCTTTTTCCCCTTTTTTTTTTTTTTTTTATAAAAACCTTATAACTTTTAAAACATAAATTAATAAAATTTTAAAAATTTGTTTCTTTTTAGGATGAGGGCATTTCGGATCGTTGTCCTAGTCCGTCCCTCGACAAAATTTTAAAATTTGTCAATTTAAAGCGCGGCTTTAAAAGTAAAGATTTTTGAGTTTTTTTTTTTTTTTTTTATGTTTTTGGCTTACTTTAATTCAATAAGAATAAAAATAATGATAATAAAATTTCTCGTCTCTCCCTTGGGTAGAGCAATTTCGGTTCAATGACCTAGTTTTCAACTCACGACGAATTTTAAAAATCAAAATTTTAACTTAGCGAAATAAAGTAAATTTTTGTTTTTAAATTCACACCAAACTTAAATTTAAAATGCATAAAATTAAAAATTCATTTTATTAAAAATTAAAAATTCACACCAAACTTATATTATATTTTTATTTTTATACATACAAACTTATATTAAAAATATTAATTTTTCAAATATTTAAAAATTTAAAAATATTGATTTTAAAAAGAAGTTTACAATATTAATTTAATATTTATATTAATTTTAAAAACAAAGTAAAAATAAAAATTAAAAATCTTTTTGGTCTTTTATCCCACTTTAATCAATCAAATATTATCAAAAATATACGCTCCTCTTTTCGGTAAAGTAATTTCGGCTATATTACCTAGTTTTACTCCTGACGAATTTTTGAAATATTTTGGGTTGATTGATTAAAGATATTTATACCTTAAGAATAAACGGTAAATTTCGCAGTGATGTAATAAATTTTTGTATGATATCAATAATTTCGGTTACGCATGCATAATTTTATTGAATACCAATTTAATGCTTTATAGCGAACAATTTAGCGTTTATTATCAAAAGGTTAAAAATAATAAAAATAAAAATAAAAACTGTACATACTTACTTGTGAAATAGATTTCACATTGACCTGTTTTAGCCCACTCATAAGATAGTGGGACTAATTGGTTTTCCATAGCTACATAGGCGTAACCTCGAGCATTCAACGATTTTTCTTCTAAACATATGAACGGTCCTTCTCTACATAAAGTAACGAACTCGGTATTGGAATATGTCTGACTCGTCGAGTATTTTTCTTCGTGTGACCATTTTCCGCATTTGTGACATCTTTCAAGGTGTCATGCTCTTCTTTTCGCTGCGGATTTTGATTTTCCTTTACCAAAATGTAACTTATTATGATCGTTCCTGAGTTCTTTTCTTACTCCGTCCAATTTGGCTCTTATTACTGATACCAGGTCACTCGGAAGTGTGTCATTATTACGTTTAGTGATCAAAGCGTGTAGCATTAGACCATGGTTCAGATCAAAGGAATTCTTCATCTCGTAAAACCTAAAAAAATAAAAATTCAGAATGGGGGGAGAAGACTAGTTCTTTAGGGTCTGCTAGGGAAAGACCATTCGGATTCCATTCTCGAAGACTACACGAAAACAGAATATTTAACTCTAACAGAAATACATATTACCCTAAAAAGACTTGATTCTCCCCACACTTAGTTAGCTGTGGCGTTGAAATTGTGATTAACTTCGTTGTCAACTTCCATTGGACTATCTATGTAATGTTTAACTCTGTGACCATTAACCTTAAATTCAATGCCATTTGAATTTATTAATTCTACTGTTCCGTATGGGAAAACTCTTTTGACTATGAATGGTCCAGAACATCTTGATTTCAATTTTCTAGGAAATAGCTTGAATCGTGAATTGAAAAGAAGAACTCTGTCTCCTTCTTTAAATTCTTTTAAACTTCTGATTCTTTTATCATGCCATTTCTTCATTCTTTCCTTATAGATTAACGAATTTTCATATGCTTCGTGTCTTATTTCTTCTAATTCGTTTAATTGACTTAACCGTAGACGTCCAGCTTCATGTAAATCAAGATTACATGTCTTCAAAGCCCAAAATGCTTTGTGTTCAATTTCTACTGGAAGATGACATGCTTTTCCGTAAACGAGTCTAAAAGGTGTGGTTCCAATTGGAGTTTTGTAGGCTGTTCTAAAAGTCCAGAGTGCATCCTCCAATTTCATGGACCATTCCTTCGGATTTGATCCTACGGTTTTCTCTAGAATACGTTTTAAAGCTCGGTTGGTATTTTCAACTTGTCCACTTGTTTATGGATGATAAGCAGTTGAGATTTTATGAGTTACTCCATATCTTTTGAGAACTTTCACAAGTTGATTATTATAAAAATGAGTACCCCGATCACTTATTAAAGCTTTCGGTGTTCCGAACCTAGCAAAAAGACGTTTTAAAAAGTTGACTACTGTAGTGACCCGAACTTTTCCATGTTTATATATATTAAATAAAATTGTTATTTACATGATTAAGTGTTTCCAACATATTAAGCAATCAAACTTGTTAAGACTTGATTAATTGAAATAGGTTTCATATAGACAATTGACCACCCAAGTTGACCGGTGATTCACGAACGTTAAAACTTGTAAAAACTATATGATGACATATATATGGATATATATATAGTTAACATGATATTATGATAAGTAAACATATCATTAAGTATATTAACAATGAACTACATATGTAAAAGCAAGACTACTAACTTAATGATTTTGAAACGAGACATATATGTAACGATTATCGTTGTAACGACATTTAATGTATATATATATATATATATATATATATATATATATATATATATATATATATATATATATATATATATATATATATATATATATCATATTTAGAGATATTCATACATCATATTATCATGATAATATAATAATTTAAAATCTCATTTGATATTATAAACATTGGGTTAACAACATTTAACAAGATCGTTAACCTAAAGGTTTCAAAACAACACTTACATGTAACGACTAACGATGACTTAACGACTCAGTTAAAATGTATATACATGTAGTGTTTTAATATGTATTCATACACTTTTGAAAGACTTCAAGACACTTATCAAAATACTTCTACTTAACAAAAATGCTTACAATTACATCCTCATTCAGTTTCATCAACAATTATACTCCTATGCACCCGTATTCATACTCGTACAATACACAGCTTTTAGATGTATGTACTATTGGTATATACACTCTAATGATTAGCTCTTAGCAGCCCATGTGAGTCACCTAACACATGTGGGAACCATCATTTGGCAACTAGCATGAAATATCTCATAAAATTACAAAAATATAAGTAATCATTCATGACTTATTTACATGAAAATAAAATTACATATCCTTTATATCTAATCCATACACCAACGACCAAAAACACCTACAAACACTTTCATTCTTCAATTTTCTTCATCTAATTGATCTCTCTCAAGTTCTATCTTCAAGTTCTAAGTGTTCTTCATAAATTCTACAAGTTCTAGTTTCATAAAATCAGGAATACTTCCAAGTTTGCTAGCTTACTTCCAATCTTGTAGAGTGATCATCCAACCTCAAGAAATCTTTCTTATTTACAGTAAGATATCTTTCTAATACAAGGTAATACTCATATTCAAACTTTGATTCAATTTCTATAACTATAACAATCTTATTTCGAGTGAAAATCTTACTTGAAATGTTTTCGTGTCATGATTCTGCTTCAAGAACTTTCAAGCCATCCAAGGATCCTTTGAAGCTAGATCTATTTTTCTCATTTCCAGTAGCTTTATCCAGAAAACTTGAGGTAGTAATGATGTTCATAACATCATTCGATTCATACATATAAAACTATCTTATTCGAAGGTTTAAACTTGTAATCACTAGAACATAGTTTAGTTAATTCTAAACTTGTTCGCAAACAAAAGTTAATCCTTCTAACTTGACTTTTAAAATCAAATAAAACATGTTCTATATCTATATGATATGCTAACTTAATGATTTAAAACCTGAAAACACGAAAAAAACACCGTAAAACCGGATTTACGCCGTCGTAGTAACACCGCGGGCTGTTTTGGGTTAGTTAATTAAAAACTATGATAAACTTTAATTTAAAAGTTGTTCTTCTGGAAAAATGATTTTTCTTATGAACATGAAACTATATCCAAAAATCATGGTTAAACTCAAAGTGGAAGTATGTTTTTCAAAATGGTCATCAAGACGTCGTTCTTTCGACTGAAATGACTACCTCTTACAAAAACGACTTGTAACTTATATTTCTGACTATAAACCTATACTTTTTCTGGTTAGATTCATAAAATAGAGTTCAATATGAAACCATAGCAATTTGATTCACTCAAAACGGATTTAAAACGAAGAAGTTATGGGTAAAACAAGATTGGATAATTTTTCTTGTTGTAGCTACGTGAAAACTAGTAACAAATCTATATTAATCATATCCTAGCCAACTTATATTATATTATATATGTATTCTAATATATTATGTAATCTTGGGATACAATAGACACGTATGCAAATGTTTTGACATATCATATTGTCATACCCCCAAATAAGGCCGGGGAAATATGACTTCACAATATCACAACACAAGTATGTATAAACGAGAACGACTCTAAATGAGACGTTTTATAACAAAATTTGAATTTGCAGCGAAAACATAATAATGTTTTACATAATGAAATTCATATGTAAATAACAAATGATAAGTCTAATAGGTGGACTCCAATGCAACAGCTAACTACGCATCATAGGGCAGCATACAAGCTAATCTTCACCTGAGACAAACATGCTTAAAATGTCAATGCAAAGGTTGAGTGAACAACATAGGTTTAATAATCATAATAAGTTTTAGAACACAAGATTTAATTCAAAATATTCACTATGCCATGACTTATAATATCAAACTAAACATTAACCCCTGACACTGTACGGGTGTCGGCAATCATTATTATGTACCCCCTTGACGATTACGCCAATGGGTAGAGACGTCACTCTCAATCGGCCTACTCACAATAATTAATTTTGCAAAATTCCAATTCCAGTAATTAACGATATTATGGCGGGGATTTGCATGTAACAATAAATACATGTTTAACAAAAGTCTCACGAAATTGCATATCAAATAGTTTAGGTATTGAGTCTAAATTGTAAATCATTTAAAAACAAGCATGTGTCTCACCCCAAAGTTTATAAAACAGTTAAGAAATAGTAGAAAGAGGGGCTATGAAGTTCACCTTAGTAGCAAGTAAGTAATTCTACGCAAGATGTAAGAACGGTGTATGTGTTCGGAGATCTCAACCTAGAGATATAACCTTTGATTAGTTAATGTCTAATAGACATAAAGTTTGTTTATTCATATAGCAAATATATTAACAGTGACGGTTTTCGAGAAAATTTCCTAATTCTCAAAAGTTTCTATATTGTATATTATATGCTTGTATAATACCCGTGTATTTCGTATAACTTTCGAATGTGTGTATAGGAATACAAAACGATTATAACGATTTATTTTTATCATCTTTTACAATCATAATCATAATCTTAATTTATATATTTTACAACTTTTAACTCATAATACTAACCATAATCAATTTAATAGAAGTAAAAATTAATAACTACACCATACAAATTTATTTGTTTCACCGTGCCAAAATTTCATTGTGCGAATGATGTTCTATAAAGAATTAATTATCATAGTAAAATTTATATATGTAGCCATTGATAAACATATTTTGGATTTATTTTGTAACAACATACATACTACAGGGGTAAAACTCGTATCAGTTTTATTTTGCTAAGTTAATATGTAAAACTTTTGACAATCTAGGGATCGAATACGTTAATTCTGAAACCATCACCTTGTTGATTTCGTAAAACAGAATGTCTAGATTCTTATATTTAATTACTTAACTAATATTATGGAAACATGAGTATTTACATTCTGAAATCTCGGTATTCATGTTCTCAATATTTTCATTTTATAATTACTAAATAAATATGTATGTTAGTATTAGTAATTAATAAAACATTACTAGTAGTATAAATTTTATGTTAAATTTGTAAAGTTGATTATAATTCAGGGACCAGAAGTGAAGTTTATAAAATCATATCACCATCTTCATGGCTCTATAGAACACATACAGTGTATCATAATTGTTATTAATTTCTTTTTTTTTTCTTCCATTGCTACAAAATCTCTTCTTGTATAACTGATTTAATTTATCAAAGCTTGTTGTCGATTATCAAGAATTTTTTTTGAGATTTACAGCTACTTATACCAACATGTTAACATCAATTACTTTTCTATATCGCAACCGAAAGCGAAGGCTTTATCGATCAATTTCGGTTCATTACGGTTAAAAGATATAAAACTTTGATGATTAATACAAGTTAACTACATATATTAGAATTCAAGTTAGGTTGGGTTTTACCTTTAAACGAAACTGATTTGGCACCGAACTAGAAACGTAAACCTCCTGCTTTTGACGTTCTCTGTTTTTCTTTACTATATGTTTGTGTGGGTGAATTGTTTATGGGAGTAGATGTTTTGTTATGGGATGTATGTATATATATAGCCTTGAGGTTTGGCAGATAAAATTTAAAAGTGTGCAAAGAAGTCGGGAACGAGGCATTTATCTCAACATCTTGTTGACTCATTCAAGTTATCAAAAGATAGATTCTTATTCTAATTCTGAAACTTAATTATATTAACATTCTTATCAAGTAATGAGTCCACGTGACTTCGGGGTGTTCAGTTCGCGATAACGTATAGATAGAATTTTAAGTTATATAAAATTTTGGATTGCAAAACAAAATTAGATGTAAAGTGGCGATAAAGTTTTAGATTTATATGAATGAATTCGTCTCCAACTATTTTATTATGATACATGATACATATACATTATTAGGTTATTATTTATAAGATCGACTTAAGTTTAATTTATTAATATTTCAAGTTTTTACGTCTAACTGTTATCATAGTTATAATTGACTAAATATTACTAATATTTCAAGGTTCATTACAATATTTTCTTATATTTAACTTAAGATTCGGGTCATACATATTTATACAAATTCTCGGGTTTTAAAACACGTATGCATATATATACACTCGCTTATATATATGTTTTTTTTTAAATGTCACTTTTATTTAAGATAAGTTTTATTTAATCTTTTTAAATTTTAGTCCATGACTTTTGTTAAATTTATTTACTGCCCATAAATTTTTAATTCATATAAATGTCACATTTAATTTATTACATATTGTTTATATTATTTATTTAGTATTAGGGTTAGAGTTTAATATTTAATATTAAATGGCATTAGGGTTTAGCATTTAATGTATAGGGTTAGGTTTTAGGGTTTACATGATTAGGGTTTTAATTAATATTTGAGATTAGGGTTTCAAGTTATTAATGACATGCATTAATTATAGTGCATTTAATTATCTGGATAACAACCCTAATGACAATACTCAGAATAAGACAATGAAACCCTAAGGGCAATCTGGTAAACGGAAAAGTGAGGGTTGTTATAGTACCTCCCCGTTAATTTAAACTTCGTCCCGAAGTTTCAGGAAGACTTCTCGGATGCATCAACGGTTGAGAATAGATGTGGATATCTCCGCTTCATTTAGTCTTCTCATTCCCAGGTATACTCGGGGCCTTTACGTGAATTCCAACGAATCTATTCTATAGAAATATTGCCCTGTTCTAAGCTTTTAAATCTTACGACCCTTAACTTTTACAGGTTTTTTTTTGATGTGCATCTTATTATCAATGCAAAAGTAATCTAAAGGAATAACAGGAGTTTCATCCTAATAGATTTCCTCAAAAAGAGAAGATAATGCTATCCATGCCTTTCAGTAATTCGGATACATGAAGTTTTTAGAAACATTACTAAGCTCATTTAAAACCTTGAGAGTTTTATGCTACAGCCAACCCTAAAAGAATAGTTGATGAGAGCAAGAGGTATGTTTTGTTCTTGAACGAAGGATAAGAAGGAATGTGATCCAATCATAGTGTGGAGTAATACGAAAGTTTTTATATAATAAGTCAAAGTAATTTTTAGAAAAGTTTAACACATTTTGATGTGAAACGAAGTTCTTAGTAAAACTTGAGTTATGTACAACGTGTCCTATTTTAAGTAAAATAACTTTTGAGTGTAAAAGAATTGATTTGTAAAAGTGAAGGTATAATTTGATATGCACTAGTCAAAATAAATAAAGGTAATTTTATTTACTTTATTATGTAAATATATACGGTTTATAAAATTAGCAAGAATGGCAGTAATAAATTTATTTTATAAAATTCCGAGAGGATCGCATAGTAAAATAGTGTGTGTGAAAATTTGGTAAATAAAATTTTCATATTTCGGAGGTTACGAGTTGGAAGAAGATTGAGTGAATGATTTTTGAAAATTTCGAGGATATTTAAGCAAAAATGTTACGAGTTAATGACACTATTGAATTTAAGTGTGGTTAATGACTATTATAAGTTCTTGGAATTCAAAACGTTCATGTGTGAAGCTGTTGCTGTCAAGTGAGATATGCTGTGATTATTACCGGGATAGTATGAATTTCCCCAATGAGTAAGGGCGATGTAAGGACATGGTGTCACTTGCCTATTGTTATATGATCATTTAATGATACATCTAACATGCTTTTAACACCAAGGCGAAATCAAAAAAATGGTTAACGGTTCAAAGGTCGTGACTTATTGTTTGGGTACAGTAAATCACACAATGTTTGACCATAAGTAACGTAATGATAAACGTATCAATGCTACCTTTGATCATAGGGAGCATGTGAGGGATCACGTGCTTTTCAATATGGTGATGGAAAATATGTATACTTCAGCTTCCTTAACTGGCCAGGAATGTGGATAGTATCCACTAGAGTATGATGGGGCTTTTTAATTGCGATAGTAGTTTTCAGATGTGGTTAGGGGTGGGTTTAGCTTAAGCCACAGCTCGCGAGAAAATGGAAAAAACTTCAGGCGATGTATCTAACCTTAGATTTTAAATTTACAGTGATCGATTATTGCATGTTGCAAAGTAATGAATGCATGAGCACGAAAAGTTTTCCTTGGTTATGGTAACCAAAAGATACTTGTTGGAAGGTCCTGTATCCTTCCTTCCAGCTAGGATATGATGGGGATTAAGCGTGATAATTAAGCGTCAAAGATAAAGAGATAGGTTGTTTAAGAAAGAAAGAATGCAAAGTTTTACAAACTTTATGGCATAGGAGAGATTGTTAATCTACCTAAGGGTATGAGATAGATAGTTTGTTTGAAACGAGTTCTTCGTAGATCTACAAATCAGATGATGATTACCCTTCATGTAATAACATTCAGATTTTCAAACGAATGGCTTGGAAATTTTTCTTTGATTCACTTTCTATTCCACATGTCATGATATTGGAATTTCTGTATGAATTACCGTAATATAATCACGTTGGCCAAGCGTCATTATATTTCACTAATTCATATTTCCACTTCAATATCACACCATAAGGTCAGGATACGTGATCAAACTTTGACGTTGAAATGTTGAGCATTTCAGAATTCATGAGTGACATCCCTCGATTTCATTAACCGAGGTGGTCTGATAAAAATAACTCGTGTGAGTCAAAGAATACTTTGAATCACAATGGCGAAGTCAGGTCATAAGATATGTATGGATATGATAACAATCACATACTAACCGATCCTTTAGAGTCGGAATCAGGCAAGATGATAGGATTTTGGCTTGATATCCTTAGGAAAGGATACAGAATATCAACAGAAGTAAAAGAAGGTAGTAAGATGAAATAGCCGTATAAAGATCAAAGGAAAAGCGCTTAAAACTAAGGCAGGAAAGGTTATAGTCCTAAAGATTGCTAAGGCACCCTAGCTAACACATAAGGCACACATGAAATGCAATCCTGGTTCTCTATAACAAGCCTGACTCTGATACCACTCTGTCATACCCCCAAATAAGGCCGGGGAAATATGACTTCACAATATCACAACACAAGTATGTATAAACGAGAACGACTCTAAATGAGACGTTTTATAACAAAATTTGAATTTGCAGCGGAAACATAATAATGTTTTACATAATGAAATTCATATGTAAATAACAAATGATAAGTCTAATATGTGGACTCCAATGCAACAGCTAACTACGCATCATAGGGCAGCATACAAGCTAATCTTCACCTGAGACAAACATGCTTAAAATGTCAACACAAAGGTTGAGTGAACAACATAGGTTTAATAATCATAATAAGTTTTAGACCACAAGATTTAATTCAAAATATCAAAATATTCAATATGCCATGAGTTATAATATCGAACTAAACATTAACCCCTGACACTGTACGGGTGTCGGCAATCATTATTATGTACCCCCTTGACGATTACGACAATGGGTAGAGACGTCACTCTCAATAGGCCTACTCACAATAATTAAGTTTGCAAAATTACAATTCCAGCAATTAATGATATTATGACGGAGATTTGCATGTAACAATAAATACATGTTTAACAAAAGTCTCACGAAATTGCATATCAAATAGTTTAGGTATTGAGTCTAAATTGTAAATCATTTAAAAACAAGCATGTGTCTCACCCTAAAGTTTATAAAACAGTTAAGAAATAGTAGAAAGAGGGGCTATGAAGTTCACCTTAGTAGCAAGTAAGTAATTCCACGCAAGATGTAAGATCGGTGTATGTGTTCGGAGATCTCAACCTAGAGATATAACCTTTGATTAGTTAATGTCTAATAGACATAAAGTTTGTTTATTCATATAGCAAATATATTAACAGTGACGGTTTTCGAGAAAATTTCCTAATTCTCAAAAGTTTCTATATTGTATATTATATGCTTGTATAATACCCGTGTATTTCGTATAACTTTCGAATGTGTGTATAGGAATACAAAACGATTATAACGATTTATTTTTATCATCTTTTACAATCATAATCATAATCTTAATTTATATATTTTACAACTTTTAACTCATAATCCTAACCATAATCAATTTAATAGAAGTAAAAATTAATAACTACACCATACAAATTTATTTGTTTCACCGTGCCAAAATTTCATTGTGCGAATGATGTTCTATAAAGAATTAATTATCATAGTAAAATTTATATATGTAGCCATTGATAAACATATTTTGGATTGATTTTGTAACAACATACATACTACAGGGGTAAAACTCGTATCAGTTTTATTTTGCTAAGTTAATATGTAAAACTTTTGACAATCTAGGGATCGAATACGTTAATTCTGAAACCATCACCTTGTTGATTTCGTAAAACAGAATGTCTAGATTCTTATATTTAATTACTTAACTAATATTATGGTAACATGAGTATTTACATTCTGAAATCTCGGTATTCATGTTCTCAATATTTTCATTTTATAATTACTAAATAAATATGTATGTTAGTATTAGTAATTAATAAAACATTACTAGTAGTATAAATTTTATGTTAAATTTGTAAAGTTGATTATAATTCAGGGACCAGAAGTGAAGTTTATAAAATCATATCACCATCTTCATGACTCTATAGAACACATACAGTGTATCATAATTGTTATTAATTTCTTTTTTTTTCTTCCATTGCTACAAAATCTCTTCTTGTATAACTGATTTAATTTATCAAAGCTTGTTGTCGATTATCAAGATTTTTTTTTGAGATTTACAGCTACTTATACCAACATGTTAACATCAATTACTTTTCTATATCGCAACCGAAAGCGAAGGCTTTATCGATCGGTTTCGGTTCATTACGGTTAAAAGATATAAAACTTTGATGATCAATACAAGTTAACTACATATATTAGAATTTAAGTTAGGTTGGGTTTTACCTTTAAACGAAACTGATTTGGCAACGAACTAGAAACGTAAACCTCCTGCTTTTGACGTTCTCTATTTTTCTTTACTATATGTTTGTGTGGGTGAATTGTTTATGGGAGTAGATGTTTTGTTATGGGATGTATGTATATATATAGCCTTGAGGTTTGGCAGATAAAATTTAAAAGTGTGCAAAGAAGTCGGGAACGAGGCATTTATCTCAACATCTTGTTGACTCATTCAAGTTATCAAAAGATAGATTCTTATTCTAATTCTGAAACTTAATTATATTAACATTCTTATCAAGTAATGAGTCCACGTGACTTCGGGGTGTTCAGTTCGCGATAACGTATAGATAGAATTTTAAGTTATATAAAATTTTGGATTGCAAAACAAAATTAGATGTAAAGTGGCGATAAAGTTTTAGATTTATATGAATGAATTCGTCTCCAACTATTTTATTATGATACATGATACATATACATTATTAGGTTATTATTTATAAGATCGACTTAAGTTTAATTTATTAATATTTCAAGTTTTTACGTCTAACTGTTATCATAGTTATAATTGACTAAATATTACTAATATTTCAAGGTTCATTACAATATTTTCTTATATTTAACTTAAGATTCAGGTCATACATATTTATACAAATTCTCGGGTTTTAAAACACGTATGCATATATATACACTCGCTTATATATATGTTTTTTTTTTTAAATGTCACTTTTATTTAAGATAAGTTTTATTTAATCTTTTTAAATTTTAGTCCATGACTTTTGTTAAATTTATTTACTTCCCATAAATTTTTAATTCATATAAATGTCACATTTAATTTATTACATATTGTTTATATTATTTATTTAGTATTAGAGTTAGAGTTTAATATTTAATATTAAATGGCATTAGGGTTTAGCATTTAATGTATAGGGTTAGGTTTTAGGGTTTACATGATTAGGGTTTTAATTAATATTTGAGATTAGGGTTTCAAGTTATTAATGACATGCATTAATTATAGTGCATTTAATTATCTGGATAACAACCCTAATGACAATACTCAGAATAAGACAATGAAACCCTAAGGGCAATCTGGTAAACGGAAAAGTGAGGGTTGTTATACATATCGACCCATGTGTATATATTATTTGGAACAACCATAGACACTCTATATGCAGTAATGTGGGAGTTAGCTATACAGGGTTGAGGTTGATTCCAAAAATATATATACTTTGAGTTGTGATCTAGCCTGAGACGTGTATACACTGGGTCGTGGATTGATTCAAGATAATATATATCAATTTTTTTTTCTGTACATCTAACTTTGGACAACTAGTTGTAGGTTACTAACGAGGACAGCTGACTTAATGAACTTAAAACATCAAAATGTATTAAAAGTGTTGTAAATATATTTTGAACATACTTTGATATATATGTACATATTTGTTATAGGTTCG
The DNA here is from genome assembly GCF_046630445.1 of Rutidosis leptorrhynchoides. Taxonomy (NCBI): domain Eukaryota; kingdom Viridiplantae; phylum Streptophyta; class Magnoliopsida; order Asterales; family Asteraceae; genus Rutidosis; species Rutidosis leptorrhynchoides. The sequence continues at coordinate 19,411,439 of NC_092337.1, forward strand.
TGGATCGACCAGTGGCCAAGTCTTATTTCCTGACGAAGTAAAAATCTGTAAAAGTGAGTTATAGTCCCACTTTTAAAATCTAATATTTTTGGGATGAGAATACATGCAGGTTTTATAAATGATTTACAAAATAGACACAAGTACGTGAAACTACATTCTATGGTTGAATTATCGAAATCGAATATGCCCCTTTTTATTAAGTCTGGTAATCTAAGAATTAGGGAACAGACACCTTAATTGATGCGAATCCTAAACATATATCTATTGGGCCTAACATGAAATGTCCCGTTCTTATTGATTAAAAACGTTCCATATTAATTGATTTCGTTGCGAGGTTTTGACCTCTATATGAGACGTTTTTCAAATACTGCATTCATTTTTAAAACAAACCATAACCTTTATTTCATAAATAAAGGTTTAAAAAGTTTTACGTAGATTATCAAATAATGATAATCTAAAATATCCTGTTTACACACGACCATTACATAATGGTTTACAATACAAATATGTTACATCGAAATCAGTTTCTTGAATGCAGTTTTTACACAATATCGTATAAACATGGACTCCAAATCTTGTCCTTATTTTAGTATGCAACAGCGGAAGCTCTTAATATTCACCTGAGAATAAACATGCTTTAAACGTCAACAAAAATGTTGGTGAGTTATAGGTTTAACCTATATATATCAAATCGTAACAATAGACCACAAGATTTCATATTTCAATACACATCCCATACATAGAGATAAAAATCATTCATATGGTGAACACCTGGTAACCGACAATAACAAGATACATATATAAGAATATCCCCATCATTCCGGGACACCCTTCGGATATGATATAAATTTCGAAGTACTAAAGCATCCGGTACTTTGGATGGGGTTTGTTAGGCCCAATAGATCTATCTTTAGGATTCGCGTCAATTAGGGTGTCTGTTCCCTAATTCTTAGATTACCAGACTTAATAAAAAGGGGCATATTCGATTTCGATAATTCAACCATAGAATGTAGTTTCACGTACTTGTGTCTATTTTGTAAATCATTTATAAAACCTGCATGTATTCTCATCCCAAAAATATTAGATTTTAAAAGTGGGACTATAACTCACTTTCACAGATTTTTACTTCGTCGGGAAGTAAGACTTGGCCACTGGTTGATTCACGAACCTATAACAATATATACATATATATCAAAGTATGTTCAAAATATATTTACAACACTTTTAATATATTTTGATGTTTTAAGTTTATTAAGTCAGCTGTCCTTGTTAGTAACCTACAACTAGTTGTCCACAGTTAGATGTACAGAAATAAATCGATAAATATTATCTTGAATCAATCCACGACCCAGTGTATACGTATCTCAGTATTGATCACAACTCAAACTATATATATTTTGGAATCAACCTCAACCCTGTATAGCTAACTCCAACATTCACATATAGAGTGTCTATGGTTGTTCCGAAATATATATAGATGTGTCGACATGATAGGTCGAAACATTGTATACGTGTCTATGGTATCTCAAGATTACATAATATACAATACAAGTTGATTAAGTTATGGTTGGAATAGATTTGTTACCAATTTTCACGTAGCTAAAATGAGAAAAATTATCCAATCTTGTTTTACCCATAACTTCTTCATTTTAAATCCGTTTTGAGTGAATCAAATTGCTATGATTTCATATTGAACTCTATTTTATGAATCTAAACAGAAAAAGTATAGGTTTATAGTCGGAAAAATAAGTTACAAGTCGTTTTTGTAAAGGTAGTCATTTCAGTCGAAAGAACGACGTCTAGATGACCATTTTAGAAAACATACTTCCACTTTGAGTTTAACCATAATTTTTGGATATAGTTTCATGTTCATAATAAAAATCATTTTCTCAGAATAACAACTTTTAAATCAAAGTTTATCATAGTTTTTAATTAACTAACCCAAAACAGCCCGCGGTGTTACTACGACGGCGTAAATCCGGTTTTACGGTGTTTTTCGTGTTTCCAGGTTTTAAATCATTAAGTTAGCATATCATATAGATATAGAACATGTGTTTAGTTGATTTTAAAAGTCAAGTTAGAAGGATTAACTTTTGTTTGCGAACAAGTTTAGAATTAACTAAACTATGTTCTAGTGATTACAAGTTTAAACCTTCGAATAAGATAGCTTTATATGTATGAATCGAATGATGTTATGAACATCATTACTACCTTAATTTCCTTGGATAAACCTACTGGAAAAGAGAAAAATGGATCTAGCTTCAATGGATCCTTGGATGGCTCGAAGTTCTTGAAGCAGAATCATGACACGAAAACAAGTTCAAGTAAGATCATCACTTGAAATAAGATTGTTATAGTTATAGAAATTGAACCAAAGTTTGAATATGATTATTACCTTGTATTAGAATGATAACCTACTGTAAGAAACAAAGATTTCTTGAGGTTATATGATCACCTTACAAGATTGGAAGTGAGCTAGCAAACTTGAAAGTATTCTTGATTTTATGAAACTAGAACTTTTGGAATTTATGAAGAACACTTAGAACTTGAAGATAGAACTTGAGAGAGATCAATTAGATGAAGAAAATTGAAGAATGAAAGTGTTTGTAGGTGTTTTTGGTCGTTGGTGTATGGATTAGATATAAAGGATATGTAATTTTGTTTTCATGTAAATAAGTCATGAATGATTACTCATATTTTTGTAATTTTATGAGATATTTCATGCTAGTTGCCAAATGATGGTTCCCACATGTGTTAGGTGACTCACATAGGCTGCTAAGAGCTGATCATTGGAGTGTATATACCAATAGTACATACATCTAAAAGCTGTGTATTGTACGAGTACGAATACGGGTGCATACGAGTAGAATTGTTGATGAAACTGAACGAGGATGTAATTGTAAGCATTTTTGTTAAGTAGAAGTATTTTGATAAGTGTATTGAAGTCTTTCAAAAGTGTATAAATACATATTAAAACACTACATGTATATACATTTTAACTGAGTCGTTAAGTCATCGTTAGTCGTTACATGTAAGTGTTGTTTTGAAACCTTTAGGTTAACGATCTTGTTAAATGTTGTTAACCCAATGTTTATAATATCAAATGAGATTTTAAATTATTATATTATCATGATATTATCATGTACGAATATCTCTTAATATGATATATATACATTAAATGTCTTTACAACGATAATCGTTACATATATGTCTCGTTTAAAAATCATTAAGTTAGTAGTCTTGTTTTTACATATGTAGTTCATTGTTAATATACTTTATGATATGTTTTCTTATCATAGTATTATGTTAACTATATATATCCATATATATGTCATCATATAGTTTTTACAAGTTTTAACGTTCGTGAATCACCGATCAACTTGGGTGGTCAATTGTCTATATGAAACATATTTCAATTAATCAAGTCTTAACAAGTTTGATTGCTTAACATGTTGGAAACATTTAATCATGTAAATATCAATCTCAATTAATATATCTAAACATGGAAAAGTTCGGGTCACTACAGTACCTACCCGTTAAATAAATTTCGTCCCGAAATTTTAAGCTGTTGAAGGTGTTGACGAATCTTCTGGAAATAGATGCGGGTATTTCTTCTTCATCTGATCTTCACGCTCCCAGGTGAACTCGGGTCCTCTACGAGCATTCCATCGAACCTTAACAATTGGTATCTTGTTTTGCTTAAGTCTTTTAACCTCACGATCCATTATTTCGACGGGTTCTTCGATGAATTGAAGTTTTTCGTTGATTTGGATTTCATCTAACTGAATAGTGAGATCTTCTTTAGCAAAACATTTCTTCAAATTCGAGACGTGGAAAGTGTTATGTACAGCCGCGAGTTGTTGAGGTAACTCAAGTCGGTAAGCTACTGGTCCGACACGATCAATAATCTTGAATGGTCCAATATACCTTGGATTTAATTTCCCTCGTTTACCAAATCGAACAACGCCTTTCCAAGGTGCAACTTTAAGCATGACCATCTCTCCAATTTCAAATTCTATATCTTTTCTTTTAATGTCAGCGTAGCTCTTTTGTCGACTTTGGGCGGTTTTCAACCGTTGTTGAATTTGGATGATCTTCTCGGTAGTTTCTTGTATAATCTCCGGACCCGTAATCTGTCTATCCCCCACTTCACTCCAACAAATCGGAGACCTGCACTTTCTACCATAAAGTGCTTCAAACGGCGCCATCTCAATGCTTGAATGGTAGCTGTTGTTGTAGGAAAATTCTGCTAACGGTAGATGTCGATCCCAACTGTTTCCGAAATCAATAACACATGCTCGTAGCATGTCTTCAAGCGTTTGTATCGTCCTTTCGCTCTGCCCATCAGTTTGTGGATGATAGGCAGTACTCATGTCTAGACGAGTTCCTAATGCTTGCTGTAATGTCTGCCAGAATCTTGAAATAAATCTGCCATCCCTATCAGAGATAATAGAGATTGGTATTCCATGTCTGGAGACGACTTCCTTCAAATACAGTCGTGCTAACTTCTCCATCTTGTCATCTTCTCTTATTGGCAGGAAGTGTGCTGATTTGGTAAGACGATCAACTATTACCCAAATAGTATCAAAACCACTTGCAGTCCTTGGCAATTTAGTGATGAAATCCATGGTAATGTTTTCCCATTTCCATTCTGGGATTTCGGGTTGTTGAAGTAGACCTGATGGTTTTTGATGCTCAGCTTTGACCTTAGAACACGTCAAACATTCTCCTACGTATTTAGCAACATCGGCTTTCATACCCGGCCACCAAAAATGTTTCTTGAGATCCTTGTACATCTTCCCCGTTCCAGGATGTATTGAGTATCTGGTTTTATGAGCTTCTCTAAGTACCATTTCTCTCATATCTCCAAATTTTGGTACCCAAATCCTTTCAGCCCTATACCGGGTTCCGTCTTCCCGAATATTAAGATGCTTCTCCGATCCTTTGGGTATTTCATTCTTTAAATTTCCCTCTTTTAAAACTCCTTGTTGCGCCTCCTTTATTTGAGTAGTAATGTTATTATGAATCATTATATTCATAGATTTTACTCGAATGGGTTCTCTGTCCTTCCTGCTCAAGGCATCGGCTACCACATTTGCCTTCCTCGGGTGGTAACGAATCTCAAAGTCGTAATCATTCAATAATTCAATCCACCTACGCTGCCTCATATTCAGTTGTTTCTGATTAAATATGTGTTGAAGACTTTTGTGGTCGGTATATATAATACTTTTGACCCCATATAAGTAGTGCCTCCAAGTCTTTAATGCAAAAACAACCGCGCCTAATTCCAAATCATGCGTCGTATAATTTTGTTCGTGAATCTTCAATTGTCTAGACGCATAAGCAATCACCTTCGTTCGTTGTATTAATACACAACCGAGACCTTGCTTTGATGCGTCACAATAAATCACAAAATCATCATTCCCTTCAGGCAATGACAATATAGGTGCCGTAGTTAGCTTTTTCTTCAATAACTGAAACGCTTTCTCTTGTTCATCATTCCATTCAAATTTCTTCCCTTTATGTGTTAATGCAGTCAAGGGTTTTGCTATTCTGGAAAAGTCTTGGATGAACCTTCTGTAGTAACCAGCTAGTCCTAAAAACTGGCGTATGTGTTTCGGAGTTTTCGGGGTTTCCCACTTTTCAACAGTTTCTATCTTTGCCGGATCCACCTTAATACCTTCTTTGTTCACTATGTGACCGAGGAATTGAACTTCTTCCAACCAAAATGCACACTTTGAAAACTTAGCGTACAATTCTTCCTTCCTCAATACTTCTAACACCTTTCTCAAATGTTCACCGTGTTCTTGGTCATTCTTTGAGTAAATAAGTATGTCATCAATGAAAACAATGACAAACTTGTCAAGGTATGGTCCACACACTCGATTCATAAGGTCCATGAACACAGCTGGTGCATTATTTAAACCAAACGGCATGACCATAAACTCATAATGACCGTAACGTGTTCTGAAAGCAGTCTTTGGAATATCATCTTCTTTCACCCGCATTTGATGATACCCGGAACGTAAGTCAATCTTTGAATAAACAGACGAGCCTTGTAGTTGATCAAATAAGTCGTCGATTCTCGGTAGTGGGTAGCGGTTCTTGATGGTAAGTTTGTTCAACTCTCGGTAGTCGATACACAACCTGAATGTACCATCTTTCTTCTTGACAAACAAAACAGGAGCTCCCCACGGTGATGTGCTTGGTCGAATGAAACCATGCTCTAAAAGTTCTTGTAATTGGCTTTGCAATTCTTTCATCTCGCTGGGTGCGAGTCTGTAAGGAGCACGAGCTATTGGTGCAGCACCTGGTACAAGATCTATTTGAAATTCAACGGATCGATGTGGGGGTAATCCCGGTAATTCTTTCGGAAATACATCGGGAAATTCTTTTGCAATGGGAACATCATTGATGCTCTTTTCTTCAGTTTGTACTTTCTCGACGTGTGCTAGAACAGCATAGCAACCTTTTCTTATTAGTTTTTGTGCCTTCAAATTACTAATAAGATGTAGCTTCGTGTTGCCCTTTTCTCCATACACCATTAAGGGTTTTCCTTTTTCTCGTATAATGCGAATTGCATTTTTGTAACAAACGATCTCTGCTTTCACTTCTTTCAACCAGTCCATACCGATTATCACATCAAAACTCCCTAACTCTACTGGTATCAAATCAATCTTAAATGTTTCGCTAACCAGTTTAATTTCTCGATTCGGACATATATTATCTGCTGAAATTAATTTACCATTTGCTAATTCGAGTAAAAATTTACTATCCAAAGGCGTCAATGGACAACTTAATTTAGCACAAAAATCTCTACTCATATAGCTTCTATCCGCACCCGAATCAAATAAAACGTAAGCAGATTTATTGTCAATAAGAAACGTACCCGTAACAAGCTCCGGGTCTTCCTGTGCCTCTGCCGCATTAATATTGAAAACTCTTCCGCGGCCTTGTCCATTCGTGTTCTCCTGGTTCGGGCAATTTCTAATAATGTGGCCCGGTTTTCCACATTTATAACAAACTACATTGGCATAACTTGCTCCGACACTACTTGCTCCTCCATTACTCGTTCCGATACCATTTGTTCCTTTCGTTCTGTTAACCCCTGGTCCGTAGACATCACACTTCGCCGCGCTATGACCATTTCTTTTACACTTGTTGCAAAATTTGGTGCAGAACCCCGAGTGATACTTTTCACACCTTTGGCATAGCGGCTTCTGATTGTTGTTGTTGTTGCGGTTATTATTGTTGTTAAGATGATTGTTGTGGTTGCTGTTGTTGTTGTTGTTGTTGTTGGGCCGTTTGTTGTAGTTGTGATTGATGTTGCGATTGTTAGGATAGTTGTTGCGATTATTATTATAATTGCTGTTGTTGTTGTATTGGTGATTCTTATCACCGTTTTCCTCCCACTTTCTTTTGACTTGCTTCACATTGGCCTCTTCAGCAGTCTGTTCTTTAATTCTTTCTTCAATCTGGTTCACTAGTTTGTGAGCCATTCTACATGCCTGTTGTATGGAGGCGGGCTCGTGTGAACTTATATCTTCTTGGATTCTTTTCGGTAATCCTTTCACAAACGCGTCGATCTTCTCTTCCTCATCTTCGAATGCTCCCGGACACAATAGGCACAATTCTGTGAATCGTCTTTCGTACGTGGTAATATCAAATCCTTGGGTTCGTAACCCTCTAAGTTCTGTCTTGAGCTTATTGACCTCGGTTCTGGGACGTTACTTCTCGTTCATCAAGTGCTTGAATGCTGACCACGGTAGTGCGTACGCATCATCTTGTCCCACTTGCTCTAGATAGGTATTCCACCATGTTAACGCAGAACCTGTGAAGGTATGCGTAGTGTACTTCACTTTGTCCTCTTCAGTACACTTACTTATGGCAAACACCGATTCGACCTTCTCGGTCCACCGTTTCAATCCGATCGGTCCTTCGGTTCCATCAAATTCCAAAGGTTTGCAGGCAGTGAATTCTTTATAGGTGCATCCTACACGATTTCCTGTACTGCCAGATCCAAGGTTATTGTTGGTATGTAGCGCAGCCTGTACTGCGGCTATGTTTGAAGCTAGAAAAGTACGGAATTCCTCTTCATTCATATTCACGGTGTGTCGAGTAGTCGGTGCCATTTCCTTCAAAATAGTCAAATGGAACAAGTTAATCATACAGAATATTAAGAGTAGTTAATAGTATTTCGTAGCATAATATGAACTCATTTATAAAAGCTTTTTCTTCATATTAGCGTTTTATAAGTTTAAATTCGGGTAGTACCTACCCGTTAAGTTCATACTTAGTAGCTAATATACAATTCAACTACTACAATTCCATATGAAAAACTGATTATAATAATATTTCGCGTTCAAACTTTTACACAATATTTTACAAACTTACAATACCGCTTATTTTACATATAGCATGAAATATAGCACACAATAAATTTGATACAAGATGGTTGTGAAGATAATTCTAGCTAGTACACAAGTCGTTCAGCAAAGGCAATAAAGACACGTAATTCATACGTCCAGAAACAAGTCATGCATTCTGGTTTTACTAGGATTACTTCCCATCCTTGGTCTTGTGGAACATAATCGTTATGGTCGTTGATAAAACAGCGTGTTGTAACGTCGTCAAAGGGACGAGGGTTACGTAATGTCCAACAGTCCCGTAACAATCTAAAAACCTCATTTCTTACCCCAATTACCGACTCCGTCACTTGTGGGAACGTTTTGTTTAATAGTTGTAGCCCGATGTTCTTGTTCTCACTTTGGTGAGAAGCGAACATTACTAATCCGTAAGCATAACATGCTTCTTTATGTTGCATGTTAGCCGCTTTTTCTAAATCACGAAGTCCTATATTCGGATATACTGAGTCAAAATAATTTCTTAACCCGTTGCGTAAAATAGCATTTGGGTTCCCCGCAATATATGCGTCAAAGTAAACACATCGTAACTTATGGATTTCCCAATGTGATATCCCCCATCTTTCGAACGAAAGCCTTTTATAAACCAAGGCATTCTTGGAAGGTTCTTCGAATGTCTTACAAACTGATCTCGCCTTAAATAGTTGTGCCGAAGAATTCTGACCGACTCTAGACAAGATTTCATCAATCATGTCTCTGGGTAGGTCTCTTAAAATATTGGGTTGTCTATCCATTTTGTGTTTTTATACTGTAAAATAGACAAGAGTTAGATTCATAAAAAAAAATACTTATTAATACAAGCAATTTTTACATATATCATAAAGCATAAGCACACTATATTACATATGTTACACCACACGAATACAACTATCTTATTCCGACTCGCTTGTTTCTTCTTCTTCAGTTTTGGATCGTTTTGCCAAGTTTCTAGGGATATATGATGTTCCCCTAATACGAGCCGTCGTTGTCCACATTGGTTTAGAAAAACCTGGTGGTTTAGAGGTTCCCGGGTCATTGTTACAACTTAAGGACTTCGGGGGTTGACGATACATATAAAGTTCATCGGGGTTGGAATTAGATTTCTCTATTTTTATGCCCTTTCCCTTATTATTTTCTTTTGCCTTTTTAAATTCAGTTGGGGTAATTTCTATAACATCATCGGAATTCTCGTCGGAATCCGATTCATCGGAGAATTGGTAATCCTCCCAATATTTTGCTTCCTTAGCGGAAACACCATTGACCATAATTAACCTCGGTCGGTTGGTTGAGGATTTTCTTTTACTTAACCGTTTTATTATTTCCCCCACCGGTTCTATTTCTTCATCCGATTCCGATTCTTCTTCCGGTTCCGATTCTTCTTCTGGTTCCGACTCTTCTTCCGGTTCCTCTTCGGGAACTTGTGAATCAGTCCACGAATCATTCCAATTTACATTTGACTTTTCATTATTATTAGGTGAGTCAATGGGACTTGTTCTAGAGGTAGACATCTATCACATAATATCAAACGCGTTAAGAGATTAATATATCACATAATATTCACATGTTAAAAATATATAGTTTCCAACAAAATTTGTTAAGCAATCATTTTTCAAGTAAACACGGTCGAAGTCCAGACTCACTAATGTATCCTAACAAACTCAATAAGACACACTAATGCAAAATTCTGGTTCTCTAAGACCAACGCTCTGATACCAACTGAAATGTCCCGTTCTTATTGATTAAAAACGTTCCATATTAATTGATTTCGTTGCGAGGTTTTGACCTCTATATGAGACGTTTTTCAAATACTGCATTCATTTCTAAAACAAACCATAACCTTTATTTCATAAATAAAGGTTTAAAAAGTTTTACGTAGATTATCAAATAATGATAATCTAAAATATCCTGTTTACACACGACCATTACATAATGGTTTACAATACAAATATGTTACATCGAAATCAGTTTCTTGAATGCAGTTTTTACACAATATCGTATAAACATTGTAACATCCCGCGTTTTTCCGTTAAATTTAATTTTAACACCGTCTTTTTTTTTTTAAAAAAACATAATCTTTCGTATTTAAAGTAATAGTTTCCGTGAGTAACGTTCATTATATTTCCGCTATTTAATTATAACATCACTCGGTTACTCGAGCGTTTTTAAAATATTTCGTTGGTTAATTCCCGCACCCGCTTTGAAACTTGAGGGACCGAAGTTGTCAAGTGGGCAAACTAGTTGACTAGGTCAACTAGTCAACCCACCATTCTCATCCATTCAATCCCTCCATCTCTCTCCCTTTTCTCTCTAGCTCAAGAACCCCATTTCTCCCAACTTCACTAAATCATCATCTAAATTCGATCTAGGAGGCTTACAACAAAACAAATTACATTTTCGTGATCCTCTCTTCATCCTCTACGATTTGATACTAACTACACCGATTTTGGGTAACATTTCTAAAACTCTAGATTTCTTTAAATTCGTGTTTTTGACTTGAAATGTTGTTAGTTAGTGTCTATGGCTCGTGTCTAGCATGATTATATGATTTGTATGCTCGATCTTGATGTTTTGGTGTAACTAGCTTGAAAATGAAAAGTGGATGCTTAATCCTTGATTTTGGATGAGTTAATGTTGTTAGATTGTTAAAGTGCATGTTTTAATTGTGTTACTAGTATCATTAGCCACATTTGGATGTGTAGGTTGATTAAGGAAACTTCAAAAAACCCGATTAATGATTTTGTGATGTTTGACTAGGGTTTGATAGTTCTTGACATGAACTTTTGGATGCTTAAATGCCATGGAATGTTAATTGTTAGTGTCTAGTAGTAATGTATGCTTCATTACCTTCAAAACGGCATATCGTATGTGTAAATTGGATTCCCGAATCATAAAATACGTTTTACGAACTTGAAACTTGAAAATAAACCTTTCTCGATCAATTGACGAGTTTTCGTTTATTGTAAATGATGTTTTTGATTGATGATATGTGGTTAGTTGTATTCCTTGTCGAAATAGCTTTCCGATGATATAAAATACATGTTCTAATGGTTTGCGGATCATAAAATGTGATTGTTTGTGTTTTGGTTCGTGCATACTTTGAAAACTGACCAGAAATCCCTGCACAGAGGGTGGCGCGGCGCGCCCCTTCCCCGCGCGGCGCGCCGATGTGCCTGGTCAGATTCTGACCTCCTCGTCCCGTTTCACGTGAAATGTTTGACTAGCTATCGACCTCCGATTCGCATGAAACTTGTTCTAATATGCTTATATATGAGTAAAAACCTCAGAAAAATAGTTCGGGACCGAACCCGAACGCGTTGACTTTTTTTCGTTGACTTTGACCAAGTTTGACTTTTAGTCAAACTTACCCAAACTTTTAATGCAATCTTCCTAACATGCTTTTATACTTGTATCTTGCATGAAACTTGACAATTTGCTTCACATGCTACATAATCGAGTCGTGTCGAGCCATAGGACTAATTGAACACATTTCACCCGACCTTGTGTCGTAACCGGTTAATTGATATAACTTACTTGTTTAGGTCAAGGCTAAGCAACTTTCATGCACACGTTTACTTGTTGAAGTACTTTTATACTCGTGCACTCGAGGTGAGATCATAGTCCCACTTTTACTCTTTTTGAACTTATATTGGGATGAGAAAACATAAACGATTCTTTTGAAACTAAGTGAACACAAGAACGGGAAAACAAACATTCTACATACGAGTTTAGAACAAAATCCTCAATTCGATTATCATTAGTTACACTTGCCGGGTGTAAGCGAGAACTTATGTTATATGGCCATATGGGTTGACAACCCTCATCCTTGACGGTTCGCTACCGTCTACGGATGAAATATATTTTCGAGAATCAGTGTTTGTTCTAGCACTAAGTGATGGGGTATACAATGGAAGGAATGTTAAGCTTTGATAATTGGGTGCTCGTGAAACAAACTTTTGGAATGTATTACTATTATTTCATTGATGCAAATCTTGTGGTTCACTTGTACTTACTTACTTAAACCTATGATTTCACCAACGTTTTCGTTGACAGATTTCTATGTTTTTCTCAGGTCATGCACGATATGTGAAACATGCTTCCGCTTACTATTTGATACTTGCATCCGATGTCGAGTATACATGCATTTCATGGAGCGTCTTTTGACTTTACTTTAAACCGTGTCGCCTAGATTTCAATCGTACTTATAACGTTGTAACTTAACTTTTGGTTGAACAATCCTTGTAAACTTTGAAACAATCCTTATTTTGAAATGAAGGCGACATATCTTGGTCAAACGTTATCTTAAAGACTTATAATCAGGTAATGGGACCCACGTAGCCGACGCCGTCACTTGACGATTTGTCGGGGTCGCTACAGTTGGTATCAGAGCCTTGGTTGTAGGGATTTAGAGTTCATTTGTGTCCACCCCGAGTCATAGGGTACATAGGTGAATCTAGACTACAACCGGCATATAGACTGAAGTAGGAATTATTTGACAAATTGTGCATTTATACTCGAACTCTTCTATCATATCTAACTCGTATTCGATCTTGATCTTACGTTGATAAATTTTGTTGATGCGCCACCTTGACTTATTGAAGTAATGTTAAATGCACATGAGAATCAGGGTAATATAATTTCCGGGATTATATTACGGTGATTCACATGGACGTTCCGACATTATGACGTAAAGAATTTAAGGCGAGTCAAGGAAAAATTTCCTCTCTATCCTATTTCCATACTCCGGTTAGTATTGTTGAAAATACTAACCAACGATATTCTTGTCTCATGAAGGAACAATGGCTCACCAAGGTCAACACAATACTCCTCTCGAAACTCTGGAACAAGCTCTTCAACAAATGATAACCACCGCCGTGGGTACGGCCGTGGCCGATCACTTTTCTAACAACAACAATCATGGAGCCGGTAATTCAATCGAAGGTTGCTCCTACAAGAACTTCATGAAGTACAATCCTCCCACTTTCGATGGAACCGGAGGACCGGTTACTCTCACCCGATGGTTTGAACAAATGGAGACCGTTTTTAACACAAGCGGTTGTCGAGACCAAGATAAGGTCAAGTTTTCCACCCTCACTCTCACCGGTATTGCTCTCTCATGGTGGAACACGTATGTACAATCAGTGGGTATCGATGAAGCCCTTACACTCTCTTGGACCGAATTAAGAGAAAGAATGATCACCGAATACTTCCCGCGCGATGAGACTCGAAGGCTCGAGCAAGGGCTAAGGAATTTAAGAACGGTCGGGAATGACCTCGGAGCTTATAATCAACGGTTTACCGAACTAGTCTCAATGTGTCCAAACCTCATGACTCCCGAATCCCTAAGAGTCGAACTTTACATGGATGGCCTCCCTAAGAGCATTCAACACAAGTTAATGACATCTCAACCCACTAACCTACAAGAGGCTTTAACAATGGCCCGCCAAGCCTTAGAAACGGTGAATGAAATGGAAGCACCGGCACCAATGGTCGAGAACCACCCGAGTAACAACAAAAGAACATGGGAAGCCTCTCAATCAAGCAACCACAACAATAACAACAACCCCGCCAAGAAGCCTTTTACCTCCAACGACAAGAAAGGCTATGCCGGAAAACTGCCTTTTTGTGACGAATGCCACAAGCATCACTTTGAAGGATGTGGCAGGTTTCGCCACCGGCGCCAAGGACCCGTCGCTCGAAAGATGCTCAACGCACACAGAACGGGTGCTTGCTTCGAATGTGGTCAACTGGGTCATTTTAGGAATGTGTGCCCAAATAAGAAAATCAACCCCAACGCACGCCGTTGAACCTTCGACATCGACACCAAGGATGCCCGGAACGACGATGGACTAGTAACGGGTACGTTTCTTCACAAAAAAAAAAAAAAAAAAAAAAACCGTATATTTCATACTTGTTCGATTCGATTACCGCTAGACGTTTATTAACCAAGGATTTGACTCATGCTCTTTATATTCCACCTCTTTCCCCCAGATACTACTTAGACGATTTAAGTGACCGACGAAAAAAAAAAAAAAAAAAAAAAAAAAAAAAAAAAAAAAAAAAAAAAAAAAAAAATTGTGTGCCTATAAATTTTATTGGAGGAAATACGTTAAGACTTTTGACTTGACACCTATAGAACTAGGGAGCTCGGAACCTATTCGTAAAAAAAAAAAAAAAAAAAAAAAAAAAAAAAAAAAAAAAATGTTTCCCCATCATCTTGTATAGATTATTGTGAACTGAGTAATTTTCGGTTGGAAACCGATACCCTCTCCCTCGCATCCATGACCTCATGATTATTTTCACGAATCCCGTATGTTCCAAATCGACCTCCGTTCCGGTTATCATCAATTGGGGGTTAAGTGAGACGATGTCTCCTAAGCCACTTTCCGAACTCGCAACGTTAGTTGTAAATCTCTCTTAGTACCGCTTGATTTATTTAGGGCTCGCCCGTATCCATAAACCTCTTGAACCGCGTATGCAAATTCATATAGACTAATCTGTTATCGTATTTATAGATGACATCTTAACTTATTTAAGTAAAGAAGAAAACGAACAACATCACCATCTTAAGCTCGAACTTTTGAGAAAAGAGCAACTTTATACCAAATTCTCCGAGTGAGAATTTCTGTTGAACGAAGTCCAATTTTCTAGACCATGAAGTTAATGGTCAAGGAATTACAATCAATCTCGAAATCAAGCCACATGTAATCAGAAAACTCTCCCAACTCAGACTTGTATTCGTAAAATCTTAGATCTCGCCGATTATTACCGAAGATTCATTTCTGCCTTTTCTCGTGTTACACGACTTATAACCTCGTTAACTCACTGAGGGAAAAATTTAAACCCCCCCATGTCCGAACCTTGAGCGTGATACTTCACACCAACATTTCTAGTTAAAAATCGTATAGCACCAGATGGAACTCAATTATGAAAATATTCTACATGAACGCCGGAAGGCATGCTCTCTCGACTCAAAATCAGTGTAACTGAAATTCGTTATTTTGCGCGAAGAATTCTAATACTAAATTGTGGATCCGATCAATTTTCTCGTCATCACATACCACGCTACATATCTCTGTTATTTCACCGTTACCGTCTGATATTACTGGAACTTAAGATAACACACGATCCAATGATACTTCACTCTTCTTTGACTTAATGTCATTGTGTTTCTAATAATCGGCCAACTATTATTCAACTCCGAACTAAACAACTACGTGTACGATCTCGTTTCTCTTTCAGACTTCAACTTTTGACAACTAGAGGCACGTTATGGCAACCTCGAGATGTAAACTCATCCTATTCTAAGTCCTCATTTCACTACTATCTTTACCGTTCGCATTTCCATTTAAAGAAACTCCTTGTAACATTTCTCCATGGATAGAGAAACTCCTCATATTACATAAGTATTCGCCACGAGGGTGAATAGTCCTAACGAACATTTTTTTTTCGAACCCTAACTGACTCGTTCAAACATATCTTAAGAGATTCTATTCCAACACGGTGTATCTTTGTTAATTATCCCGTATCGAAATACTCGTTTCACTTCTAGTTTTACAAGAAGTCTCGGGACCGCGTTTAGACATGAGTACCGCGTACCATCCACAACCCGACGGACCGAACAAACATGCGATTTAAACCTTGGAAACCATAATACGAATTTGTATTACCAACTTCAAATTTACTTGAGAAAAGTATTTTCCTTTAACCGAATCCTCGTACTACAATGATTTTCATTCAAGTTTTAACGTCACTCCTTTTGAAACCACATGTGACCGGAAACGTCATTCTCCCTTGTCGAACCAAGTAAACGATGATCAATTCACCGGGGCCGAGGTTGTTCATGAGCAACCGAGAAAATTTATTCATATTCAGGCAAAACCCTACGCGACTCGTAATCACCAAGAGCTGCGCCGATGTTAGACGTAAACATTTCAAATTCCACGTGGGAAACCGCGTCACGTTAAGAGTCGCACCTTGGAAGGGTGCAATCCGTTTCGGGAAAACGTAGGAAGCTAAATCCACGATATTTTGATCCTTTAAATTCTTGGGGTGTTTTGGACCCGTAGCTAGCCGTTTAGACTTTTCCGACTCATTTTGGGTCTCCGTTTATCCTACATTCAATGTATCAACTCAAAGACGTGTTTTGCGAAACGAGAACTTGTTATCTCCTTTGATGAACTCACTATCGACGATAACCCTCACTTCCTAGGAGGACCGGTTGAAACCATGAATCATGGAAGCCAAACCTTAAAACAACATATGATTCCGACCGTCAAAAATTCGTGGAAATACTCAAGGACGTACCTTCACTTATTCGTAGAATTTACAACGCAAGGTCTCGAGTAAGATTCAACAACTACTACTTCCAACTAAATTTCGGGACGAAATTTCTTTTGAGGTGTGGATAATGTAACATCCCGCGTTTTTCCGTTAAATTTAATTTTAACACCGTCTTTTTTTTTTTAAAAAAACATAATCTTTCGTATTTAAAGTAATAGTTTCCGTGAGTAACGTTCATTATATTTCCGCTATTTAATTATAACATCACTCGGTTACTCGAGCGTTTTTAAAATATTTCGTTGGTTAATTCCCGCACCCGCTTTGAAACTTGAGGGACCGAAGTTGTCAAGTGGGCAAACTAGTTGACTAGGTCAACTAGTCAACCCACCATTCTCATCCATTCAATCCCTCCATCTCTCTCCCTTTTCTCTCTAGCTCAAGAACCCCATTTCTCCCAACTTCACTAAATCATCATCTAAATTCGATCTAGGAGGCTTACAACAAAACAAATTACATTTTCGTGATCCTCTCTTCATCCTCTACGATTTGATACTAACTACACCGATTTTGGGTAACATTTCTAAAACTCTAGATTTCTTTAAATTCGTGTTTTTGACTTGAAATGTTGTTAGTTAGTGTCTATGGCTCGTGTCTAGCATGATTATATGATTTGTATGCTCGATCTTGATGTTTTGGTGTAACTAGCTTGAAAATGAAAAGTGGATGCTTAATCCTTGATTTTGGATGAGTTAATGTTGTTAGATTGTTAAAGTGCATGTTTTAATTGTGTTACTAGTATCATTAGCCACATTTGGATGTGTAGGTTGATTAAGGAAACTTCAAAAAACCCGATTAATGATTTTGTGATGTTTGACTAGGGTTTGATAGTTCTTGACATGAACTTTTGGATGCTTAAATGCCATGGAATGTTAATTGTTAGTGTCTAGTAGTAATGTATGCTTCATTACCTTCAAAACGGCATATCGTATGTGTAAATTGGATTCCCGAATCATAAAATACGTTTTACGAACTTGAAACTTGAAAATAAACCTTTCTCGATCAATTGACGAGTTTTCGTTTATTGTAAATGATGTTTTTGATTGATGATATGTGGTTAGTTGTATTCCTTGTCGAAATAGCTTTCCGATGATATAAAATACATGTTCTAATGGTTTGCGGATCATAAAATGTGATTGTTTGTGTTTTGGTTCGTGCATACTTTGAAAACTGACCAGAAATCCCTGCACAGAGGGTGGCGCGGCGCGCCCCTTCCCCGCGCGGCGCGCCGATGTGCCTGGTCAGATTCTGACCTCCTCGTCCCGTTTCACGTGAAATGTTTGACTAGCTATCGACCTCCGATTCGCATGAAACTTGTTCTAATATGCTTATATATGAGTAAAAACCTCAGAAAAATAGTTCGGGACCGAACCCGAACGCGTTGACTTTTTTTCGTTGACTTTGACCAAGTTTGACTTTTAGTCAAACTTACCCAAACTTTTAATGCAATCTTCCTAACATGCTTTTATACTTGTATCTTGCATGAAACTTGACAATTTGCTTCACATGCTACATAATCGAGTCGTGTCGAGCCATAGGACTAATTGAACACATTTCACCCGACCTTGTGTCGTAACCGGTTAATTGATATAACTTACTTGTTTAGGTCAAGGCTAAGCAACTTTCATGCACACGTTTACTTGTTGAAGTACTTTTATACTCGTGCACTCGAGGTGAGATCATAGTCCCACTTTTACTCTTTTTGAACTTATATTGGGATGAGAAAACATAAACGATTCTTTTGAAACTAAGTGAACACAAGAACGGGAAAACAAACATTCTACATACGAGTTTAGAACAAAATCCTCAATTCGATTATCATTAGTTACACTTGCCGGGTGTAAGCGAGAACTTATGTTATATGGCCATATGGGTTGACAACCCTCATCCTTGACGGTTCGCTACCGTCTACGGATGAAATATATTTTCGAGAATCAGTGTTTGTTCTAGCACTAAGTGATGGGGTATACAATGGAAGGAATGTTAAGCTTTGATAATTGGGTGCTCGTGAAACAAACTTTTGGAATGTATTACTATTATTTCATTGATGCAAATCTTGTGGTTCACTTGTACTTACTTACTTAAACCTATGATTTCACCAACGTTTTCGTTGACAGATTTCTATGTTTTTCTCAGGTCATGCACGATATGTGAAACATGCTTCCGCTTACTATTTGATACTTGCATCCGATGTCGAGTATACATGCATTTCATGGAGCGTCTTTTGACTTTACTTTAAACCGTGTCGCCTAGATTTCAATCGTACTTATAACGTTGTAACTTAACTTTTGGTTGAACAATCCTTGTAAACTTTGAAACAATCCTTATTTTGAAATGAAGGCGACATATCTTGGTCAAACGTTATCTTAAAGACTTATAATCAGGTAATGGGACCCACGTAGCCGACGCCGTCACTTGACGATTTGTCGGGGTCGCTACAAACATGGACTCCAAATCTTGTCCTTATTTTAGTATGCAACAGCGGAAGCTCTTAATATTCACCTGAGAATAAACATGCTTTAAACGTCAACAAAAATGTTGGTGAGTTATAGGTTTAACCTATATATATCAAATCGTAACAATAGACCACAAGATTTCATATTTCAATACACATCCCATACATAGAGATAAAAATCATTCATATGGTGAACACCTGGTAACCGACAATAACAAGATGCATATATAAGAATATCCCCATCATTCCGGGACACCCTTCGGATATGATATAAATTTCGAAGTACTAAAGCATCCGGTACTTTGGATGGGGTTTGTTAGGCCCAATAGATCTATCTTTAGGATTCGCGTCAATTAGGGTGTCTGTTCCCTAATTCTTAGATTACCAGACTTAATAAAAAGGGGCATATTCGATTTCGATAATTCAACCATAGAATGTAGTTTCACGTACTTGTGTCTATTTTGTAAATCATTTATAAAACCTGCATGTATTCTCATCCCAAAAATATTAGATTTTAAAAGTGGGACTATAACTCACTTTCACAGATTTTTACTTCGTCGGGAAGTAAGACTTGGCCACTGGTTGATTCACGAACCTATAACAATATATACATATATATCAAAGTATGTTCAAAATATATTTACAACACTTTTAATATATTTTGATGTTTTAAGTTTATTAAGTCAGATGTCCTTGTTAGTAACCTACAACTAGTTGTCCACAGTTAGATGTACAGAAATAAATCGATAAATATTATCTTGAATCAATCCACGACCCAGTGTCTACGTATCTCAGTATTGATCACAACTCAAATTATATATATTTTGGAATCAACCTCAACCCTGTATAGCTAACTCCAACATTCACATATAGAGTGTCTATGGTTGTTCCGAAATATATATAGATGTGTCGACATGATAGGTCGAAACATTGTATACGTGTCTATGGTATCTCAAGATTACATAATATACAATACAAGTTGATTAAGTTATGGTTGGAATAGATTTGTTACCAATTTTCACGTAGCTAAAATGAGAAAAATTATCCAATCTTGTTTTACCCATAACTTCTTCATTTTAAATCCGTTTTGAGTGAATCAAATTGCTATGATTTCATATTGAACTCTATTTTATGAATCTAAATAGAAAAAGTATAGGTTTATAGTCGGAAAAATAAGTTACAAGTCGTTTTTGTAAAGGTAGTCATTTCAGTCGAAAGAACGACGTCTAGATGACCATTTTAGAAAACATACTTCCACTTTGAGTTTAACCATAATTTTTGGATATAGTTTCATGTTCATAATAAAAATCATTTTCTCAGAATAACAACTTTTAAATCAAAGTTTATCATAGTTTTTAATTAACTAACCCAAAACAGCCCGCGGTGTTACTACGACGGCGTAAATCCGGTTTTACGGTGTTTTTCGTGTTTCCAGGTTTTAAATCATTAAGTTAGCATATCATATAGATATAGAACATGTGTTTAGTTGATTTTAAAAGTCAAGTTAGAAGGATTAACTTTTGTTTGCGAACAAGTTTAGAATTAACTAAACTATGTTCTAGTGATTACAAGTTTAAACCTTCGAATAAGATAGCTTTATATGTATGAATCGAATGATGTTATGAACATCATTACTACCTTAATTTCCTTGGATAAACCTACTGGAAAAGAGAAAAATGGATCTAGATTCAATGGATCCTTGGATGGCTCGAAGTTCTTGAAGCAGAATCATGACACGAAAACAAGTTCAAGTAAGATCATCACTTGAAATAAGATTGTTATAGTTATAGAAATTGAACCAAAATTTGAATATGATTATTACCTTGTATTAGAATGATAACCTACTGTAAGAAACAAAGATTTCTTGAGGTTATATGATCACCTTACAAGATTGGAAGTGAGCTAGCAAACTTGAAAGTATTCTTGATTTTATGAAACTAGAACTTTTGGAATTTATGAAGAACACTTAGAACTTGAAGATAGAACTTGAGAGAGATCAATTAGATGAAGAAAATTGAAGAATGAAAGTGTTTGTAGGTGTTTTTGGTCGTTGGTGTATGGATTAGATATAAAGGATATGTAATTTTGTTTTCATGTAAATAAGTCATGAATGATTACTCATATTTTTGTAATTTTATGAGATATTTCATGCTAGTTGCCAAATTATGGTTCCCACATGTGTTAGGTGACTCACATGGGCTGCTAAGAGCTGATCATTGGAGTGTATATACCAATAGTACATACATCTAAAAGCTGTGTATTGTACGAGTACGAATACGGGTGCATACGAGTAGAATTGTTGATGAAACTGAACGAGGATGTAATTGTAAGCATTTTTGTTAAGTAGAAGTATTTTGATAAGTGTATTGAAGTCTTTCAAAAGTGTATAAATACATATTAAAACACTACATGTATATACATTTTAACTGAGTCGTTAAGTCATCGTTAGTCGTTACATGTAAGTGTTGTTTTGAAACCTTTAGGTTAACGATCTTGTTAAATGTTGTTAACCCAATGTTTATAATATCAAATGAGATTTTAAATTATTATATTATCATGATATTATCATGTACGAATATCTCTTAATATGATATATATACATTAAATGTCTTTACAACGATAATCGTTACATATATGTCTCGTTTAAAAATCATTAAGTTAGTAGTCTTGTTTTTACATATGTAGTTCATTGTTAATATACTTTATGATATGTTTTCTTATCATAGTATTATGTTAACTATATATATATATATATCCATATATATGTCATCATATAGTTTTTACAAGTTTTAACGTTCGTGAATCACCGATCAACTTGGGTGGTCAATTGTCTATATGAAACATATTTCAATTAATCAAGTCTTAACAAGTTTGATTGCTTAACATGTTGGAAACATTTAATCATGTAAATATCAATCTCAATTAATATATCTAAACATGGAAAAGTTCGGGTCACTACATAACAAACCCCATCCAAAGTACCGGATGCTTTAGTACTTCGAAATTTATATCATATCCGAAGGGTGTACCGGAATGATGAGGATATTCTTATATATGCATCTTGTTAATGTCGGTTACCAGGTGTTCACCATATGAATGAATTTTATCTCTATGTATGGGATGTATATTGAAATATGAAATCTTGTGGTCTATTATTATGATTTGATAATATATAGGTTAAACCTATAACTCACCAACATTTTTGTTGACGTTTTAAGCATGTTTATTCTCAGGTGATTATTAAGAGCTTCCGCTGTTGCATACTAAAATAAGGACAAGATTTGGAGTCCATGCTTGTATGATATTATGTAAAAACTGCATTCAAGAAACTTATTTTTGATGTATTATATTCTTATTGTAAACCATTATGTAATGGTCGTGTGTAAACGGTATATTTTAGATTATCATTATTTGATAATCTACGTAATGCTTTTTAAATCTTTATAGATAAAATAAAGGTTATGGTTGTTTTAAAAATGAATGCAGTCTTTGAAAAACGTCTCATATAGAGGTCAAAACCTCGCGACGAAATCAATTAATATGGAACGTTTATAATCAATATGAACGGGACATTTCAGTTGGTATCCGAGCGTTGGTCTTAGAGAACCAGAATTTTGCATTAGTGTGTCTTATCGAGTTTGTTAGGATGCATTAGTGAGTCTGGACTTCGACCGTGTTTACTTGAAAAATGATTGCTTAACAAATTTTGTTGGAAACTATATATTTTTAACATGTGAATATTATGTGATATATTAATCTCTTAACGCGTTTGATATTATGTGATAGATGTCTACCTCTAGAACAAGTCCCATTGACTCACCTAATAATAATGAAGAGTCAAATGTAAATTGGAATGATTCGTGGACTGATTCACAAGTTCCCGAAGAGGAACCGGAAGAAGAGTCGGAACCGGAAGAAGAGTCGGAACCGGAAGAAGAGTCGGAACCGGAAGAAGAATCGGAACCGAAAGAAGAAATAGAACCAGTGGGGGAAATAATAAAACGGTTAAGTAGAAGAAAATCCTCAACCAACCGACCAAAGTTAATTATGGTCAATGATGTTTCTGCCAAGGAAGCAAAGTATTGGGAGGATTACCAATTCTCCGATGAATCAGAACCCGACAAGGATTCCGATGATGTTATAGAAATTACCCCAACACAATTTAATAAGGCAAAAGAGAACAATAAGGGAAAGGGCATAAAAATAGAGAAATTTGATTCCAAACCAGATGAACTTTATATGTATCATCAACACCCGTATTTCTTAAGTTGTGACAATAATCCGGGAACCTCTAAACCACCAGGTTTTTCTAAACCAATGTGGAAAACGACGGCTCGTATTAGGGGAACATCATATATCCCTAGAAACTTGGCAAAAGGAACCAAAACTGAAGAAGAAGAAATGAGCGAGTCGGAATAAGATAGTTGTATTCGTGTGGTGTAATATATGTAATATAGTGTGCTTATGCTTTATGATATATGTAAAAATTGCTTGTATTAATAAGTATTTTTTTTATGAATCTAACTCTTGTCTATTTTACAGTATAAAAACACAAAATGGATAGACAACCTAATATTTTAAGAGACCTACCGGAGACATGATTGATGAAATCTTGTCTAGAGTCGTTCAGAATTCCTCGGCACAACTATTTAAGGCGAGATCAGTTTGTAAGACATTCGAAGAACGTTCCAAGAATGCCTTGGTTTATAAAAGGCTTTCGTTCGAAAGATGGGGGATATCACATTGGGAAATCCATAAGTTACGATGTGTTTACTTTGACGCATATATTGCGGGGAACCCAATGCTATTTTACGCAACGGGTTAAGAAATTATTTTGACTCAATATATCCGAATATAGGACTTCGTGATTTAGAAAAAGCGGCTAACATGCAACATAAAGAAGCATGTTATGCTTACGGGTTAGTAATGTGAAATGTCCCGTTCTTATTGATTAAAAACGTTCCATATTAATTGATTTCGTTGCGAGGTTTTGACCTCTATATGAGACGTTTTTCAAAGACTGCATTCATTTTTAAAACAAACCATAACCTTTATTTCATAAATAAAGGTTTAAAAAGCTTTACGTAGATTATCAAATAATGATAATCTAAAATATCCTGTTTACACACGACCATTACATAATGGTTTACAATACAAATATGTTACATCGAAATCAGTTTCTTGAATGCAGTTTTTACACAATATCATACACACATGGACTCCAAATCTTGTCCTTATTTTAGTATGCAACAGCGGAAGCTCTTAATATTCACCTGAGAATAAACATGCTTTAAACGTCAACAAAAATGTTGGTGAGTTATAGGTTTAACCTATATATATCAAATCGTAACAATAGACCACAAGATTTCATATTTCAATACACATCCCATACATAGAGATAAAAATCATTCATATGGTGAACACCTGGTAACCGACATTAACAAGATGCATATATAAGAATATCCCCATCATTCCGGGACACCCTTCGGATATGATATAAATTTCGAAGTACTAAAGCATCCGGTACTTTGGATGGGGTTTGTTAGGCCCAATAGATCTATCTTTAGGATTCGCGTCAATTAGGGTGTCTGTTCCCTAATTCTTAGATTACCAGACTTAATAAAAAGGGGCATATTCGATTTCGATAATTCAACCATAGAATGTAGTTTCATGTACTTGTGTCTATTTTGTAAATCATTTATAAAACCTGCATGTATTCTCATCCCAAAAATATTAGATTTTAAAAGTGGGACTATAACTCACTTTCACAGATTTTTACTTCGTCGGGAAGTAAGACTTGGCCACTGGTTGATTCACGAACCTATAACAATATATACATATATATCAAAGTATGTTCAAAATATATTTACAACACTTTTAATATATTTTGATGTTTTAAGTTTATTAAGTCAGCTGTCCTCGTTAGTAACCTACAACTAGTTGTCCACAGTTAGATGTACAGAAATAAATCGATAAATATTATCTTGAATCAATCCACGACCCAGTGTATACGTATCTCAGTATTGATTACAACTCAAACTATATATATTTTGGAATCAACCTCAACCCTGTATAGCTAACTCCAACATTCACATATAGAGTGTCTATGGTTGTTCCGAAATATATATAGATGTGTCGACATGATAGGTTGAAACATTGTATACGTGTCTATGGTATCTCAAGATTACATAATATATAATACAAGTTGATTAAGTTATGGTTGGAATAGATTTGTTACCAATTTTCACGTAGCTATAATGAGAAAAATTATCCAATCTTGTTTTACCCATAACTTCTTCATTTTAAATCCGTTTTGAGTGAATCAAATTGCTATGGTTTCATATTGAACTCTATTTTATGAATCTAAACAGAAAAGTATAGGTTTATAGTCAGAAAAATAAGTTACAAGTCGTTTTTGTAAAGTTAGTCATTTCAGTCGAAAGAACGACGTCTAGATGACCATTTTAGAAAACATACTTCCACTTTGAGTTTAACCATAATTTTTGGATATAGTTTCATGTTCATAATAAAAATCATTTTCCCAGAATAACAACTTTTAAATCAAAGTTTATCATAGTTTTTAATTAACTAACCCAAAACAGCCCGCGGTGTTACTACGACGGCGTAAATCCGGTTTTACGGTGTTTTTCGTGTTTCCAGGTTTTAAATCATTAAGTTAGCATATCATATAGATATAGAACATGTGTTTAGTTGATTTTAAAAGTCAAGTTAGAAGGATTAACTTTTATTTGCGAACAAGTTTAGAATTAACTAAACTATGTTCTAGTGATTACAAGTTTAAACCTTCGAATAAGATAGCTTTATATGTATGAATCGAATGATGTTATGAACATCATTACTACCTTAAGTTTTTTGGATAAACCTACTGGAAAAGAGAAAAGTGGATCTAGCTTCAATGGATCCTTGGATGGCTCGAAGTTCTTGAAGCAGAATCATGACACGAAAACAAGTTCAAGTAAGATCATCACTTGAAATAAGATTGTTATAGTTATAGAAATTGAACCAAAGTTTGAATATGATTATTACCTTGTATTAGAATGATAACCTACTGTAAGAAACAAAGATTTCTTGAGGTTGGATGATCACCTTACAAGATTGGAAGTGAGCTAGCAAACTTGAAAGTATTCTTGATTTTATGAAACTAGAACTTTTGGAATTTATGAAGAACACTTAGAACTTGAAGATAGAACTTGAGAGAGATCAATTAGATGAAGAAAATTGAAGAATGAAAGTGTTTGTAGGTGTTTTTGGTCGTTGGTGTATGGATTAGATATAAAGGATATGTAATTTTGTTTTCATGTAAATAAGTCATGAATGATTACTCATATTTTTGTAATTTTATGAGAAATTTCATGCTAGTTGCCAAATGATGGTTCCCACATGTGTTAGGTGACTCACAAGGGCTGCTAAGAGCTGATCATTGGAGTGTATATACCAATAGTACATACATCTAAAAGCTGTGTATTGTACGAGTACGAATACAGGTGCATACGAGTAGAATTGTTGCTGAAACTGAACGAGGATGTAATTTTAAGCATTTTTGTTAAGTAGAAGTATTTTGATAAGTGTCTTGAAGTCTTTCAAAAGTGTATGAATACATATTAAAACACTACATGTATATACATTTTAACTGAGTCGTTAAGTCATCGTTAGTCGTTACATGTAAATATTGTTTTGAAACCTTTAGGTTAACGATCTTGTTGAATGTTGTTAACCCATTGTTTATTATAACAAATGAGATATTAAATTGTTATATTATCATGATATTATGATATATAATATATCTCAGTATGATGTATATACAGTTAAATGTCGTTACAACGATAATCGTTACATATATGTCTCGTTTCGAAATCATTAAGTTAGTAGTCTTATTTTTACATATGTATTTCATTGTTAATACACTTAATAATATATTTACTTATCATTTAACATAATTAACCAAGTGTATCAATATCTTAATATGATTCATATGTACCTAGTAAGACGTTGTTATAACAATAATCGTTATATATATCGTTTTCGAGTTTCTTAAATTAATAGTCTCATTTTTATGTATATAACTCATTGTTAAAATACCTAATGAGATACATACTTATAATAAAAACATGTTAACTATATATATAACCATATATATGTCATCGTATAGTTTTTACAAGTTTTAACGTTCGTGAATCACCGGTCAACTTGGGTGGTCAATTGTCTATATGAAACATATTTCAATTAATCAAGTCTTAACAAGTTTGATTGCTTAACATGTTGGAAACATTTAATCATGTAAATATCAATCTCAATTAATATATATAAACATGGAAAAGTTCGGGTCACTACAGTACCTACCCGTTAAATAAATTTCGTCCCGAAATTTTTAAGCTGTTGAAGGTGTTGACGAATCTTCTGGAAATAGATGCGGGTATTTCTTCTTCATCTGATCTTCACGCTCCCAGGTGAACTCGGGTCCTCTACGAGCATTCCATCGAACCTTAACAATTGGTATCTTGTTTTGCTTAAGTCTTTTAACCTCACGATCCATTATTTCGACGGGTTCTTCGATGAATTGAAGTTTTTCGTTGATTTGGATTTCATCTAACGGAATAGTGAGATCTTCTTTAGCAAAACATTTCTTCAAATTCGAGACGTGGAAAGTGTTATGTACAGCCGCGAGTTGTTGAGGTAACTCAAGTCTGTAAGCTACTGGTCCGACACGATCAATAATCTTGAATGGTCCAATATACCTTGGATTTAATTTCCCTCGTTTACCAAATCGAACAACGCCTTTCCAAGGTGCAACTTTAAGCATGACCATCTCTCCAATTTCAAATTCTATATCTTTTCTTTTAATGTCAGCGTAGCTCTTTTGTCGACTTTGGGCGGTTTTCAACCGTTGTTGAATTTGGATGATCTTTTCGGTAGTTTCTTGTATAATCTCCGGACCCGTAATCTGTCTATCCCCCACTTCACTCCAACAAATCGGAGACCTGCACTTTCTACCATAAAGTGCTTCAAACGGCGCCATCTCAATGCTTGAATGGTAGCTGTTGTTGTAGGAAAATTCTGCTAACGGTAGATGTCGATCCCAACTGTTTCCGAAATCAATAACACATGCTCGTAGCATGTCTTCAAGCGTTTGTATCGTCCTTTCGCTCTGCCCATCAGTTTGTGGATGATAGGCAGTACTCATGTCTAGACGAGTTCCTAATGCTTGCTGTAATGTCTGCCAGAATCTTGAAATAAATCTGCCATCCCTATCAGAGATAATAGAGATTGGTATTCCATGTCTGGAGACGACTTCCTTCAAATACAGTCGTGCTAACTTCTCCATCTTGTCATCTTCTCTTATTGGCAGGAAGTGTGCTGATTTGGTGAGACGATCAACTATTACCCAAATAGTATCAAAACCACTTGCAGTCCTTGGCAATTTAGTGATGAAATCCATGGTAATGTTTTCCCATTTCCATTCCGGGATTTCGGGTTGTTGAAGTAGACCTGATGGTTTCTGATGCTCAGCTTTGACCTTAGAACACGTCAAACATTCTCCTACGTATTTAGCAACATCGGCTTTCATACCCGGCCACCAAAAATGTTTCTTGAGATCCTTGTACATCTTCCCCGTTCCAGGATGTATTGAGTATCTGGTTTTATGAGCTTCTCTAAGTACCATTTCTCTCATATCTCCAAATTTTGGTACCCAAATCCTTTCAGCCCTATACCGGGTTCCGTCTTCCCGAATATTAAGATGCTTCTCCGATCCTTTGGGTATTTCATCCTTTAAATTTCCCTCTTTTAAAACTCCTTGTTGCGCCTCCTTTATTTGAGTAGTAAGGTTATTATGAATCATTATATTCATAGATTTTACTCGAATGGGTTCTCTGTCCTTCCTGCTCAAGGCATCGGCTACCACATTTGCCTTCCCCGGGTGGTAACGAATCTCAAAGTCGTAATCATTCAACAATTCAATCCACCTACGCTGCCTCATATTCAGTTGTTTCTGATTAAATATGTGTTGAAGACTTTTGTGGTCGGTATATATAATACTTTTGACCCCATATAAGTAGTGCCTCCAAGTCTTTAATGCAAAAACAACCGCTCCTAATTCCAAATCATGCGTCGTATAATTTTGTTCGTGAATCTTTAATTGTCTAGACGCATAAGCAATCACCTTCGTTCGTTGCATTAATACACAACCGAGACCTTGCTTCGATGCATCACAATAAATCACAAAATCATCATTCCCTTCAGGCAATGACAATATAGGTGCCGTAGTTAGCTTTTTCTTCAATAACTGAAACGCTTTCTCTTGTTCATCATTCCATTCAAATTTCTTCCCTTTATGCGTTAATGCAGTCAAGGGTTTTGCTATTCTGGAAAAGTCTTGGATGAACCTTCTGTAATAACCAGCTAGTCCTAAAAACTGGCGTATGTGTTTCGGAGTTTTCGGGGTTTCCCACTTTTCAACAGTTTCTATCTTTGCCGGATCCACCTTAATACCTTCTTTGTTCACTATGTGACCGAGGAATTGAACTTCTTCCAACCAAAATGCACACTTTGAAAACTTAGCGTACAATTCTTCCTTCCTCAATACTTCTAACACCTTTCTCAAATGTTCACCGTGTTCTTGGTCATTCTTTGAGTAAATAAGTATGTCATCAATGAAAACAATGACAAACTTGTCAAGGTATGGTCCACACACTCGGTTTATAAGGTCCATGAACACAGCTGGTGCATTAGTTAAACCAAACGGCATGACCATAAACTCGTAATGACCGTAACGTGTTCTAAAAGCAGTCTTTGGAATATCATCTTCTTTCACCCGCATTTGATGATACCCGGAACGTAAGTCAATCTTTGAATAAACAGACGAGCCTTGTAGTTGATCAAATAAGTCATCGATTCTCGGTAGTGGGTAGCGGTTCTTGATGGTAAGTTTGTTCAACTCTCGGTAGTCGATACACAACCTGAATGTACCATCTTTCTTCTTGACAAACAAAACAGGAGCTCCCCACGGTGATGTGCTTGGTCGAATGAAACCACGCTCTAAAAGTTCTTGTAATTGGCTTTGTAGTTCTTTCATCTCGCTGGGTGCGAGTCTGTAAGGAGCACGAGCTATTGGTGCAGCTCCTGGTACAAGATCTATTTGAAATTCAACGGATCGATGTGGGGGTAATCCCGGTAATTCTTTCGGAAATACATCAGGAAATTCTTTTGCGACGGGAACATCATTGATGCTCTTTTCTTCAGTTTGTACTTTCTCGACGTGTGCTAGAACAGCATAGCAACCTTTTCTTATTAGTTTTTGTGCCTTCAAATTACTAATAAGATGTAGCTTCGTGTTGCCCTTTTCTCCGTACACCATTAAAGGTTTTCCTTTTTCTCGTATAATGCGAATTGCATTTTTGTAACAAACGATCTCCGCTTTCACTTCTTTCAACCAGTCCATACCGATTATCACATCAAAACTCCCTAACTCTACTGGTATCAAATCAATCTTAAATGTTTCGCTAACCAGTTTAATTTCTCGATTCCGACATATATTATCTGCTGAAATTAATTTACCATTTGCTAATTCGAGTAAAAAATTACTATCCAAAGGCGTCAATGGACAACTTAATTTAGCACAAAAATCTCTACTCATATAGCTTCTATCCGCACCCGAATCAAATAAAACGTAAGCAGATTTATTGTCAATAAGAAACGTACCCGTAACAAGCTCCGGGTCTTCCTGTGCCTCTGCCGCATTAATATTGAAAACTCTTCCACGGCCTTGTCCATTCGTGTTCTCCTGGTTCGGGCAATTTCTAATAATGTGGCCTGGTTTTCCACATTTATAACAAACTACATTGGCATAACTTGCTCCGACACTACTTGCTCCGCCATTACTCGTTCCGACACCATTTGTTCCTTTCGTTCTATTAACCCCTGGTCCGTAGACGTCACACTTCGCCGCGCTATGACCATTTCTTTTACACTTGTTGCAAAATTTGGTGCAGAACCCCGAGTGATTCTCTTCACACCTTTGGCATAGCTGCTTCTGATTGTTGTTGTAGTTGCGGTTATTATTGTTGTTGGGATGATTGTTGTAGTTGCTGTTGTTGTTGTTGTTGTTGTTGTTGTTGTTGTTGGGCCGTTTGTTGTAGTTGCGATTGATGTTGCGATTGTTGGGATAATTGTTGCGATTATTGTTGTAATTGCTGTTGCTGTTGTATTGGTGATTCTTATCACCGTTTTCCTCCCACTTTCTTTTGACTTGCTTCACATTGGCCTCTTCGGCAGTCTGTTCTTTAATTCTTTCTTCAATTTGGTTCACGAGTTTGTGAGCCATTCTACATGCCTGTTGTATGGAGGCGGGCTCGTGTGAACTTATATCTTCTTGGATTCTTTCCGGTAATCCTTTCACAAACGCGTCGATCTTCTCTTCCTCATCTTCGAATGGTCCCGGACACAATAGGCACAATTCTATGAATCGTCTTTCGTACGTGGTAATATCAAATCCTTGGGTTCGTAACCCTCTAAGTTCTGTCTTGAGCTTATTGACCTCGGTTCTGGGACGGTACTTCTCGTTCATCAAGTGCTTGAATGCTGACCACGGTAGTGCGTACGCATCGTCTTGTCCCACTTGCTCTAGATAGGTATTCCACCATGTTAACGCAGAACCTGTGAAGGTATGCGTAGCGTACTTTACTTTGTCCTCTTCAGTACACTTACTTATGGCAAACACCGATTCGACCTTCTCGGTCCACCGTTTCAATCCGATCGGTCCTTTGGTTCCATCAAATTCCAAAGGTTTGCAGGCAGTGAATTCTTTATAGGTGCATCCTACACGATTTCCTGTACTGCTAGATCCAAGGTTATTGTTGGTATGTAGCGCAGCCTGTACTGCGGCTATGTTTGAAGCTAGAAAAGTACGGAATTCCTCTTCATTCATATTCACGGTGTGTCGAGTAGTCGGTGCCATTTCCTTCAAAATAGTTAAATGGAACAAGTTAATCATACAGAATATTAAGAGTAGTTAATAGTATTTCGTAGCATAATATGAACTCATTTATAAAAGCTTTTTCTTCATATTAGCGTTTTATAAGTTTAAATTCGGGTAGTACCTACCCGTTAAGTTCATACTTAGTAGCTAATATACAATTCAACTACTACAATTCTATATGAAAAACTGATTATAATAATATTTCGCGTTCAAACTTTTACACAATATTTTACAAACTTACAATACCGCTTATTTTACATATAGCATGAAATATAGCACACAATAAATTTGATACAAGATGGTTGTGAAGATAATTCTAGCTAGTACACAAGTCGTTCAGCAAAGGCAATAAAGACACGTAATTCATACGTCCATAAACAAGTCATGCATTCTGGTTTTACTAGGATTACTTCCCATCCTTGGTCTTGTGGAACATAACCGTTATGGCCGTTGATAAGACAGCGTGTTGTAACGTCGTCAAAGGGACGAGGGTTACGTAATGTCCAACAGTCCCGTAATAATCTAAAAACCTCATTTCTTACCCTAATTACCGACTCCGTCACTTGTGGAAACGTTTTGTTTAATAGTTGTAGCCCGATGTTCTTGTTCTCACTTTGGTGAGAAGCGAACATTACTAATCCGTAAGCATAACATGCTTCTTTATGTTGCATGTTAGCCGCTTTTTCTAAATCACGAAGTCCAATATTCGGATATATTGAGTCAAAATAATTTCTTAACCCGTTGCGTAAAATAGCATTTGGGTTCCCCGCAATATATGCGTCAAAGTAAACACATCGTAACTTATGGGTTTCCCAATGTGATATCCCCCATCTTTCAAACGAAAGTCTCTTATAAACCAAGACATTCTTGGAACGTTCTTCGAATGTCTTACAAACTGATCTCGCATTAAATAGTTGTGCCGAGGAATTCTGGCCGACTCTAGACAAGATTTCATCAATCATGTCTCCGGGTAGGTCTCTTAAAATATTGGGTTGTCTATCCATTTTGTGTTTTTAAACTGTAAAATAGACAAGAGTTAGATTCATAAAAAAAATACTTATTAATACAAGCAATTTTTACATATATCATAAAGCATACGAACACTATATTACATATATTACACCACACGAATACAACTATCTTATTCCGACTCGCTCGTTTCTTCTTCTTCGGTTTTGGTTCGTTTTACCAAGTTTCTAGGGATATATGATGTTCCCCTAATACGAGCCGTCGTGATCCACATTGGTTTAGAAAAACCTGGTGGTTTAGAGGTTCCCGGGTCATTGTTACAACTTAAGGACTTCGGGGGTTGACGATACATATAAAGTTCATCGGGGTTGGAATTAGATTTCTCTATTTTTATGCCCTTTCCCTTATTATTTTCCTTTGCCTTTTTAAATTCAGTTGGGGTAATTTCTATAACATCATCGGAATTCTCGTCGGAATCCGATTCATCGGAGAATTGGTAATCCTCCCAATATTTTGCTTCCTTGGCGGAAACACCATTGACCATAATTAACCTTGGTCGGTTGGTTGAGGATTTTCTTTTACTTAACCGTTTTATTATTTCCCCCACCGGTTCTACTTCTTCATCCGGTTCCGATTCTTCTTCCGGTTCCGATTCTTCTTCCGGTTCCGACTCTTCTTCCGGTTCCTCTTCGGGAACTTGTGAATCAGTCCACGAATCATTCCAATTTACATTTGACTCTTCATTATTATTAGGTGAGTCAATGGGACTTGTTCTAGAGGTAGACATCTATCACATAATATCAAACACGTTAAGAGATTAATATATCACATAATATTCATATGTTAAAAATATATAGTTTCCAACAAAAATGTTAAGCAATCATTTTTTAAAGAAAACACGGTCGAAGTCCAGACTTACTAATGCATCCTAAAAAACTCGATAAGACACACTAATACAAATTTTCTGGTTCTCTAAGACCAACGCTCGGATACCAACTGAAATGTCCCGTTCTTATTGATTAAAAACGTTCCATATTAATTGATTTCGTTGCGAGGTTTTGACCTCTATATGAGACGTTTTTCAAAGACTGCATTCATTTTTAAAACAAACCATAACCTTTATTTCATAAATAAAGGTTTAAAAAGCTTTACGTAGATTATCAAATAATGATAATCTAAAATATCCTGTTTACACACGACCATTACATAATGGTTTACAATACAAATATGTTACATCGAAATCAGTTTCTTGAATGCAGTTTTTACACAATATCATACAAACATGGACTCCAAATCTTGTCCTTATTTTAGTATGCAACAGCGGAAGCTCTTAATATTCACCTGAGAATAAACATGCTTTAAACGTCAACAAAAATGTTGGTGAGTTATAGGTTTAACCTATATATATCAAATCGTAACAATAGACCACAAGATTTCATATTTCAATACACATCCCATACATAGAGATAAAAATCATTCATATGGTGAACACCTGGTAACCGACATTAACAAGATGCATATATAAGAATATCCCCATCATTCCGGGACACCCTTCGAATATGATACAAATTTCGAAGTACTAAAGCATCCGGTACTTTGGATGGGGTTTGTTAGGCCCAATAGATCTATCTTTAGGATTCGCGTCAATTAGGGTGTCTGTTCCCTAATTCTTAGATTACCAGACTTAATAAAAAGGGGCATATTCGATTTCGATAATTCAACCATAGAATGTAGTTTCATGTACTTGTGTCTATTTTGTAAATCATTTATAAAACCTGCATGTATTCTCATCCCAAAAATATTAGATTTTAAAAGTGGGACTATAACTCACTTTCACAGATTTTTACTTCGTCGGGAAGTAAGACTTGGCCACTGGTTGATTCACGAACCTATAACAATATATACATATATATCAAAGTATGTTCAAAATATATTTACAACACTTTTAATATATTTTGATGTTTTAAGTTTATTAAGTCAGCTGTCCTCGTTAGTAACCTACAACTAGTTGTCCACAGTTAGATGTACAGAAATAAATCGATAAATATTATCTTGAATCAATCCACGACCCAGTGTATACGTATCTCAGTATTGATCACAACTCAAACTATATATATTTTGGAATCAACCTCAACCCTGTATAGCTAACTCCAACATTCACATATAGAGTGTCTATGGTTGTTCCGAAATATATATAGATGTGTCGACATGATAGGTCGAAACATTGTATACGTGTCTATGGTATCTCAAGATTACATAATATACAATACAAGTTGATTAAGTTATGGTTGGAATAGATTTGTTACCAATTTTCACGTAGCTAAAATGAGAAAAATTATCTAATCTTGTTTTACCCATAACTTCTTCATTTTAAATCCGTTTTGAGTGAATCAAATTGCTATGGTTTCATATTGAACTCTATTTTATGAATCTAAACAGAAAAGTATAGGTTTATAGTCGGAAAAATAAGTTACAAGTCGTTTTTGTAAAGTTAGTCATTTCAGTCGAAAGAACGACGTCTAGATGACCATTTTAGAAAACATACTTCCACTTTGAGTTTAACCATAATTTTTGGATATAGTTTCATGTTCATAATAAAAATCATTTTCCCAGAATAACAACTTTTAAATCAAAGTTTATCATAGTTTTTAATTAACTAACCCAAAACAGCCCGCGGTGTTACTACGACGGCGTAAATCCGGTTTTACGGTGTTTTTCGTGTTTCCAGGTTTTAAATCATTAAGTTAGCATATCATATAGATATAGAACATGTGTTTAGTTGATTTTAAAAGTCAATTTAGAAGGATTAACTTTTATTTGCGAACAAGTTTAGAATTAACTAAACTATGTTCTAGTGATTACAAGTTTAAACCTTCGAATAAGATAGCTTTATATGTATGAATCGAATGATGTTATGAACATCATTACTACCTTAAGTTCCTTGGATAAACCTACTGGAAAAGAGAAAAGTGGATCTAGCTTCAATGGATCCTTGGATGGCTCGAAGTTCTTGAAGCAGAATCATGACACGAAAACAAGTTCAAGTAAGATCATCACTTGAAATAAGATTGTTATAGTTATAGAAATTGAACCAAAGTTTGAATATGATTATTACCTTGTATTAGAATGATAACCTACTATAAGAAACAAAGATTTCTTGAGGTTGGATGATCACCTTACAAGATTGGAAGTGAGCTAGCAAACTTGAAAGTATTCTTGATTTTATGAAACTAGAACTTTTGGAATTTATGAAGAACACTTAGAACTTGAAGATAGAACTTGAGAGAGATCAATTAGATGAAGAAAATTGAAGAATGAAAGTGTTTGTAGGTGTTTTTGGTCGTTGGTGTATGGATTAGATATAAAGGATATGTAATTTTGTTTTCATGTAAATAAGTCATGAATGATTACTCATATTTTTGTAATTTTATGAGATATTTCATGCTAGTTGCCAAATGATGGTTCCCACATGTGTTAGGTGACTCACAAGGGTTGCTAAGAGCTGATCATTGGAGTGTATATACCAATAGTACATACATCTAAAAGCTGTGTATTGTACGAGTACGAATACAGGTGCATACGAGTAGAATTGTTGCTGAAACTGAACGAGGATGTAATTGTAAGCATTTTTGTTAAGTAGAAGTATTTTGATAAGTGTCTTGAAGTCTTTCAAAAGTGTATGAATACATATTAAAACACTACATGTATATACATTTTAACTGAGTCGTTAAGTCATCGTTAGTCGTTACATGTAAATATTGTTTTGAAACCTTTAGGTTAACGATCTTGTTGAATGTTGTTAACCCATTGTTTATTATAACAAATGAGATATTAAATTGTTATATTATCATGATATTATGATATATAATATATCTCAGTATGATGTATATACAGTTAAATGTTGTTACAACGATAATCGTTACATATATGTCTCGTTTCGAAATCATTAAGTTAGTAGTCTTATTTTTACATATGTATTTCATTGTTAATACACTTAATAATATATTTACTTATCATTTAACATAATTAACCAAGTGTATCAATATCTTAATATGATTCATATGTACCTAGTAAGACGTTGTTATAACAATAATCGTTATATATATCGTTTTCGAGTTTCTTAAATTAATAGTCTCATTTTTATGTATATAACTCATTGTTAAAGTACCTAATGAGATACATACTTATAATAAAAACATGTTAACTATATATATAACCATATATATGTCATCGTATAGTTTTTACAAGTTTTAACGTTCGTGAATCACCGGTCAACTTGGGTGGTCAATTGTCTATATGAAACATATTTCAATTAATCAAGTCTTAACAAGTTTGATTGCTTAACATGTTGGAAACATTTAATCATGTAAATATCAATCTCAATTAATATATATAAACATGGAAAAGTTCGGGTCACTACATAATGTTCGCTTCTCAGCAAAGTGAGAACAAGAACATCGGGCTACAACTATTAAACAAAACGTTCCCACAAGTGACGGAGTCGGTAATTGGGGTAAGAAATGAGGTTTTTAGGTTATTACGAGACTGTTGGTCATTACATAACCTTCATCCTTTTGACGATGTTACAACACATTGTCTTACTATCGGTCACAACGGTTATGTTCCACAAAACCAAGGATGGGAAGTGGTATTAGTAAAACCAGAATGCATGACTTGTTTCTGGACGTATGAATTACATGTCTTTATTGCCTTTGCTGAACGCCTTATTTATTAACTAGAATTATCTTCGCAACTACTTTGTATCAAAGTTTTATGTGCTATATTTCATGCTATATGTAAAATAGCGGTATTGTAAGTTTGTAAGTTATTGTATAAAGGCTTGAATATGATATATTTTGTTTTTGTTTTTGTGATTAGTTTTTCATATAGAATTGTAGTAGTTGAAATGGTATGTTAGCTACTAAGTATGAACTTAACGGGTAGGTACTACCCGAATTAAAGAGTATAAAACGCTAATATGAAGAAAGAGCTTTTATAAATAAGTTCATATTAC
The DNA here is from genome assembly GCF_046630445.1 of Rutidosis leptorrhynchoides. Taxonomy (NCBI): domain Eukaryota; kingdom Viridiplantae; phylum Streptophyta; class Magnoliopsida; order Asterales; family Asteraceae; genus Rutidosis; species Rutidosis leptorrhynchoides. The sequence continues at coordinate 19,449,610 of NC_092337.1, forward strand.
GCTACGAAATACTATTGACTACTCTTGATATTCTATATGATTAACTCGTTTCATTTGACTATTTTGAAGGAAATGGCACCGACTACTCGACACACCTTGAATATGAGCGAAGAGGAATTTCGTGCCTTTCTTGCTTCAAACATAGCCGCAGTACAGGCTGTGCTATATACCAACAATAACCTTGGATCTAGCAGTACAGGAAATCGTGTAGGATGCACCTACAAAGAATTCACTGCCTGCAAACCTTTAGAATTTGATGGAACCGAAGGACCGATCAGATTGAAATGGTGGACCGAGAAGGTCGAATCGGTGTTTTCCATAAGTAAGTGTACTGAAGAGGACAAAGTGAAGTACGCTACGCATACCTTCACAGGTTCTGCGTTAACATGGTGGAATACCTATCTAGAGCAAGTGGGACAAGATGATGCTTACGCACTACCGTGGTCAGCATTCAAGCACTTGATGAACGAGAAGTACCGTCCCAGAACCGAGGTCAATAATGTAAGACCCGAATAATTATCTTACTTACTTGTGTATTATGGTGTTCAAGGGTGTGGGTTTTATTGTATATAAATTAAAATGCAAAATAAACTGTTTCAGTAGGATCGCGCGCGGCGCGGGTTTGGGGCGCGCCGCGCCATTTGGCGCTGACAGAATCCTTTGTTTTAATTAATTTAAATGAAGGGTATTTGGGTAATTTCACTTGGGGCCGGATTTGTGAGCCATATTAGCTGGTTTGGATCAGTTTTGGATTATTTTCACATCCATTCATCACTCCCAAACTATTTTAGAGAGAGAGAGATTCTAGAGAGAGATTTAGGGTTTTGGTGAAGAAGGAGGCCGAATTGATCAAAAGCTCGAGTTCTAAAGTTGTTCCTTTCGTTCCTAGCTATGTTGTGGTGGTATTGGTAAGCTCAAACTCCGAATTTCATCTATTTGATTTGATATTCAAGTTAGGGTTTGAATTAGTTTGATGAAAAACCCTTTTAGATGATGAAATGGGTTTAGTGATGCTAGTAATTGGGTTTATTGTTAATTGTTGGTGGATTTTGGGTTGGTGAACTAATTAGCCATGCTTAGGACTTGAAATTGGGTTTAATCACTTAAGTTAGTGATTATGGAAGTATTGAAACCCATTTAAGATTATTTGGTTGACTAATTGTGACTTTGGGTCAAATTAGGGTTTGGTGGTGATTATGACCCATTTGGCGATTTAATGAGGTTTATAAACTTAAAATGGATTAAGTTGAAGTATTAAACCGAGTTAAATGTGTTTTGGTGTTAAAACTTGTAAATGGTGAGATTTTGACTTAATGGGTCAAAACTAGGGTTTTATTGTCAAAATGGGTATGACACGTGTTTAACACTTGAGTTCGGGTTTAATTGGCGTATTAGGACCATTCTCACTTGTGTTAGTGATTATTGGTTAGTTTTGGGCACGGTTTGTGCTTGGAAGTGCATTTGGGTCGAAATTGCACTAAGTGACGAATTGGGTTGATTTGTAAATCCACTCTAAGTGTATTGTTGTAATTGTGATAATGGAATAGGTATTTTCCATTGGCGAGTTGCGGTTTACTTGGAAGCTTTCTTCAAGACTTCAAGGTGAGTGATAATATCCTATGTGCATATGTATGTGTAGGATGGGTGCGGGTCGGGTGAAGTGATTCTCGGCTATAGAGCTCACTTCACATATAGATGGATTTGATGGACTTTTGTATGAGTCCAATTGGCACGGTTGTGCATTTTGGTTGACCATCTTTGGCGAAGTACGCGTTGGCGTGTACATTATCACACGTGGTTGTGATGTGGTTGATATAACCCCAATGGCGAAGGGTATAATATTGAGAAGTGAATTGCGTGTGTATTCGGATTCACGATGACGCGTGTGGTTTCGGTCATCTTATTGTATTGTGGAAATGAATCTCGTGTAGTTCGGATTCATGGTGACTCGTGTAGTTCGGTCATCTTATTGAGGTAGTAATCTCGTGTGGTTTCGGATTACTAAGGCTCGTGTAGTTCGGCCAACCTCGATGTCGTGAAGATAGTAATCTCGTGTGGTTTCGGATTACTAAGGCTCGTGTAGTTCGGCCAATCTTCATTGTGGTATTTGGTTCTCGGTATTGGGTTAAGGTGTTAACCTTGTTCGTTTATATTGTTATATATTAATGTATTGTTGTGTTGTAGCTAACCCTCCGGGTGTAGCTATTTGGCGTTGTTCACATCGTCGTTGGTGAACTATTATTGTTGTTGTATCTTTAGCTCGTTGCTTAGAGATCGTACGGTATGCTTAGTGTAGTGCCTTATATATGGATGCCTCGGTATGCGGTATTTGTTATTTTGTGGCGTGTCCATTTTATACATATATATGTATGTAGTATATTATCATTCACTAAGCGTTAGCTTACCCTCTCGTTGTTGACTCTTTTTATAGATTGCATGCGGATGGTGGCTCGGGTAAGCGCGAGGATTAGAGGACTTGCATAGTTTGCGTAGAAGGCTTGCTTTTGGATTTATTAGGATTGGGTAGCGTATCCCCAATCGCCATGCTCGGCTTTGTTTTGTATTAAAAGTCTTATGGTCGAAAATTGTATTTTGATACTTAAAGGGTAATTTGGGTCGATGTAGGCCCCGCTTCGTAAACTAAATTTTATTAATGGAACGCGCTAATTTTCATATATTGAACATGCGGTTAAAAGCGTTTTGTCTAAATACGTCGGGAACTAGTCAAACATTTTCGCATTTAAAGACTTTCCGGACAGTCAGGTTTGGCGCGCCGCGCGGCCTATATGGCGCGCCGCGCCAGGTGGCAGTTCAGCAAATTTTTTTTTGTTTGTAATTTTACACGATTTAATCGCGGGTTGGTTTGGGTTGTTACAAGTGGTATCAGAGCATGGTCTAAGGGATTTAGGTGACTTGAGATAGGTGCCTAGACTTAGACTTTTGTGTGTGTTATTTTGTTGCGGGACTTGTAGGATTACGGGTCGGAATGGGTTTGGTTAGTGCCTTGGCTATAGGTTGACTAACGTTTATATTAGTAATGCAGATATTATTAATATGTTGTTGTGTTGTGATAATAATTCTCGCGTGTGTTTGTACCGCGTAGAATTTTGGTTGTGTTTGTGTATATCATCGAGCGAGACGGTCGTTGTACTAACGAGTCGATGCGGCATGTGTGCGTAATAAGAACTTGCAAACCTTATTACGGGTGCAAATCGTGTCTAACAAGTGATGTACGATGAGTGTTTAGCAAGATGGGGCTGTGTCGTGCGTACGGTTTTACACGTTCGTGGACTAATCGTTTTGCATTCTTTAGAATGACGACACGAAATGAGACCGAGGCGAATGACGCGGAGTTTAACACTAGGGTTGCGGCCGCCGTTGCGGAGCAAATGGGTGCGTTAGAAGAAAGAATGGAAAGGAGGTATTCCGAACTTCAAAGTAGTGGTGAAATGGAGCGTTATCTTAAGAGCTTCATGAGGACTAAACCCCCGATGTATGACGGAAAGCCGGATCCTTTGGTAAGCACAACTTGGATTTCGAACGTCGAAGGGTGTTTCCGTACTATTGATTGCCCTCCCGAGAGAAAGACGAGACTCGCTACGAGTTTGTTGCGGGGTAGGGCAAGGGATTTGTTGGATGGTAAGATTGATCTTGTCGGTGGTGAGACGTTTATGGCTTTATCGTGGGACGACTTTAAGGAGGAATTCTTCGAGGAGTTCCGGACTTCGACCGATTTGTGGGAATTGCGTAATGAGTTGCGAAATTTGCGACAAGGATCTATGGATTTGAGTACTCTCAAGACGACCTTTATGGCGAAGGCTCGTTTTTGTCCGGAGTATTTGGGGAATGATCGTTTGTTGATGGGAGATTTCTATCGGACCTTGAATGATGACTTGAAAAGTAAAATTAGCCGGGGTCAAGTGAAATCATTTTCGGAATTATTCGACTTGGCTAGAGGTTTCGAGTCGTATTCACGATCGAAAAAGGGTGAACCTTCAAGTGAGCGAAGGGTCGTTTCTTATGGTGCTCCGAGTAAGAGGGCTAAGGGTCCGAGAGTGAGCACGGGTGGTACGCGAACGGGTATGTCGGATTCTAGTGCGGCTAGATGTTACAATTGTGGCGTGAGAGGTCACAAGTCTTGGGAATGTTCGGTACCAAAGGGTAATGGTATGGTGTGCTTCAATTGCCAAAAAGAAGGACATCGTAAGTCGGAATGTCCCAAGTTAGCGGGGACGGGTGCGGCCAGGAGACGTTAAGGTACGTTAAATTTTGATAAATATGTCTTTTGATTATTTATTAAATGCCGTTTGAGTTTGAGTTGCGTGCCTTTGTTGTGCATGTTATGCTATGGGTGACGTTCCTAATGGAAGTACCCTATGTTGATGTTTGATTGACGGGCGAAGGGCATAAGACTTGGCGTAACCAAGCATTCCTTAGTATTTGGAAAATGTCTCTACCAAGCCAGGGAAATGAGTTTTGGTGTTCGGATGTTAGAGCATGTTCGCTCTCGTGTTGAAGTTGATGAACCATGAGGTTCGACGGTTGGTTGGAACCCTTGAGATCGAGTGTTTTAAATCTCGATGTGTGTTGGTAATGGAGTCTTTATGACGCGACATTAGGTGCCTCTTTTATACCTACTAGCGTGGTGTTCAACTCCGATTGTGTTGCGGTACACTTTTCGTACAAAGTGATTAAGGGTTGGTTAAAATCCTTCGTGTGCTCAAGGTTGGAGCAAGATGTGGTAATGGGTCGTGTGAGGCCAATTGTTGGTAAAGTCTACCTGTGGTAGCATTGTGCGATTGTACGAGTTGTGGATATGGAACGTGGTTCTAAGTGGGGGAGTTACACTCCCGCACGAGGAAGTTTTAGTGTGAGATTTCGGATGATGCTTTCGGTAGATCCGAAAAAAATGTTGTCGAGACCTGGTTTGGTCGATTTATGGTAGAGTAAAATTTCGGATAAATTGTACTTATGGTTTGGATTTAAATCATCACCGAGGTGGTAACGTGGTAAATCTCGTTGAGAGATAATGGACGTGTTTGGCGAGCAAGGTGAAATCCTCCAGTTAAGGGAGGTGTGTGTCGGGTTCTCTTGGGGAGAATTATTGTTTGGTACCTATGTTTGGTATAGGTGGTTCTTGCTCTATTATGGTATGGTTGTTTGATAAAGCATGATCTTTAGGGTCCGCTGACTTCATCATGGGAATACGTGATTGGTGGAGCATGACTTTCGGGGTCTGCTGACTTCGTCATGAGCGTGGTGTTATATCGGTGAAGAATGATCTTCGGGTCCGCTGACTTCATCCGGTGTTGTGATTGGTGGAGCATGACCTTCGGGGTCCGCTGACTTCATCAAGGGAGTAGTGTTATGTCGGTATGGTGTAACACTATCGGGAAATGCGAGTACCGGTGGGAAATGCGAGTACCATTCCTATGTTGAGATTGTGAATCGCGTGTGGTTTCGGATTCACGATGACGCGTGTGGTTTCAGTCATCTTAACTAAATGAATCTCGTGTAGTTCGGATTCATGGTGACTCGTGTAGTTCGGTCATCTTATTGAGGTAGTAATCTCGTGTGGTTTCGGATTACTAAGGCTCGTGTAGTTCGGCCAACCTCGATGTTGTGGAAGTGAATCTCGTGTAGTTCGGATTCACAAATGACTCGTGTGGTTTCGGTCATTGTATTGAGGAGTGAGTCTCGTGTAGTTCGGATTCACAAATGACTCGTGTAGTTCGGTCATTCCTCCGGGATAGTGACTCTCGTGTAGTTCGGATTCACTATGGCGCGTGTAGTTCGGCCATTCCCAATTGTTGTTGTGGTGAAGGTAGTGAGTCGCATGTAGTTCGTATTCACTAGGGCGCGTGTGTTTTCGGCCAGCCTTCGTGTCGTGTGATCTATTGGTTGGTTGATACACCAATGGTAGGGTCGTAAGGACCATGTTGCGGGAACTATCGGTCGTTTTATACGTCGATGGTGGGGTTGTGAGGACCATGTTGTGGGATTAGTGAGGCGATAGCCGTGTTTCGCTCACATGTTTGTTACGGGTGTGACGATGGTTGATTTCGTACACCTTGGGTTTTGCGTTTCCATAGTCATTTTGGGCGCTATCGGTTCTAGCCGTTGGATTATGATGTTACGGTGGTTGCGTATTGGTCGTATGGCGCACTACAAAGGATGTTTAGTGATTGGTGTAATCCGTAAGGGTTCGTTTGGTTCGGTCTTCATCGTTTCGGGTTGTTGATCTTAGGTCGATATTTGGTTGTTTTTAGCATTGTACTTGGAAAGGGTACACTATAGGGTTGATATCTCGGTTCGAGATTGGTTGAGTTTCCCGATGTGAGGGATTGAGCATGGTTTTAGTGCTCGGATTGTGATTTGTTAAATCGCGTGTGACGATTTTGGTTGATAGAGGTGATTCATTGGGAAGAGTTGCCTAGGAAAGTCGGATTGGGACGTATGTTTGAGGACCGTGGAGTGTGGTCCGTTTGGTTAAGTGACGAGGATCACGAGGACGTGATCGAGTTTAAGTGGGGGAGAGTTGTAAGACCCGAATAATTATCTTACTTACTTGTGTATTATGGTGTTCAAGGGTGTGGGTTTTATTGTATATAAATTAAAATGCAAAATAAACTGTTTCAGTAGGATCGCGCGCCGCGCGGGTTTGGGGCGCGCCGCGCCATTTGGCGCTGACAGAATCCTTTGTTTTAATTGGTTTAAATGAAGGGTATTTGGGTAATTTCACTTGGGGCCGGATTTGTGAGCCATATTAGCTGGTTTGGATCAGTTTTGGATTATTTTCACATCCATTCATCACTCCCAAACTATTTTAGAGAGAGAGAGATTCTAGAGAGAGATTTAGGATTTTGGTGAAGAAGGAGGCCGAATTGATCAAAAGCTCGAGTTCTAAAGTTGTTCCTTTCGTTCCTAGCTACGTTGTGGTGGTATTGGTAAGCTCAAACTCCGAATTTCATCTATTTGATTTGATATTCAAGTTAGGGTTTGAATTAGTTTGATGAAAAACCCTTTTAGATGATGAAATGGGTTTAGTGATGCTAGTAATTGGGTTTATTGTTAATTGTTGGTGGATTTTGGGTTGGTGAACTAATTGTCCATGCTTAGGACTTGAAATTGAGTTTAATCACTTAAGTTAGTGATTATGGAAGTATTGAAACCCATTTAAGATTATTTGGTTGACTAATTGTGACTTTGGGTCAAATTAGGGTTTGGTGGTGATTATGACCCATTTGGCGATTTAATGAGGTTTATAAACTTAAAATGGATTAAGTTGAAGTATTAAACTGAGTTAAATGTGTTTTGGTGTTAAAACTTGTAAATGGTGAGATTTTGACTTAATGGGTCAAAACTAGGGTTTTAGTGTCAAAATGGGTATGACACGTGTTTAACACTTGAGTTCGGGTTTAATTGGCGTATTAGGACCATTCTCACTTGTGTTAGTGATTATTGGTTAGTTTTGGGCACGGTTTGTGCTTGGAAGTGCATTTGGGTCGAAATTGCACTAAGTGACGAATTGGGTTGATTTGTAAATCCACTCTAAGTGTATTGTTGTAATTGTGATAATGGAATAGGTATTTTCCATTGGCGAGTTGCGGTTTACTTGGAAGCTTTCTTCAAGACTTCAAGGTGAGTGATAATATCCTATGTGCATATGTATGTGTAGGATGGGTGCGGGTCGGGTGAAGTGATTCTCGGCTATAGAGCTCACTTCACATATAGATGGATTTGATGGACTTTTGTATGAGTCCAATTGGCACGGTTGTGCGTTTTGGTTGACCATCTTTGGCGAAGTACGCGTTCGCGTGTACATTATCACACGTGGTTGTGATGTGGTTGATATAACCCCAATGGAGAAGGGTATAATATTGAGAAGTGAATTGCGTGTGTATTCGGATTCACGATGACGCGTGTGGTTTCGGTCATCTTATTGTATTGTGGAAATGAATCTCGTGTAGTTCGGATTCATGGTGACTCGTGTAGTTCGGTCATCTTATTGAGGTAGTAATCTCGTGTGGTTTCGGATTACTAAGGCTCGTGTAGTTCGGCCAACCTCGATGTCGTGAAGATAGTAATCTCGTGTGGTTTCAGATTACTAAGGCTCGTGTAGTTCGGCCAATCTTCATTGTGGTATTTGGTTCTCGGTATTGGGTTAAGGTGTTAACCTTGTTCGTTTATATTGTTATATATTAATGTATTGTTGTGTTGTAGCTAACCCTCCGGGTGTAGCTATTTGGCGTTGTTCACATCGTCGTTGGTGAACTATTATTGTTGTTGTATCTTTAGCTCATTGCTTAGAGATCGTACGGTATGCTTAGTGTAGTGCCTTATATATGGATGCCTCGGTATGCGGTATTTGTTATTTTGTGGCGTGTCCATTTTATACATATATATGTATGTAGTATATTATCATTCACTAAGCGTTAGCTTACCCTCTCGTTGTTGACTCTTTTTATAGATTGCATGCGGATGGTGGCTCGGGTAAGCGCGAGGATTAGAGGACTTGCATAGTTTGCGTAGAAGGCTTGCTTTTGGATTTATTAGGATTAGGTAGCGTATCCCCAATCGCCATGCTCGGCTTTGTTTTGTATTAAAAGTCTTATGGTCGAAAATTGTATTTTGATACTTAAAGGGTAATTTGGGTCGATGTGGGCCCCGCTTCGTAAACTAAATTTTATTAATGGAACGCGCTAGTTTTCATATATTGAACATGCGGTTAAAAGCGTTTTGTCTAAATACGTCGGGAACTAGTCAAACATTTTCGCATTTAAAGACTTTCCGGACAGTCAGGTTTGGCGCGCCACGCCAGGTGGCAGTTCAGCAATTTTTTTTTTTTTTTTTTTGTAATTTTGCAAGGTTTAATCGCGGGTTGGTTTGGGTTGTTACAAATAAGCTCAAGACAGAACTTAGAGGGTTACGAACCCAAGGATTTGATATTACCACGTACAAAAGACGATTTACAGAATTGTGCCTATTGTGTCCGGGAGCGTTCAAAGATGAGGAAGAGAAGTTCGACGCGTTTGTGAAAGGATTACCGGAAAGAATCCAAGAAGATATAAGTTCATACGAGCCCGCCTCCATACAACAGGCATGTTGAATGGCTCACAAACTAGTGAACCAGATTGAAGAAAGAATTAAAGAACAGACTGCTGAAGAGGCCAATGTGAAGCAAGTCAAAAGAAAGTGGGAGGAAAACGGTGATAAGAATCACCAATACAACAACAACAGCAATTACAACAATAATCGCAACAACTATCCCAACAATCGCAACATCAATCGCAACTACAATAAACGGCCCAACAACAACAACAACAACAATAACAACAACAACTACAATAATCATCCCAACAACAATAATAACCGCAACAACAACAACAACAACAACAATCAGAAGCAGCTATGCCAAAGGTGTGAAAAGTATCACTCGGGGTTCTGCACCAAATTTTGCAACAAGTGTAAAAGAAATGGTCATAGTGCGACGAAGTGTGAGGTCTACGGACCAGGGGTTAACAGAACGAAAGGAGCAAATGGTGTCGGAACGAGTAATGGCGGAGCAAGTAGTGTCGGAGCAAGTTATGCCAATGTAGTTTGTTATAAATGTGGAAAACTGGGCCACATTATTAGAAATTGCCCGAACCAGGAGAACACGAATGGACAAGGCCGTGGAAGAGTTTTTCAATATTAATGCAGCAGAGGCACAGGAAGACCCGGAGCTTGTTACGGGTACGTTTCTTATTGACAATAAATCTGCTTACGTTTTATTTGATTCGGGTGCGGATAGAAGCTATATGAGTAGAGATTTTTGTGCTAAATTAAGTTGTCCATTGACGCCTTTGGATAGTAATTTTTTACTCGAATTAGCAAATGGTAAATTAATATCAGCAGATAATATATGTCAGAATCAAGAAATTAAACTGGTTAGCGAAACATTTAAGATTGACTTGATACCAGTAGAGTGAGGGAGTTTTGATGTGATAATCGGTATGGACTGGTTGAAAGAAGTGAAAGCAGAGATCGTTTGTTACAAAAATACAATTCGCATTATACGAGAAAAAGGAAAACCCTTAATGGTGTACGGAGAAAAGGGCAACACGAAGCTACATCTTATTAGTGATTTGAAGGCACAAAAACTAATAAGAAAAGGTTGCTATGCTGTTCTAGCACACGTCGAGAAAGTACAAACTGAAGAAAAGAGCATCAATGATGTTCCCGTCGCAAAAGAATTTACCGATGTATTTCCGAAAGAATTACCGGGATTACCCCCACATCGATCCGTTGAATTTCAAATAGATCTTGTACCAGGAGCTGCACCAATAGCTCATGCTCCTTACAGACTCGCACCCAGCGAGATGAAAGAACTGCAAAGCCAATTACAAGAACTTTTAGAGCGTGGTTTCATTCGACGAAGCACATCACCGTGGGGAGCTCCTGTTTTGTTTGTCAAGAAGAAAGATGGTACATTCAGGTTGTGTATCGACTATCGAGAGTTGAACAAACTTACCATCAAGAACCGCTACCCACTACCGAGAATCGACGACTTATTTGATCAACTACAAGGCTCGTCTGTTTATTCAAAGATTGACTTACATTCCGGGTATCATCAAATGCGGGTGAAAGAAGATGATATTCCAAAGACTGCTTTCAGAACACGTTACGGTCATTACGAGTTTATGGTCATGCCGTTTGGTTTAACTAATGCACCAGCTGTGTTCATGGACCTTATGAACCGAGTGTGTGGACCATACCTTGACAAGTTTGTCATTGTTTTCATTGATGACATACTTATTTACTCAAAGAATGACCAAGAACACGGTTAACATTTGAGAAAGGTGTTAGAAGTATTGAGGAAGAAAGAATTGTATGCTAAGTTTTCAAAGTGTGCATTTTGGTTGGAAGAAGTTCAATTCCTCGGTCACATAGTGAAAAAAGAAGGTATTAAGGTGGATCCGGCAAAGATAGAAACTGTTGAAAAGTGGGAAACCCCGAAAACTCCGAAACACATACGCCAGTTTTTAGGACTAGCTGGTTACTACAGAAGGTTCATCCAAGACTTTTCCAGAATAGCAAAACCCTTGACTGCATTAACGCATAAAGGGAAGAAATTTGAATGGAAGGATGAACAAGAGAAAGCGTTTCAGTTATTGAAGAAAAAGCTAACTACGGCACCTATATTGTCATTGCCTGAAGGGAATGATGATTTTATGATTTATTGTGACGCATCAAAGCAAGGTCTCGGTTGTGTATTAATGCAACGAACGAAAGTAATTGCTTATGCATCTAGACAATTGAAGATTCACGAACAGAATTATACGACGCATGATTTGGAATTAGGTGCGGTTGTTTTTGCATTAAAGACCTGGAGGCACTACTTATATGGGGTCAAAAGTATTATATATACCGACCATAATAGTCTTCAACACATATTTAATCAGAAACAACTGAATATGAGGCAGCGTAGGTGGATTGAATTGTTGAATGATTACGACTTTGAGATTCGTTACCACCCGGGGAAGGCAAATGTGGTAGCCGACGCCTTGAGCAGGAAGGACAGAGAACCCATTCGAGTAAAATCTATGAATATAATGATTCATAATAACCTTACTACTCAAATAAAGGAGGCACAAAAAGGAGTTTTAAAAGAGGGAAATTTAAAGGATGAAATACCTAAAGGATCGGAGAAGCATCTTAATATTCAGGAAGACGGAACTCGGTATAGGTCTGAAAGGATTTGGGTACTAAAATTTGGAAATATGAGAGAAATGGTACTTAGAGAAGCTCATAAAACCAGATACTCAATACATCCTGGAACGGGGAAGATGTACAAGGATCTCAAGAAACATTTTTGCTGGCCGGGTATGAAAGCCGATGTTGCTAAATACGTAGGAGAATGTTTGACGTGTTCTAAGGTCAAAGTTGAGCATAAGAAACCATCAGGTCTACTTCAACAACCCGAAATCCCGGAATGGAAATGGGAAAACATTACCATGGATTTCATCACTAAATTGCCAAGGACCGCAAGTGGTTTTGATACTATTTGGGTAATAGTTGATCGTCTCACCAAATCAGCACACTTCCTGCCAATAAGAGAAGATGACAAGATGGAGAAGTTAGCATGACTGTATTTGAAAGAAGTCGTCTTCAGACATGGAATACCAATCTCTATTATCTCTGATAGGGATGGCAGATTTATTTCAAGATTCTGGCAGACATTACAGCAAGCATTAGGAACTCGTCTAGATATGAGTACTGCCTATCATCCACAAATTGATGGGCAGAGCGAAAGGACGATACAAACGCTTGAAGACATGCTACGAGCATGTGTTATTGATTTCGGAAACAGTTGGGATCGACATCTACCGTTAGCAGAATTTTCCTACAACAACAGCTACCATTCAAGCATTGAGATGGCGCCATTTGAAGCACTTTATGGTAGAAAGTGCAGGTCTCCAATTTGTTAGAGTGAAGTGGGGGATAGACAGATTACGGGTCCGGAGATAATACAAGAAACTACCGAGAAGATCATCCAAATTCAACAACGGTTGAAAACAGCCCAAAGTCGACAAAAGAGCTACGCCGACATTAAAAGAAAAGATATAGAATTTGAAATTGGAGAGATGGACATGCTTAAGGTTGCACTTTGGAAAGGCGTTGTTCGATTTGGTAAACGAGGTAAATTAAATCCAAGGTATATTGGACCATTCAAGATTATTGATCGTGTCGGACCAGTAGCTTACCGACTTGAGTTACCTCAACAACTCGCGGCTGTACATAACACTTTCCACGTCTCGAATTTGAAGAAATGTTTTGCTAAAGAAGATCTCACTATTCCGTTAGACGAAATCCAAATCAACGAAAAACTTCAATTCATCGAAGAACCCGTCGAAATAATGGATCGTGAGGTTAAAAGACTTAAACAAAACAAGATACCAATTGTTAAGGTTCGATGGAATGCTCGTAGAGGACCCGAGTTCACCTGGGAATGAGAAGATCAGATGAAGAAGAAATACCTGCACTTATTTCCAGAAGATACGTCAACACCTCCAACTGCTTAAAATTTCGGGACGAAATTTATTTAACGGGTAGGTACTGTAGTGACCCAAACTTTTCCATGTTTATATATATTAAATGAAATTGTTATTTACATGATTAAGTGTTTCTAACATGTTAAGCAATCAAACTTGTTAAGACTTGATTAATTGAAATAGGTTTCATATAGACAATTGACCACCCAAGTTGACCGGTGATTCACGAACGTTAAAACTTGTAAAAACTATATGATGACATATATATGGATATATATATAGTTAACATGATATTATGATAAGTAAACATATCATTAAATATATTAACAATGAACTACATATGTAAAAGCAAGACTACTAACTTAATGATTTTGAAACGAGACATATATGTAACGATTATCGTTGTAACGACATTTAATGTATATATATCATATTTAGAGATATTCATACATCATATTATCATGATAATATAATAATTTAAAATCTCATTTGATATTATAAACATTGGGTTAACAACATTTAACAAGATCGTTAACCTAAAGGTTTCAAAACAACACTTACATGTAACGACTAACGATGACTTAACGACTCAGTTAAAATGTATATACATGTAGTGTTTTAATAAGTATTAATACACTTTTGAAAGACTTCAAAACACTTATCAAAATACTTCTACTTAACAAAAATGCTTACAATTACATCCTCGTTCAGTTTCATCAACAATTCTACTCGTATGCACCCGTATTCGTACTCGTACAATACACAGCTTTTAGATGTATGTACTATTGGTATATACACTCCAATGATTAGCTCTTAGCAGCCCATGTGAGTCACCTAACACATGTGGGAACCATCATTTGGCAACTAGCATGAAATATCTCATAAAATTACAAAAATATGAGTAATCATTCATGACTTATTTACATGAAAACAAAATTACATATCCTTTATATCTAATCCATACACCAACGACCAAAAACACCTACAAACACTTTCATTCTTCAATTTTCTTCATCTAATTGATCTCTCTCAAGTTCTATCTTCAAGTTCTAAGTGTTCTTCATAAATTCTACAAGTTCTAGTTTCATAAAATCAGGAATACTTCCAAGTTTGCTAGCTTACTTCCAATCTTGTAGAGTGATCATCCAACCTCAAGAAATCTTTTTTATTTACAGTAAGATATCTTTATAATACAAGGTAATACTCATATTTAAACTTTGATTTAATTTCTATAACTATAACAATCTTATTTCGAGTGAAAATCTTACTTGAACTGTTTTCGTGTCATGATTCTGCTTCAAGAACTTTCAAGCCATCCAAGGATCCTTTGAAGCTAGATCCATTTTTCTCATTTCTAGTAGCTTTATCTAGAAAACTTAAGGTAGTAATGATGTTCATAACATCATTCGATTCATACATATAAAGCTATCTTATTCGAAGGTTTAAACTTGTAATCACTAGAACATAGTTTAGTTAATTCTAAACTTGTTCGCAAACAAAAGTTAATCCTTCTAACTTGTCTTTTAAAATCAACTAAACACATGTTCTATATCTATATGATATGCTAACTTAATGATTTAAAACCTGGAAACACGAAAAAACACCGTAAAACCGGATTTACGCCGTCGTAGTAACACAGCGGGCTGTTTTGGGTTAGTTAATTAAAAACTATGATAAACTTTGATTTAAAAGTTGTTCTTCTGGAAAAATGATTTTCCTTATGAACATGAAACTATATCCAAAAATCATGGTTAAACTCAAAGTGGAAGTATGTTTTCCAAATGGTCATCAAGACGTCGTTCTTTCGACTGAAATGACTACCTCTTAAAAAAACAACTTGTAACTTATATTTCCGACCATAAACCTATACTTTTTCTGTTTAGATTCATAAAATAGAGTTCAATATGAAACCATAGCAATTTGATTCACTCAAAACGGATTTAAAACGAAGAAGTTATGGGTAAAACAAGATTGGATAATTTTTCTTGTTGTAGCTACGTGAAAACTGGTAACAAATCTATATTAATCATATCCTAGCTAACTTATATTGTATTATACATGTATTCTAATATATTATGTAATCTTGGGATACCATAAACACGTATGAAAATGTTTTGACATATCATATCGACCCATGTGTATATATTATTTGGAACAACCATAGACACTCTATATGCAGTAATGTGAGAGTTAGCTATACAGGGTTGAGGTTGATTCCAAAAATATATATACTTTGAGTTGTGATCTAGCCTGAGACGTGTATACACTGGGTCGTGGATTGATTCAAGATAATATATATCAATTTTTTTTGTACATCTAACTTTGGACAACTAGTTGTAGGTTACTAACGAGGACAGCTAACTTAATGAACTTAAAACATCAAAATGTATTAAAAGTGTTGTAAATATATTTTGAACATACTTTGATATATATGTACATATTTGTTATAGGTTCGTGAATCGACCAGTGGCCAAGTTTTATTTCCCGACGAAGTAAAAATCTGTGAAAGTGAGTTATAGTCCCACTTTTAAAATCTAATATTTTTGGGATGAGAATACATACAGGTTTTATAAATGATTTACAAAATAGACACAAGTACGTGAAACTACATTCTATGGTTGAATTATCGAAATCGAATATGCCCCTTTTTATTAAGTCTGGTAATCTAAGAATTAGGGAACAGACACCCTAATTGACGCGAATCCTAAAGATAGATCTATTGGGCCTAACAAACCCCATCCAAAGTACCGGATGCTTTAGTACTTCAAAATTTATATCATATCCGAAGGGTGTCCCGGAATGATGGGGATATTCTTATATATGCATCTTGTTAATGTCGGTTACCAGGTGTTCACCATATGAATGAATTTTATCTCTATGTATGGGATGTATATTGAAATATGAAATCTTGTGGTCTATTATTATGATTTGATAATATATAGGTTAAACCTATAACTCACCAACATTTTTGTTGACGTTTTAAGCATGTTTATTCTCAGGTGATTATTAAGAGCTTCCGCTGTTGCATACTAAAATAAGGACAAGATTTGGAGTCCATGCTTGTATGATATTATGTAAAAACTGCATTCAAAAAACTTATTTTTGATGTAATATATTCTTATTGTAAACCATTATGTAATGGTAGTGTGTAAACGGTATATTTTAGATTATCATTATTTGATAATCTACGTAATACTTTTTAAACCTTTATAGATAAAATAAAGGTTATGGTTATTTTAAAAATGAATGCAGTCTTTGAAAAACGTCTCATATAGAGGTCAAAACCTCGCGACGAAATCAATTAATATGGAACGTTTATAATCAATATGAACGGGACATTTCAACTACAACTCGTGCATCGTTAGTTGGGAGAGCTTGTGCTTCCGCCCATTTAGATACATAATCAATAGCAAAGAGAATGTAGAGATTATTATGAGATTTTGGAAATGGACCCATAAAGTCAATACCTCAAATGTCAAATACTTCACATACTTGAATGACATTTTGTGGCATTTCATCACGTTGACTTATTTTTTCGGCCCTTTGACAAGCATCACAGGATTTGCAAAGAAGGTGTGCGTCTTTGAAAATTGTAGGCCAATAGAATCCAACATCGTAAACTTTTTTTGCTGTTAGCTGAGGCCCATAATGCCCTCCTGTTGGTCATGTGTGACAATGGTTTAAGATTTGACTAGCTTCATCTCCGAATACACATCGGCGTATTATTCCATCGGGACAACTTTTAAACAAATGTGGATCTTTCGAGAAATAGTGTTTTATATCACTAAAGAATTTCTTTCGTTTTTGGTACGACAACCTTTTTTCAAGGAATCCACATACTAAGTAGTTTGCATAGTCTGCAAACCATGGAATTTCATTATAATCTATCTTTAATAGATATTCATCAGGAAAGTTGTCTTGTATTGCCGATTCATTTAGAACTTCTAATTCAGGATTTTCAAGACGAGAAAGATGATCAGCTGCGAGATTTTCTGCTCCTTTTTTATCTCGGATTTCAATATCAAACTCTTGTAAGAGTAATATCCAACGTATTAATCGTGGTTTGGAATCTTGTTTCGAAAATAGGTATCTAAGAGCAGAATGGTCGGTATAGACCACCGTTTTTGCTAGAACGAGATATGAACGAAATTTGTCAAAAGCAACAACAATAGCAAGGAGTTCTTTTTCAGTAGTTGTATAATTCGTTTGTGCTCCTTGTAACGTCTTACTAGCATAATAAATAGGTTGAAATCGTTTTTCAATCCTTTGTCCTAAAACGGCTCCCATTGCAAAATCACTTGCATCGCACATTAGTTCAAACGGTAGATTCCAATTTGGAGTTATCATGATCGGCGCATTAGCGAGTTTTTCTTTAAGAATATTAAAAAATTTGATGCATTCATCTGAAAAGATGAATGGAGCATCCTTTTCTAGGAGTTTATTCATACGAGTGGCAATTTTAGAAAAATCTTTTATGAAACGTCGGTAAAAACCGGCATGCCCTAGAAAACTCCTAACTCCTTTAACATTGGTGGGAAGTGGAAGTTTAGCAATTACATCTACTTTAGCTCTATCCACTTCAATTCCTTCCTTTGAAATTTTATGACCAAGAACGATGCCTTCTTTAACCATGAAATGGCATTTCTCCCAATTAAGTACTAAATTTGATTGTTCGCATCTAATAAGCATTCGTTCAAGATTAACTAGACATGATTCAAATGTATCACCGAAGACTGAAAAGTCATCCATGAAAACTTCCATGCATTCTTCTATCATGTCGTGAAAAAGCGCCATCATGCACCTTTGAAAGGTTGCAGGGGCGTTGCAAAGTCCAAATGGCATGCGTTTGTAAGCAAAAGTACCATAAGGGTACGTGAACGTGGTTTTTTCTTGGTCCTCGGGTGCTATTGGAATTTGAAAGTATTCGGAAAAATCATCAAGAAAACAATAGTAACTATTTCCGGCTAATCTTTCCAACATTTGATCAATGAAAGGTAAGAAAAGGTAATCTTTTCTGGTGGCATCATTTAATTTTCTATAATCAATACAAACACGCCATCCTGTTACAGTCCTAGTAGGAATAAGCTCATTTTTCTTATTTGTGATGACAGTCATGCTGAAATGTCCCGTTCTTATTGATTAAAAACGTTCCATATTAATTGATTTCGTTGCGAAGTTTTGACCTCTATATGAGACGTTTTTCAAAGACTGCATTCATTTTAAAACAAACCATAACCTTTATTTCATCAATAAAGGTTTAAAAAGCTTTACGTAGATTATTAAATATTGATAATCTAAAATATCCTGTTTACACACGACCATTACATAATGGTTTACAATACAAATATGTTACAACAAAATAAGTTTCTTGAATGCAGTTTTTACACAATATCATACAAGCATGGACTCCAAATCTCGTCCAATGCGACAGCGGAAGCTCTTAATAATCACCTGAGAATAAACATGCTTAAAACATCAACAAAAATGTTGGTGAGTTATAGGTTTAACCTATATATATCAAATCATAATAATAGACCACAAGATTTCATATTTCAATACACATCCCATACATAGAGATAAAAATCATTCATATGGTGAACACCTGGTAACCGACATTAACAAGATGCATATATAAGAATATCCCCATCATTCCGGGACACCCTTCGGATATGATACAAATTTCGAAGTACTAAAGCATCCGGTACTTTGGATGGGGTTTGTTAGGCCCAATAGATCTATCTTTAGGATTCGCGTCAATTAGGGTGTCTATTCCCTAATTCTTAGATTACCAGACTTAATAAAAAGGGGCATATTCGATTTCGATATTTCAACCATAGAATGTAGTTTCACATACTTGTGTCTATTTTGTAAATCATTTATAAAACCTGCATGTATTCTCATCCCAAAAATATTAGATTTTAAAAGTGGGACTATAACTCACTTTCACAGATTTTTACTTCGTCGGGAAGTAAGACTTGGCCACTGGTTGATTCACGAACCTATAACAATATATACATATATATCAAAGTATGTTCAAAATATATTTACAACACTTTTAATATATTTTGATGTTTTAAGTTTATTAAGTCAGCTGTCCTCGTTAGTAACCTACAACTAGTTGTCCACAGTTAGATGTACAGAAATAAATCGATAAATATTATCTTGAATCAATCCACGACCCAGTGTATACGTATCTCAGTATTGATCACAACTCAAACTATATATATTTTGGAATCAACCTCAACCCTGTATAGCTAACTCCAACATTCACATATAGAGTGTCTATGGTTGTTCCGAAATATATATAGATGTGTCGACATGATAGGTCGAAACATTGTATACGTGTCTATGGTATCTCAAGATTACATAATATACAATACAAGTTGATTAAGTTATGGTTGGAATAGATTTGTTACCAATTTTCACGTAGCTAAAATGAGAAAAATTATCCAATCTTGTTTTACCCATAACTTCTTCATTTTAAATCCGTTTTGAGTGAATCAAATTGCTATGGTTTCATATTGAACTCTATTTTATGAATCTAAACAGAAAAAGTATAGGTTTATAGTCGGAAAAATAAGTTACAAGTCGTTTTTGTAAAGGTAGTCATTTCAGTCGAAAGAACGACGTCTAGATGACCATTTTAGAAAACATACTTCCACTTTGAGTTTAACCATAATTTTTGGATATAGTTTCATGTTCATAATAAAAATTATTTTCTCAGAATAACAACTTTTAAATCAAAGTTTATCATAGTTTTTAATTAACTAACCCAAAACAGCCCGCGGTGTTACTACGACGGCGTAAATCCGGTTTTACGGTGTTTTTCGTGTTTCCAGGTTTTAAATCATTAAGTTAGCATATCATATAGATATAGAACATGTGTTTAGTTGATTTTAAAAGTCAAGTTAGAAGGATTAACTTTTGTTTGCGAACAAGTTTAGAATTAACTAAACTATGTTCTAGTGATTACAAGTTTACACCTTCGAATAAGATAGCTTTATATATATGAATCGAATGATGTTATGAACATCATTACTACCTTAAGTTCCTTGGATAAACCTACTGGAAAAGAGAAAAATGGATCTAGCTTCAACGGATCCTTGGATGGCTCGAAGTTCTTGAAGCAGAATCATGACACGAAAACAAGTTCAAGTAAGATCATCACTTGAAATAAGATTGTTATAGTTATAGAAATTGAACCAAAGTTTGAATATGATTATTAATTTGTATTAGAATGATAACCTACTGTAAGAAACAAAGATTTCTTGAGGTTGGATGATCACCTTACAAGATTGGAAGTGAGCTAGCAAACTTGAAAGTATTCTTGATTTTATGTAACTAGAACTTGTAGAATATATGAAGAACACTTAGAACTTGAAGATAGAACTTGAGAGAGATCAATTAGATGAAGAAAATTGAAGAATTAAAGTGTTTGTAGGTGTTTTTGGTCATTGGTGTATGGATTAGATATAAAGGATATGTAATTTTGTTTTCATGTAAATAAGTCATGAATGATTACTCATATTTTTGTAATTTTATGAGATATTTCATGCTAGTTGCCAAATGATGGTTCCCACATGTGTTAGGTGACTCACATGGGCTGCTAAGAGCTGATCATTGGAGTGTATATACCAATAGTATATACATCTAAAAGCTGTGTATTGTACGAGTACGAATACGGGTGCATACGAGTAGAATTGTTGATGAAACTGAACAAGGATGTAATTTTAAGCATTTTTGTTAAGTAGAAGTATTTTGATAAGTGTATTGAAGTCTTTCAAAAGTGTATAAATACATATTAAAACACTACATGTATATACATTTTAACTGAGTCGTTAAGTCATCGTTAGTCGTTACATGTAAGTGTTGTTTTGAAACCTTTAGGTTAACGATCTTGTTAAATGTTGTTAACCCAATGTTTATAATATCAAATGAGATTTTAAATTATTATATTATAATGATATTATCATGTATGAATATCTCTTAATATGATATATATATACATTAAATGTCTTTACAACGATAATCGTTACATATATGTCTCGTTTAAAAATCATTAAGTTAGTAGTCTTGTTTTTACATATGTAGTTCATTGTTAATATACTTAATGATATGTTTATTTATCATAGTATCATGTTAACTATATATATATCCATATATATGTCATCATATAGTTTTTACAAGTTTTAACGTTCGTGAATCACCGGTGAACTTGGGTGGTCAATTGTCTATATGAAACATATTTCAATTAATCAAGTCTTAACAAGTTTAATTACTTAACATGTTGGAAACACTTAATCATGTAAATAACAATTTTATTTAATATATATATATATATATATATATATATATATATATATATATATATATAAACATGGAAAAGTTCGGGTCACTACAGTACCTACCCGTTAAATAAATTTCGTCCCGAAATTTTAAGCAGTTGGAGGTGTTGACGTATCTTCTAGAAATAAATGCGGGTATTTCTTCTTCATCTGATCTTCATGCTCCCAGGTGAACTCGGGTCCTCTACGAGCATTCCAACGAACCTTAACAATTGGTATCTTGTTTTGTTTAAGTCTCTTAACCTCACGATCCATTATTTCGACGGGTTCTTCAATGAATTGAAGTTTTTCATTTATTTGGATTTCGTCCAACGGAATAGTGAGATCTTCTTTAGCAAAACATTTCTTCAAATTTGAGACGTGGAAAGTGTTATGTACAGCCGCGAGTTGTTGAGGTAACTCAAGTCGGTAAGCTACTGGTCCGACACGATCAATAATCTTGAATGGTCCAATATACCTTGGATTTAATTTCCCTCTTTACCAAATCGAACAACGCCTTTCCAAGGTGCAACTTTAAGCATGACCATCTCTCCAATTTCAAATTCTATATCTTTTCTTTTAATGTCAGCGTAGCTCTTTTGTCGACTTTGGGCGGTTTTCAACCGTTGTTGAATTTGGATGATCTTCTCGGTAGTTTCTTGTATTATCTCCGGACTCGTAATCTGTCTATCCCCCACTTCACTCCAACAAATCGGAGACCTGCACTTTCGACCATAAAGTGCTTTAAACGGCGCCATCTCAATGCTTGAATGGTAGCTGTTGTTGTAGGAAAATTATGCTAACGGTAGATGTCGATCCCAACTGTTTCCGAAATCAATAACACATGCTCGTAGCATGTCTTCAAGCGTTTGTATCGTCCTTTTGCTCTGCCCATCAGTTTGTGGATGATAGGCAGTACTCATGTCTAGACGAGTTCCTAATGCTTGCTGCAATGTCTGCCAGAATCTTGAAATAAATCTGCCATCCCTATCAGAGATAATAGAGATTGGTATTCCATGTCTGGAGACGACTTCCTTCAAATACAGTCGTGCTAACTTCTCCATCTTGTCATCTTCTCTTATTGGCAGGAAGTGTGCTGATTTGGTGAGACGATCAACTATTACCCAAATAGTATCAAAACCACTTGCAGTCCTTGGCAATTTAGTGATGAAATCCATGGTAATGTTTTCCCATTTCCATTCCGGGATTTCGGGTTGTTGAAGTAGACCTGATGGTTTCTGATGCTCAGATTTGACCTTAGAACACTTCAAACATTCTCCTACGTATTTAGCAACATCGGCTTTCATACCCGGCCACCAAAAATGTTTCTTGAGATCCTTGTACATCTTCCCCGTTCCAGGATGTATTGAGTATCTGGTTTTATGAGCTTCTCTAAGTACCATTTCTCTCATATCTCCAAATTTTGGTACCCAAATCCTTTCAGCCCTATACCGGGTTCCGTCTTCCCGAATATTAAGATGCTTCTCCGATCCTTTGGGTATTTCATCCTTTAAATTTCTCTTTATTTGAGTAGTAAGGTTATTATGAATTATTATATTCATAGATTTTACTCGAATGGGTTCTCTATCCTTCCTGCTCAAGGCATCGGCTACCACATTTGCCTTCCTCGGGTGGTAACGAATCTCAAAGTCGTAATCATTCAATAATTCAATCCACCTACGCTGCCTCATATTCAGTTGTTTCTGATTAAATATGTGTTGAAGACTTTTATGGTCGGTATATATAATACTTTTGACCCCATATAAGTAGTGCCTCCAAGTCTTTAATGCAAAAACAACCGCACCTAATTCCAAATCATGCGTCGTATAATTTTGTTCGTGAATCTTCAATTGTCTAGACTCATAAGCAATCACCTTCGTTCATTGCATTAATACACAACCGAGACCTTGCTTTGATGCGTCACAATAAATCACAAAATCATCATTCCCTTCAGGCAATGACAATATAGGTGCCGTAGTTAGCTTTTTCTTCAATAACTGAAACGCTTTCTCTTGTTCATCATTCCATTCAAATTTCTTCCCTTTATGCGTTAATGCAGTCAAGGGTTTTGCTATTCTGGAAAAGTCTTGGATGAACCTTCTGTAGTAACCAGCTAGTCCTAAAAACTGGCGTATGTGTTTCTTAGTTTTCGGGGTTTCCCACTTTTCAACAGTTTCTATCTTTGCCGGATCCACCTTAATACCTTCTTTGTTCACTATGTGACCGAGGAATTGAACTTCTTCCAACCAAAATGCACACTTTGAAAACTTAGCGTACAATTCTTCCTTCCTCAATACTTCTAACACCTTTCTCAGATGTTCACCGTGTTCTTGGTCATTCTTTGAGTAAATAAGTATGTCATCAATGAAAACAATGACAAACTTGTCAAGGTATGGTCCACACACTCGGTTCATAAGGTCCATGAACACAGCTGGTGCATTAGTTAAACCAAACGACATGACCATAAACTCGTAATGACCGTAACGTGTTCTGAAAGCAGTCTTTGGAATATCATCTTCTTTCACCCGCATTTGATGATACCCGGAACGTAAGTCAATCTTTGAATAAACAGACGAGCCTTGTAGTTGATCAAATAAGTCGTCGATTCTCGGTAGTGGGTAGCGGTTCTTGATGGTAAGTTTGTTCAACTCTCGGTAGTCGATACACAACCTGAATGTACCATCTTTCTTCTTGACAAACAAAACAGGAGCTCCCCACGGTGATGTGCTTGGTTGAATAAAACCACGCTCTAAAAGTTCTTGTAATTGGCTTTGCAGTTCTTTCATCTCGCTAGTTGCGAGTCTGTAAGGAGCACGAGCTATTGGTGCAGCTCCTGGTACAAGATCTATTTGAAATTCAACGGATCGATGTGGGGGTAATCCCGGTAATTCTTTCGAAAATACATCGGGAAATTCTTTTGCAATGGGAACATCATTGATGCTCTTTTCTTCAGTTTGTACTTTCTCGACGTGTGCTAGAACAGCATAGCAACCTTTTCTTATTAGTTTTTGTGCCTTCAAATTACTAATAAGATGTAGCTTCGTGTTGCCCTTTTCTCCGTACACCATTAAGGGTTTTCCTTTTTCTCGTATAATGCGAATTGCATTTTTGTAACAAACGATCTCTGCTTTCACTTCTTTCAACCAGTCCATACCGATTATCACATCAAAACTCCCTAACTCTACTGGTATCAAATCAATCTTAAATGTTTCGCTAACCAGTTTAATTTCTCGATTTCGACATATATTATCTGCTGAAATTAATTTACCATTTGCTAATTCGAGTAAAAATTTACTATCCAAAGGCGTCAATGGACAACTTAATTTAGCACAAAAATCTCTACTCATATAGCTTCTATCCGCACCCGAATCAAATAAAACGTAAGCAGATTTATTGTCAATAAGAAACGTACCCGTAACAAGCTCCGGGTCTTCCTGTGCCTCTGCCGCATTAATATTGAAAACTCTTCCGCGGCCTTGTCCATTCGTGTTCTCCTGGTTCGGGCAATTTCTAATAATGTGGCCCGGTTTTCCACATTTATAACAAACTACATTGGCATAACTTGCTCCGACACTACTTGCTCCGCCATTACTCGTTCCGACACCATTTGTTCCTTTCGTTCTATTAACCCCTGGTCCGTAGACCTCACAGTTCGCCGCACTATGACCATTTCTTTTACACTTGTTGCAAAATTTGGTGCAGAACCCCGAGTGATACTTTTCACACCTTTGGCATTGCTGCTTCTGATTGTTGTTGTTGTTGCGATTATTATTGTTGTTGGGATGATTGTTGTATTTGCTGCTGTTGTTGTTGTTGTTGTTGTTGTTGTTGGTCCGTTTGTTGTAGTTGCGATTGATGTTACGATTGTTGGGATAATTGTTGCGATTATTGTTGAAATTGCTGTTGTTGTTGTATTGGTGATTCTTATCACCGTTTTCCTCCCACTTTCTTTTGACTTGCTTCACATTGGCCTCTTCAGCAGTCTGTTCTTTAATTCTTTCTTCAATCTGGTTCACTAGTTTGTGAGCCATTCTACATGCCTGTTGTATGGAGGCGGGCTCGTGTGAACTTATATCTTCTTGGATTCTTTCCGGTAATCCTTTCACAAACGCTTCGATCTTCTCTTCATCATCTTCGAATGCTCCCAGACACAATAGGCACAATTCTGTGAATCGTCTTTCGTACGTGGTAATATCAAATCCTTGGGTTCGTAACCCTCTAAGTTCTGTCTTGAGCTTATTGACCTCGGTTCTGGGACGGTACTTCTCGCTCATCGAGTGCTTGAATGCTGACCACGGTAGTGCGTACGCATCGTCTTGTCCCACTTGCTCTAGATAGGTATTCCACCATGTTAACGCAGAACCTGTGAAGGTATGCGTAGCGTACTTCACTTTGTCCTCTTCTGTACACTTACTTATGGCAAACACCGATTCGACCTTCTCGGTCCACTGTTTCAATCCGATCGGTCCTTCGATTCCATCAAATTCCAAAGGTTTGCAGGAAGTAAATTCTTTGTAGGTGCATCCTACACGATTTCCTGTTCTGCTAGATCCAAGGTTATTGTTGGTATGTAGCGCAGCCTGTACTGCGGCTATGTTTGAAGCTAGAAAAGTACGGAATTCCTCTTCATTCATATTCACGGTGTGTCGAGTAGTCGGTGCCATTTTCTTCAAAATAGTCAAATGGAACAAGTTAATCATACAGAATATTAAGAGTAGTTAATAGTATTTCATAGCATAATATGAACTCATTTATAAAAGCTTTTTCTTCATATTAGCATTTTATAAGTTTAAATTCGGGTAGTACCTACCCGTTAAGTTCATACTTAGTAGCTAATATACAATTCAACTACTACAATTCTCTATGAAAAACTGATTATAATAATATTTCGCGTTCCAACTTTTACACAATATTTTACAAACTTACAATACCGCTTATTTTACATATAGCATGAAATATAGCACACAATAAATTTGATACAAGATGGTTGTGAAGATAATTCTAGCTAGTACACAAGTCGTTCAGCAAAGGCAATAAAGACACGTAATTCATACGTCCAGAAACAAGTCATGCATTCTGGTTTTACTAGGATTACTTCCCATCCTTGGTCTTGTGGAACATAACCATTATGGCCGTTGATAAGACAGCGTGTTGTAACGTCGTCAAAGGGACGAGGGTTATGTAATGACCAACAGTCTCGTAATAACCTAAAAACCTCATTTCTTACCCCAATTACCGACTCCGTCACTTGTGAGAACGTTTTGTTTAATAGTTGTAGCCTGATGTTCTTGTTCTCACTTTGGTGAGAAGCGAACATTACTAATCCGTAAGCATAACATGCTTCTTTATGTTGCATGTTAGCCGCTTTTTCTAAATCACGAAGTCCAATATTCGGATATATTGAGTCAAAATAATTTCTTAACCCATTGCGTAAAATAGCATTTGGGTTCCCCGCAATATATGCGTCAAAATAAACACATCGTAACTTATGGATTTCCCAATGTGATATCCCCCATCTTTCGAACGAAAGCCTTTTATAAACCAAGGCATTCTTGGAATGTTCTTCGAATGTCTTACAAACTGATCTCGCCTTAAATAGTTGTGCCGAAGAATTCTGACCGACTCTAGACAAGATTTCATCAATCATGTCTCCGGGTAGGTCTCTTAAAATATTGGGTTTTCTATCCATTTTGTGTTTTTATACTGTAAAATAGACAAGAGTTAGATTCATAAAAAAAATACTTATTAATACAAGCAATTTTTACATATATCATAAAGCATAAGCACACTATATTACATATATTACACCAAACGAATACAACTATCTTATTCCGACTCGCTTGTTTCTTTTTCATCAGTTTTGGTTCGTTTTGCCAAGTTTCTAGGGATATATGATGTTCCCCTAATACGATCCGTCGTTTTCCACATTGGTTTAGAAAAACCTGGTGGTTTAGAGGTTCCCGGGTCATTGTTACAACTTAAGGACTTCGGGGGTTGACGATACATATAAAGTTCATCGGGGTTGGAATTAGATTTCTCTATTTTTATGCCCTTTCCCTTATTATTTTCTTTTGCCTTTTTAAATTCAGTTGGGGTAATTTCTATAACATCATCGGAATTCTCGTCGGAATCCGATTCATCGGAGAATTGGTAATCCTCCCAATATTTTGCTTCCTTGGCAGAAACACCATTGACCATAATTAACCTTGGTCGGTTGGTTGAGGATTTTCTTTTACTTAACCGTTTTATTATTTCCTCCACCGGTTCTATTTCTTCATCCGGTTCCGATTCTTCTTTCGGTTCCGATTCTTTTTTCGGTTCCAACTCTTCTTCCGGTTCCTCTTCGGGAACTTGTGAATCAGTCCACGAATCATTCCAATTTACATTTGACTCTTCATTATTATTAGGTGAGTCAATGGGACTTGTTCTAGAGGTAGACATCTATCACATAATATCAAACGCGTTAAGAGATTAATATATCACATAATATTCACATGTTAAAAATATATAGTTTCCAACAAAATTTGTTAAGCAATCATTTTTCAAGTAAACACGGTCGAAGTCCAGACTCACTAATGCATCCTAACAAACTCGATAAGACACACTAATGCAAAATTCTGGTTCTCTAAGACCAACGCTCGGATACCAACTGAAATGTCCCGTTCTTAATGATTAAAAACGTTCCATATTAATTGATTTTGTTGCGAGGTTTTGACCTCTATATGAGACGTTTTTCAAAGACTGCATTCATTTTAAAACAAACCATAACCTTTATTTCATCAATAAAGGTTTAAAAAGCTTTACGTAGATTATCAAATAATGATAATCTAAAATATCCTGTTTACACACGACCATTACATAATGGTTTACAATACAAATATGTTACAACAAAATAAGTTTCTTGAATGCAGTTTTTACACAATATCATACAAGCATGGACTCCAAATCTCGTCCTTATTTAAGTATGCAACAGCGGAAGCTCTTAATAATCACCTGAGAATAAACATGCTTAAAACGTTAACAAAAATGTTGGTGAGTTATAGGTTTAACCTATATATATCAAATCATAATAATAGACCACAAGATTTCATATTTCAATACACATCCCATACATAGAGATAAAAATCATTCATATGGTGAACACCTGGTAACCGACATTAACAAGATGCATATATAAGAATATCCCCATCATTCCGGGACACCCTTCGAATATGATACAAATTTCGAAGTACTAAAGCATCCGGTACTTTGGATGGGGTTTGTTAGGCCCAATAGATCTATCTTTAGGATTCGCGTCAATTAGGGTGTCTGTTCCCTAATTCTTAGATTACCAGACTTAATAAAAAGGGGCATATTCAATTTCGATAATTCAACCATAGAATGTAGTTTCACGTACTTGTGTCTATTTTGTAAATCATTTATAAAACCTGCATGTATTCTCATCCCAAAAATATTAGATTTTAAAAGTGGGACTATAACTCACTTTCACAGATTTTTACTTCGTCGGGAAGTAAGACTTGGCCACTGGTTGATTCACGAACCTATAACAATATATACATATATATCAAAGTATGTTCAAAATATATTACAACACTTTTAATATATTTTGATGTTTTAAGTTTATTAAGTCAGCTGTCCTCGTTAGTAACCTACAACTAGTTGTCCACAGTTAGATGTACAGAAATAAATCGATAAATATTATCTTGAATCAATCCACGACCCAGTGTATACGTATCTCAGTATTGATCACAACTCAAACTATATATATTTTGGAATCAACCTCAACCCTGTATAGCTAACTCCAACATTCACATATAGAGTGTCTATGGTTGTTCCGAAATATATATAGATGTGTCGACATGATAGGTCGAAACATTGTATACGTGTCTATGGTATCTCAAGATTACATAATATACAATACAAGTTGATTAAGTTATGGTTGGAATAGATTTGTTACCAATTTTCACGTAGCTAAAATGAGAAAAATTATCCAATCTTGTTTTACCCATAACTTCTTCATTTTAAATCCGTTTTGAGTGAATCAAATTGCTATGGTTTCATATTGAACTCTATTTTATGAATCTAAGCAGAAAAAGTATAGGTTTATAGTAAGAAAAATAAGTTACAAGTCATTTTTGTAAAGGTAATCATTTCAGTCGAAAGAACGACGTCTAGATGACCATTTTAGAGAACATACTTCCACTTTGAGTTTAACCATAATTTTTGGATATAGTTTCATGTTCATAATAAAAATCATTTTCTCAGAATAAAAACTTTTAAATCAAAGTTTAGAATTAACTAAACTATGTTCTAGTGATTACAAGTTTAAACCTTCGAATAAGATAGCTTTATATATATGAATCGAATGATGTTATGAACATCATTACTACCTTAAGTTCCTTGGGTAAACCTACTGGAAAAGAGAAAAATGGATCTAGCTTCAACGGATCCTTGGATGGCTCGAAGTTCTTGAAGCAGAATCATGACACGAAAACAAGTTCAAGTAAGATCATCACTTGAAATAAGATTGTTATAGTTATAGAAATTGAACCAAAGTTTGAATATGATTATTACCTTGTATTATAATGATAACCTACTGTAATAAACAAAGATTTCTTGAGGTTGGATGATCACCTTACAAGATTGGAAGTGAGCTAGCAAACTTGAAAGTATTCTTGATTTTATGTAACTAGAACTTGTAGAATATATGAAGAACACTTAGAACTTGAAGATAGAACTTGATAGAGATCAATTAGATGAAGAAAATTGAAGAATGAAAGTGTTTTTAGGTGTTTTTGGTCATTGGTGTATGGATTAGATATAAAGGATATGTAATTTTATTTTCATGTAAATAAGTCATGAATGATTACTCATATTTTTGTAATTTTATGAGATATTTCATGCTAGTTGCCAAATGATGGTTCCCACATGTGTTAGGTGACTCACATGGGCTGCTAAGAGCTGATCATTGGAGTGTATATACCAATAGTACATACATCTAAAAGCTGTGTATTGTACGAGTATGAATACGGGTGCATACGAGTAGAATTGTTGATGAAACTGAACGAGGATGTAATTGTAAGCATTTTTGTTAAGTAGAAGTATTTTGATAAGTGTATTGAAGTCTTTCAAAAGTGTATAAATACATATTAAAACACTACATGTATATACATTTTAACTGAGTCGTTAAGTCATCGTTAGTAGTTACATGTAAGTGTTGTTTTGAAACCTTTAGGTTAACGATCTTGTTAAATGTTGTTAACCCAATGTTTATAATATCAAATGAGATTTTAAATTATTATATTATCATGATATTATCATGTATGAATATCTCTTAATATGATATATATACATTAAATGTATTTACAACGATAATCGTTACATATATGTCTCGTTTAAAAATCATTAAGTTAGTAGTCTTGTTTTTACATATGTAGTTCATTGTTAATATACTTAATGATATGTTTACTTATCATAGTATCATGTTAACTATATATATATCCATATATATGTCATCATATAGTTTTTACAAGTTTTAACGTTTGTGAATCACCGGTCAACTTGGGTGGTCAATTGTCTATATGAAACATATTTCAATTAATCAAGTCTTAACAAGTTTAATTGCTTAACATGTTGGAAACACTTAATCATGTAAATAACAAATTCATTTAATATATATATATATAAACATGGAAAAGTTCGGGTCACTACACATGCCACCCTTCTTAGGTACGTATTGAACTGGGCTTACCCATGGACTATCAGAGATTGGATAAATTAAACCTGCATCTAGCAGTTTAATAATTTCTTTATTAACAACATCTTGCATATTAGGATTTAGTCTTCGTTGGCGTTGCACATACGTTTTATGACCTTCTTCCATAAGAATTTTATGTGTGCAATATAAAGGACTTATTCCTTTAATATCATGAATCTTCCATGCAATAGCTGGTTTATGAGCTTTTAGCACAGAAATGAGTTGAGATTTTTCATTTTTGGTAAGAGAAGACGATATTATTACAGGTAATTATGATTCACCATGTAAATAAGCGTATTCCAAATGGTTTGGAAGTGGCTTTAACTCTAATGTCGGTGGTTCTTCTATCGATGATTTATATCGATATCTGTCTTCTTCTTTTAGCATTTGAATTTCTTCTGTTGTTGGTTCATATCCATTAGCCATAAGTGTAGCTAACATTTCAGCTTCATCAATTGGTTCAATTTCTTCTCCTAAAGAACATTCTCCTGTTCCTTGTAATTCTGAAAATTCTTCTAACAATTCTGCATGTGAATCTATAGTTTGAATATAATAACATGTATCATCTGCAGATTGCGGTTGTTGCATGGCTCTATCAATAGAAAAGGTAACACTCTCGTCCTCTATACTTAAGGTCAGTTTCTTACCGAACACGTCTATTATTGCTTTAGCCGTGTTTAAGAATGGTCTTCCTAATATGAGAGGAACTTGAGAATCTTCTTCCATGTCTAGAATAACAAAATCTACTGGAAATACTAAAGTACCAACTTTAACTAGCATGTTCTCCATTATCCCTCTAGGATATTTTACTGATCGATCGGCTAGTTGTATGCTTATTCGTATTGGTTTCAATTCTCCAAGGTCTAGTTTAGCGTATAGTGAATACGGCATTAGATTTATACTAGCACCTAAGTCTGCCAATGCTTCTATTGTACTAAGACTACCCAGAAAACATGGAATTGTGAAACTTCCTGGATCAGATAATTTTTCTGGTATCTTATTCAATAGCACTGCAGAACAATTAGCATTCATAGTAACAGCCGAGAGTTCTTCCATTTTCTTTCTATTTGTGATTAGATCTTTCAGAAATTTAGCATATCTAGGCATTCCTGAAATTACATCAATGAAAGGAAGATTTACATTTATTTGTTTAAACATATCCAAGAATTTGGATTGCTCGGCTTCAAGTCTCTCTTTTCTCATTTTACTCGGGTAAGGAAGTGGTGGTTGGTATGGTTTAACATAAGGTTTAGCTTTAACTTTGTTATCTTCATTATCCTTTTCAACTACCGGTTCTATTTCCTTATCTTGCTCAGACTGTGGTTCTTGTGGAGTAGGAATAGCTTCATCAGAAATTACAGGCATTTCAGGTGGTTTAAGTGTAATACCACTTCTTGTGGTAATGGCTTTAGCTGTTTCATTCTGGGGGTTAGCATTTGTATTACTAGGTAAACTTCCCTGTTTTCTTTCACCTATCAACCTTGCTAGGTTGCTCACTTCTTGTTCCAGATTTTGAATAGAAGCTTGTTGATTTCTAAATGCTTGAGCATTTTGTTCATTGGTTTGTTTCTGAGATGTGAAAAACTGATTTTGAGATTCAACTAGCTTCGACATCATATCTTCTAAATTTGGCTTTTTATCATCGGTTTGTGGTGGTTTGTTTTGAAAAATAGGTCTTTGCTGGTTGTAAGTATTATTGGATACTTGTTGATTGCTTGGACCTTGTTGGTTGTTGTATGGAACATTTCGGTTATAATTCTGGTTTTGATTGTAAATTGGTCTTGGCGGTTGATAATTATTCTGATAATTATTTCCAGGCCTTTGGTTTATGTATGAAACATTCTCTCTTTGTTCCATTGTTAGTTCAATATTGAGACAATCTTTTGTTAAATGTAGTCCTCCACACTGCTCACAACTAATTCGTATTGAGTGGATATCTTTAGTCATCTTTTCCATTCGTCTCTCGACAGCATCTATCTTTGCAGAAATGGAATCTAAGTCATGGCTAGAATCGGCTCTAGCTGCTTTAGATGATCTAACGATATCTTTTTCTTGATGCAACTCATGTGAGTGGGAAGCAGTGTTATCAATAATTTTATAAGCGTCAGTTGCGGTTTTCTTCATAATGGAACCACCAGCTGCTATATCTATGTCTTTTCTTGTAGTGATGCCGCATCCTTGGTAGAATATTTGTACTATTTGACAAGTGTCTAAATCATGTTGCGGACATCCTCTCAATAACTTTCCAAATCTTGTCCACGCCTCATATAGAGTTTCATTTGGCTTTTGTGTGAACGTAACTATTTCTCCTTGAAGTCTCACGGCTTTAGATGCTGGAAAGAATTGTTTAAGAAATTTTTCAACTAAGACATCCCATGTATCAATCGCCCCTTCAGGTAACGATTCTAACCAATCTTTGGCTTCTCCCTTCAAAGTCCAGGGAAATATCATGAGATATATCTGTTCATCCTCCACTTCTCGGATTTTAAATAGTGTACAGATCCTATTAAAGGTTCGAAGATGTTCATTTGGATATTCCTTCGGCGCACCACTAAATTGGCATTGATTAGTTACCATGTGTAGGATTTGTCTCTTGATTTCATAATCTGGCGCATTTATGTCAGGTTGAGTAATTGCATGACCTTGGCCAGTGCGTTTAGCTTTCATTCGGTCTTCCATACTTAGAGGTTCCAGATTTTCCATGATTGAATTTGTTGAATCTGAATCACTATAGGATTCTGATTTAATGGGTTGTTCCTCGACAATCTCCGTTTGAATGATTGGTGGTTCCGGAGGAAAGATTAGTGGTTCAGGATCTCTGAATTGTCCCTGAATATCCTCCGGGTTCTCAATTGTGAGGTCGGGTTCAAAAATGGATTATCGGAAATTTGAATTGGAGTACTTGATTGACAGGATGAAGATTCTAAAGAAAAATCAACGGCAACAATATTTGCTAGATGTCTTGATCGAGTTACAGGTGGTGAACGTACAAAAGGTGGTGAACGTTTTGCTCGGTACATTCACTGAATATCCTATTAGTTATAAAAGATAAAAATTATTTAAGTTATCAAATTAACAGACTTTTCTGCTTTTGCCCACGTTTCGAATAGCCAAAAGATGTAGCAGGGAGCCAGAACCCTTTAAATCGGAAGCTCACAACTCAGCCACTAACAAATCCAACTATTAC
The DNA here is from genome assembly GCF_046630445.1 of Rutidosis leptorrhynchoides. Lineage (NCBI taxonomy): Eukaryota > Viridiplantae > Streptophyta > Magnoliopsida > Asterales > Asteraceae > Rutidosis > Rutidosis leptorrhynchoides. The sequence continues at coordinate 19,483,912 of NC_092337.1, forward strand.
TACGAAGCAGAAAATTTGGATGTCTATCAATTTAAACACTTATAATAATTTTTCGTAGAAATTTAAAGAAATTTTAGAGAAGAAATAGAAAAAATCTAAGTCCTAAAAACTAGAGCGGCGAAAAATAAGAAAGAAAAAGAGCGCGTCGAAAAACGTCAAAAAATAAAAGGTCGAAAAATAATAGGCGTCGAAAAATAAAAATAAGAAAGTAGCGCGTCGAAACTTAAAAAGGAACTAAAAACTAAGAATTAAAAGTTGTGTATAAAGGTATTAAAGCTTAAAAGAAAAACTATATCTCAAATGGCAATAACTTAAAAAGTACTAAAATATAAAAACGGCGTCGCAAAATTCTAAAGCACCTAAATCTTAGTCTAAAGAAAAAGCACTTAAGGGATTTTACGGCAAAGCCTAAAAATCTAGAAATAAAAATAACTATGGCAAAAACTATGTCTTAAAACTAAATACGAGCGAAAAATATAAATATTACGCTAAAATGAATAAAAAGATACAAAATATAAAAATAAACTTAAAGTTGTAAAAAGTACAATTTATTAAAAATATTATTTTTATATTATTTATTTTATAAAAGTATTAATTTTATATATTTATAAAACTAATCAAACTTAAAATACAAAAATATAAAACTAAAACTTAATTAATTAAATACACTAACCCTAATTAGGGTTTTGATTAAATAATAATAATAATAATATACTCCGTAATTATTGCTGTTACCAGTCAACTCTGGCGTGTCAGATGGTTTCATGCGATCGCATGAATTTTTGCCTTCGGGCTCATGCGGTCGCATGAGCTAGGGTTTCGGGCCAGTATATGGGCTGCTACAGTACCAGGCCGAATGTTTTTTTTTCTGTTTTCTAATTCTGTTTTATAATTATATAAATTATTTATATAAAATAAATAAAAACTTAAATTTTAAAAACTAAAATAGAAAATAAAAGTACTTTATAATTTATGTATTTTAAACAATTCTTAAAAATATATACTTTATTTTGTTTTTCTTTTTATATTTTTGCATTTTTAATATTTAAAACGTATATTTTTTTTATACAAAGAACTTAATAAAAAAAAATTTATAGCGTTGCGCTTTCGGCGTTTTAGTGTCCCCGGCAGCGGCGCCAAAAATACTTGATGTGTGCGAGGTGGTGTATAAAATACTATTAATTTTTTGCTGGAAATACTATTAAATACGATACAATTTTACACAAGATATTTATTTATTTATAGAATGGATATACCTAAACCTTGCTACAACACTTATAGGCAGTGTACCTAATCGTACAGTAGTGTAGTTTTTAGTAAGTTCGGTTCGTTCCACAGGGATCTTTTAAACAAGCTTAACGCTATATTTTTAAAAACTATAATTGTAAAAATACAAAAATATATAAGAAATATTATTATTATAAAAAGGGGGTTTTTACCGTTTAATGACCGGTTTGTCAATTTTTAAACTTAAGTCACAGTTAAAACCTAATGTAAAATATTAAAAATAACTTAATTTAAAGCATAAAGTAAATAACGATAATGAAAGTGCGATAAAATTGCGATAATTAAAAGGTACGACAAATGACAATAAATTAAAGTGCGATAATTAAAAGTACAATTAAATATGAAATATATAAATTATGCTTATTTAAACTTCCGTAATCATGATGTTTGACGTTTTGATTTTAGTTTATTACCATGGATTAATTGTCCTTTGTCCTGGATTATTCAATATGTCCGTCTGGTTTTTGTCCATAACAGTCCAACAGTCATAAATATAAAGTGCGAGTGTCCTTGTCAAATTATCCTTATATCCGAAGTCAAATATTCCAACTAATTGGGGACTTAAACTGTAACAAGGTTTTAATACTTTGTTTAATAATTACACCAGGATATCGACTGCGTGTAACCCAAGGTTTTAATACTTTGTTAACCATTACGCCAAGTGTCCTTGTACATAATTTCACCCTTGTTTTAATAAGTCTATTAACTATTAATCCATTCCCGTGTTCGGTTAAATGAACGATTATTCGTACATATAAATATCCCGCCCATCGTGTCCGATCGAGTGTATATGGTTATTTATAGGTACGTCCAATTGTAAATCTTTATATTAAATTAACAAACTATCATTTAATTAAACAAATATAAAGCCCATTGATTGCCCATAGTCTAATTTCCACAAGTGTCATTCTTTTATCCAAACCCCAATTATGGTATAAAGCCCAATTACCCCGTCTTAATATTTTAGCCCAACATCATGATTACTTCGTCTTAAATAAGCATAATAATAACTTAGCTACGAGACATTAAATTAAAAAGGTTGAATATAACTTACAATGATTAAAAATAGCGTAGCGTTACATGGACAGAATTTCGACTTACACCCTTACAACATTCGCTAACATACCCTTATTATTAGAATTTAAAATTAAAATTAAAATTAAAATTAAAATTAAAATTAAAATATAATATATATATATATATATATATATATATATATATATATATATACGTTTGATAGATAGAGAGATGGATGGATGATATTTATTCGACCAAAAACTGCGAAATTTATAGATGTGGCTAATATTTCAGGGCCATGCGATCGCATGGCTTTGATGCCTGATTTCCATGCGATCGCATGGAGGTAGGTATCAGCTCACACTCATTTGTTTTCTTGTTTGCTGTCGTTTATATTATATAATATAATATATATATTAATTTTTAGAATTAATTATATATTATATTATATTCATGTGCATAGTTGACTTGTAATTTTAGGTCCGTTGCGTCGAGCGTTGAGAGTTGACTTTGGTCCCGGTTCCGGATTTTCGAACGTCCTTGCGTCTTATTTAATATCCTGTACTTTGCGTTTCGCGTCTTGTACTCTTGTAATTTTGAGACGTTTCTCATCAATAATTGGAACCACTTTGATTGTATTTTGTACTTTTGAGCTTTTTGGTCGTTTGCGTCTTTAATTCGTCGAATCTATCTTTTGTCTTCACCTTTTATTATTTAAACGAATATCACTTGTAAATAGAACAATTGCAACTAAAAGCTTGTCTTTCTTGAGGGATAATGCTATGAAATATATGTTCGTTTTTAGCATTATCAATACACTTAATGATATATTTAATTATCATTTTATCATGTTAAACATAGTGTATCAATATCTTAATATGATTCATATGTATTTAGTAAAACGTTGTTATAACGATAATCGTTATATATATCGTTTCGAGTTTCTTAATTCAATAATCCCATTTTTATGTATATAACTCATTAGTAATATTCTTAATGAGATACTTACTTATCATAATCTCATGTTAACTATATATATATATATATATATATATATATATATATATATATATATATATATATATATATATATATATATATATATATATCATCATGTAGTTTTTACAAGTTTTTAACGTTCGTGAATCGTCGGTCAACTTGGGTGGTCAATTGTCTACATGAAACTCATTTCAAATAATCAAGTCTTAACAAGTTTGATTGCTTAACATGTTGGAAACATTTAATCATGAAAATATAGTTTTCATTTAATATATAATCATGGAAAAGTTCGGGTCACTACAGTACCTACCCGTTAAATAAATTTCGTCATGAAATTTTAAGCGGTTGAAGGTGTTGACGCATCTTCTGGAAATAGGTGCTGGTATTTCAGCTTCATCTGATCTTCACGCTCCTAGGTGAACTCGGGTCCTTTACGAGTATTCCATCGAACCTTAACGATTGGTATTTTATTTTGCTTAAGTCTTTTAACCTCACGATCCATTATTTCGACGGGTTCTTCAATGAATTGAAGTTTTTCATTGATTTGGAATTCGTCTAAAGGAATGGTGAGATCTTCTTTAGCAAGGCATTTATTCAAATTCGATACGTGGAATGTGTTATGTACACCAGCGAGTTGTTGAGGCAACTCAAGTCGGTAAGCTACTGGTCCGACACGATCAATAATCTTGAATGGCCCAATGTACCTTGGATTTAGTTTCCCCCGTTTACCAGATCGAACAACGCCTTTCCAAGGTGAAACCTTAAGCATGACCATCTCTCCAATTTCAAATTCTATATCTTTTCTTTTACTATCCGCGTAGTTCTTTTGTCGACTTTGGGTGGGTTTCAACCGTTGTTGAATTTGAATGATTTTCTCGGTAGTTTCTTGGATTATCTCCGGACCCGTAATTTGTCTATCCCCGACTTCATTCCAACAAATCTGCCATCCCTATCAGAGATAATAGAGATTGGTATTCCATGTCTGGAGACAACTTCCTTCAAGTATAGTCGTGCTAATTTCTCCATTTTATCATCTTCTCTCATTGGCAAGAAGTGTGCTGACTTGGTAAGACGATCGACTATTACCCAAATAGTATCATAACCACTTGCAGTCCTTGGCAACTTAGTAATAAAATCCATGGTAATGTTTTCCCATTTCCATTCCGAGATTTCAGGTTGTTGAAGTAGACCTGATGGTTTCTGATGTTCAGCTTTGACATTAGAACAAGTTAAACATTCTCCTGCGTATTTAGCAATATCGGCTTTCATACCCGGCCACCAAAAGTGTTTCTTAAGATCTTTGTACATCTTCTCCGCTCCGGGATGTATTGAATATCTGGTTTTATGTGCTTCCTTAAGTACCATTTCTCTCACATCTCCAAACTTTGGTACCCAAATTCTGTCAGCCCTATACCGGGTTCCGTCTTCCCGAATATTAAGATGTTTCTCCAATCCTTTGGGTATTTCATTCTTCAAATTTCCTTCTTTTACAACCTCATGTTGTGCCTCTTTTATTCGAGTAGTAAGGTTAGTATGCATAATTATATTCATAGCTTTTGAAGCGACCTGTCCTAATCCATCCGGACGAAGTCCATATCGATTACAAACGATTCACAATAGTTGGTTACATCGCGAGGTACTTGACCTCTATATGATACATTTTACAAACATTGCATTCATTTTTAAAAGACAAACTTTCTTTACATCGAAAGTTGACGGTATGCGTACCATTTCATAACATATTCAACTATAATTGACTTAATAATAATCTTGATGAACTCAACGACTCGAATGCAACGTCTTTTGAAATATGTCATAAATGACTCCAAGTAATATCCTTAAAATGAGCAAATGCACAGCGAAAGATTTCTTTCATACCTGAGAATAAACATGCTTTAAAGTGTCAACCAAAAGGTTGGTGAGTTCATTAGTTTAACATAAACGATCATTTTCATAATTTTAATAGACCACAAGATTTTCATTTCCATTTCTCATAAATATACGTCCCATGCATAGAGACAAAAATATCATTCATATGGATTGAACACCTGGTAACCGACATTAACAAGATGCATATAAGAATATCCCCTATCATTCCGGAAAATCCTTCGGACATGATAAAACAACATCGAGGTACTAAAGCATTCGGTACTTTGGATGGGGTTCGTTAGGCCCAATAGATCTATCTTTACGATTCACGTCAATTAGGGGTGCACTAATTCTCAAAATTAGTGATGTTCCCTAATTCTTAGGCTACCAAGCAAAAAGGAGCATATTCGGCTTCGATCATTCAACCATATAATGTAGTTTCGATTACTTGTGTCTATTTCGTAAAATATTTATAAAAGCGCATGTATTCTCAGTCCCAAAAATATATATTGCAAAAGCATTTAAAAAGGGAGTAATGAAACTCACAATCCAATATTTTGTAGTAAAAATATTCATATGACGATACTGAACAATGCAAGGTTGGCCTTGGATTCACGAACCTATATCAATTATACATATATTAACACATATAATCGTAATTGAACCAATTTATTTATTATATTCTTAATTTATATCTTATGTATATTTAATTTGTGTATATATTCAAAATGGTTAATATTTATATAGTTATATTAATATATTTATATACATACTTGTTTAATATTATATTTAAAAATCGATAATTTGTTATTTGTAAGTATTTATATAACAAATCTTAGTAAGTTTGATATATATAGTTATTTGAAATTTTAATTTAAGTATAGCATATATAATAAGTGTATTTTATGTACGAAATATTTATCTGCTTAAAAATGATAGTGTTGATATTAATGATTTACTAATAATAATAATAATAACTTTGTTAAAAATGATAATATTAATAAAGATATTGTTAATAATGATACATTTGTTTAATAATAATAATAATAATAATACTAATAGTTACAAAAGTGATACTAGTACTAATATTAATGAGAAAAATGATAACTTGTATTATATTCCGTAATAATAATGATAACACTAATCAATATAATATTAATACCTATATTAGTAACATTATCTATAATTCATAAATGATACAATTTAACAATAATCAACATATTAATAATACCTATAGCAATAATAATAATAATAATAATAATAATAATAATAATAATAATAATAATAATAATAATAATAATAATAATAATAATAATAATAATAATAATATTAGTAACAATAATGATTATGATATTATTAATAATCATGGTAATTATACTACTAACACTAATATTAATTATAATACTTATAATCATAATAAGAACATCAATAATCAATAATAACCATAATAATAACAATAATAATGATAATAGAAGTAAAATAAAAGTTTATACCCTTTAAAAAGCTTTGAGTAAAAAGAATTGTTGCAGACGGGACTCGAACCCGCGACCACCCGCTCACCGCTAACACTCCTAACCATTGGGCTGTTGCCCCTTATCTATTTTATAATACCCAGAAAATGTTTATAACCCGTATGTAACATTGTATCTTCTTCCTCTCAATACCAATCGATCCAGAGATCAAGCTCTTCTATTAACATATAATTACACTGATTGTTGGATTAAATATCCAACATAGAAACAAGAATATGTGATTAATTGTAAAAAAAAAAAAAACATACAGGAAGAACCTGCTGCTGCTAGACAACTGTTTTAAAAAAAATATAAAAATTGATTTTGAAATCCATAACATTTTAGGCTATGATTCCAACATGAAAAAGATGCCAAATCAAAATTAGAAACTTCCTGAAAAATCAATTTAGCTTAAATCAGGAAAACAAACTTGAATTTCTTATGAACAAAATAGTTGACTTTTGTATTTCGAAGTTTGACTTCTAAAATTCGACATCAAGAAAAAGAATTGGAGACACAAATTTCACAGATAGTTTGAGTAATATAATCCTAACCTATCTACATTTACAGATTTTGAAATTAAATACAAATTTGAAGTTTTTATTTTATGAACAAGAACAGGGGACGGGTTATAAAAAAAATTAATAAAATAGATTGGCTTGATCAATAATTGGTTGTTGTATTTGATTTTGGTAATAACAATAAATCTAAAGTCTGAATCACAGCCATACTTCACAAATGTATCTATATATATTTGTAGTCGACAAGAGGTATTGCAGCAGAAAAAAAAAATCAAATAAGAAAAACAAAAAAAAATAAAGTGAGTGTGATGGTTACTGAATTTGGATCTGTTAGTGTTCATTGAAGTTGACATGAAATAATTTAAGAGACATGAAACAAAAATTTTAAACAGATTTGATGGGAACGTACAACTGAATCCCGATTTTATATATAAAAGATTAATATTAATAATTATTATATATAATATATAATTATATTAATAATAATACTTTTAATATTATTAATAATACTAAAATAATAATAATATCAATATCAGGTTTAATAATAATATCAATAATGAAAAATAATAATAATAATAAGTTTAATATTTAATAATAATGATAATTATAATATTAATGATTTTTAGTATTAATAGTAATAATAATAATAATAATAATAATATACAAATTATATGTAACAAATTTCATATCTATACATTGAAAATAATAATATTAGTAATACGAATAATATAGCAAATTAAATGTATTAAATCTTATATCTATATAATAACATTAATAGTACTAATATTGATATTAATAGTATTATAATAATATCATTATAACAATTATATTTTCAGTATTAATTATCTCATTTTTACTAATTATAAAATATATATTATATAATAACATATATTTAATATTTAATATTTATTCATTACAATAACAATAACAATTTGTTAAATAATATTAATAATATTACTACTAGTAATGATAATAATATTAATATAATGATTATATTAAACTTGTTAATTAAGCTTACTATATTTCCATTTATTATATCATATCTACCAATTATATAATTTATTGAATCTTTAATATATATATATATATATATATATATATATATATGTGTGTGTGTATGTGTGTGTGTGTGTATGTGTGTTATTATTTGTGTAAAGAATTTAGTCATACATATATATTTACATTTTTAATTCAAGTGATTAAAATATATTTTATTAACTCAAAATATTATATATACACTTACTTATATATATATATATATATATATATATATATATATATATATATGTATATATATATATATATATATATATATATATATATATATATATAGATTTATTTATTTACATAATTATTTACACACAATAGTTCATGAATCTTCGAGCACGGTCAAAGGGTAATTGAACATATGAACGTCGTTCCAAAATTTTTGAGTCCCAACATTACAGACTTTGCTTATCGTATCGAAATCATATAAAGATTAAGTTTAAATTTAGTCGGAAATTCCCGGGTCATCACAGCTTTTACCCGCATAGATTCTCTGTCCTTTCTACTCAAAGCGTCTGCTACCACATTTGCCTTCCCCGGGTGGTAACGAATCTCAAAGTCGTAATCATTCAACAATTCAATCCATCTACGCTGCCTCATGTTCAGTTGTTTCTGATCAAATATATGTTGGAGACTTTTGTGGTCTGTATATATGATAATTTTGACCCCATATAAGTAGTGCCTCCATGTCTTTAATGTAGAAACAACAGCCCCCAATTCCAAATCGTGAGTCGTATAATTTTGTTCGTGAATCTTCAATTGTCTGGACACATAAGCAATTACCTTCGTTCATTGCATTAATACACAACCGAGACCTTGCTTTGAGGCGTCACAATATATCACAAAATCATCATTCCCTTCAGGTAATGACAATATAGGTGCCGTAGTTAACTTTTTTTCAATAATTGAAACGTTTTCTCCTGCTCATCCTTCCATTCAAATTTCTTCCCTTTATGCGTTAATGTAGTCAAGGGTTTTGCTATTTTGGAAAAATCTTGGATGAATCTTCTGTAGCAACCAGCCAATCCTAACAATTGGCGTATATGCTTCGGAGTTTTCGGGGTTTATCAGTTTTCAACGGTTTCAATCTTTGACGGATCTACCCGAATACCTTCCTTGTTTACCACGTGACCGAGGAATTGAACTTCTTTCAACCAAAATGCACACTTTGAAAACTTAGCGTACAATTTTTCTTTCCTCAACAATTCTAGAACTTTTCTCAAATGTTCTCCATGCTCTTGATCATTCTTTGAGTAAATAAGTATGTCATCGATGAAAACAATGGCAAACTTGTCAAGATATGGTCCACACACTCGGTTCATGAGGTCCATGAACATAGCTGGTGCGTTAGTCAATCCAAACGGCATAACCATAAACTCATAATGACTTTAACGCGTCCTGAAAGCAGTCTTCGGAATATCATCCTCCTTCACCTGCATTTGATGATACCAGAACGTAAATCGATCTTCGAATAAACTAACGATCCTTGTAGTTGATCAAATAAGTCATCGATTCTCGGTAGTGGATAACGGTTCTTGATGGTGACTTTGTTCAACTCTCGGTAGTCGCTACACAACCTGAATGTACCATCTTTCTTTTTGACAAACAAAATAGGAGCTCCCCATGGTGATGTGCTTGGTCGAATGAAACCACGCTCTAGAAGTTCTTGTAATTGACTTTGTAAATCCTTTATCTCGCTGGGTGCGAGTCTGTAAGGAGCACGAGCTATTGGTGCAGCTCTGGTACAAGATCTATTTGAAATTCAACAGATCGATGTGGAGGTAGTCCCGGTAATTCTTTCGAAAATACATCGGGAAATTCTTTTGCGACGGGAACATCATTGATGTTCTTTTCTTCGGTATTGACTTTATCGACGTGTGCTAGAACAGCATAGCAACCTTTTCTTATTATCTTTTGCGCCTTCAAATTACTAATAAGATTTAGCTTCGCGTTGCTCTTTTCTCCGTACACCATTAAGGGTTTTCCTTTTTCACGCATAAGGCGAATCGCATTTTTGTAACAAACGACCTCTGCTCTCACCTTTTTCAACCAGTCCATGCCAATTATCACATCAAAACTCCCTAATTCTACCAGTATTAAATCAATCTTAAACGTTTTACTAATCATTTTAATTTCTCGATTCCGACATATTTCATCTGCTGTAATTAATTTACCGTTTGCTAATTCGAGTAAAAATTTATTATCCAAAGGTGTCAATGGGCAACTTAATTTAGCACAAAAATCTCTACTCATATAGCTTCTATCCGCACCCGAATCAAATAAAACATAAGCAGGTTTTTCATCAATAAGAAACGTACCAGTAACAAGCTCCGGGTCTTCATGCGCTTCTACCGCATTGATGTTGAAGACTCTTCCACGACTTTGCCCATTTGTATTCCCTTGGTTTGGGCATTTACTCTTGACGTGGCCCGGTTTTCCACATCCATAACAAATAAAGGCGGCATTATTCGTCCCGACATTATTTGTTACATTATTTTTGTTAATCACCGGTCCGTAGACTTCATACTTTGTCGCGCCATGACCACTTCTACTACACTCAGTATACGATGTCGTGTAGAACCCAGTCGGATGATATCCTTCACACCTCTGGTATGGCTTCTGCCTTTTGTTATTATTGTTGGGATGGTTGTTGTTGTTGTTGAATCGGTTGTTATAGTTGTTGTTGGGGTTGCGATTTTTGTTTTTGAGGTTGATGTTACGGTTGTTGGGATAGTTGTTGCAATTGTGATTGTGATTGTTGTGTTGGTGACCTTTGTCACTGGTTTCTTCCCACTTTCTCTTGACTTGCTTCATTTTGGCCTCTTCGGCCGCCTGCTCTTTAATTCTTCCCTCAATCTGGTTTATGAGTTTGTGAGCCATTCTACTTGCCTTTTGTATGGAAGCGGGCTCGTGTGAACTCACATCTTCTTGAATCCTCTCTGGTAACCCTTTTACAAATGCGTCGATCTTCTCTTCTTCATCATTGAACACTCTTGGACACAATAGGCACAACTCTGTGAATCGTCGTTCGTATGTGGTAATATCGAATCCTTGCGTTCATAGTTCTCTAAGCTCTACCTTAAGCTTATTGACCTCGTTTCTTGGACGTTACTGCTCAGTCATCATGTGTTTGAATGCTGACCACGGTAGTGCGTAAGCAGCATCTTGTCCCACTTGCTCGAGATAGGTATTCCACCATGTTAATGCAGTACCTGTGAAGGTATGTGTGGTGTACTTTACCCTATCTTCTTCATTACATTTACTTATGGCAAACACTGATTCGACCTTCTCGGTCCACCGTTTCAATCCAATTGGTCCTTCGGTTCCATCAAATTCCAAAGGTTTGCAGGCAGTGAATTCTTTGTAGGAGCATCCTACATGATTTCTTGTGGAATTAATTCCACTGCTAGACCCGGAGTTATTGTTGTTAGTTTGCATTGCGGCCTGCACTGCGGCTATGTTTGCAGCAAGAAAGGTACGGAATTCTTCTTCGCTCATATTCATGGTGTGTCGAGTAGTTGGTGCCATTTCCTTCAAAAATAGCCAAAAGAATTAAGTTAATCATATAGAATATTAAGAGTAGTCAATAGTATTTCGTAGCATAATATGAACTCATTTATAAAAGCTTTTTCTTCATATTAGCGTTTTATAAGTTTTAATTCGGGTACTACCTACCCGTTAAGTTCATACTTAGTAGCTAATATACAATTCAACTACTACAATTCTATATGAAAAACTAATTACAATAATATTTCGTGTTCAAACTTTTATACAATATTTTACGAACGTACAATGCCATTATTTTACATATATCATGAAATATGGCACACAATAACTTTGATACAAGGTAGTTGTGAAGACAATTCTAGTTAATACGCAAGTCGTTCAGCAAAGACAATAAAGAAACGTAATTCATAAGTCCAGAAACAAGTCATGATTTCGGGTTTTACTAGTATTATTTCCCATCCTTGGTCTTGTGGAAAATAACCGTTGTGGCCGTTAGAAAGACAGCATGTGGTAACGTCATCAAAAGGACGGGGGTTACGTAATGTCTAACAGCCCCGTAAAAATCTAAAAACCTTGTTTCTCACCCCAACTACTGAATCCGTCACTTGTGGGAATGTTTTAATTAATAGTTGTAATCCAATGTTCTTTTTCTCAATTTGGTGAGAAGCGAACATCACTAACCCGTAAACATAACATGCTTTTTTAAGTTGCATGTTAGAAACTCTTTCTAAAGAACGAAATCCTATTTTGGGGTATGTGGAGTCAAAATAGGCTCTCAACCCGTAGCGAAAAATTGCATTTGGGTTTCCCGCACTTAATGCCTTAAAGAAAACATGGCATAACTTAAGGTCTCCCCAATGTGATATACACTATCTCTCAAAGGAAAGCCTTTTATAAACTAAGTCATGCCTGGAACGTCTTTCAAATGTTCGACACACTAAGTTCGCCATAAATAATTGTGCCGACGAATTCTGACCCACTCTAGCCAAGATTTCATCAATCATATCCCCTGGTAGGTCTTCTAAAATATTCAATTGTCTATCCTTACCATCCATTTTGCGTTTTTATACTGTAAAATAGACAAGGATTAGATTTGTAAAAGATAATTAACAAACAATACAAGCAATTTTTACATATAACATGAAAGTACAAGCACACTACAATACATATATTACACAGCATGATTACAACTCTTTATTCTGACTCACTTGTTTCTTCTTCTTCGGACTTGGTTCGTTTTGCTAATTTTCTAGGGATACATGGTGCTCCTCTAATATGAGCTGTCATTTTCACAAATGGTTTAGAAAAACCTGCTGGCTTAGATGTTCCCGGGTTATAGTTAAAATTTAAGAAATACGGGTGTTTACGATACACATAAAGTTCATCGGGGTTGGAATCAGGTTTCTCTATTTTGATGCCTTTTCCTTATTGTTTTCTTTTTCTTATTCAAATTGGGTCGGGGTAATTTCTATAACATCATCAGAATCCTCATCGGGATCTGATTCATCAGAAAATTGGTAATTTTCCCAATATTTTGCTTCCTCGGCGGAAACACCATTGACCATTTTTAACTTTGGTCCATTGGTTGAGGATTTTCTTTTATTTATCTGTTTTTCTGTGGTTCCTAATATTTCCTCCTCCAGAACCTCTTCTTCCGGTTCCTCTTCTTTCGATTCCTCTTCTTCCGGTTCCTCTTCTTCTGGTTCTTCTTCTTCCGGTTCCTCTTCGAGAATTTGTGAATCTTCCCAAAATATATTCGACTCTTCATTATTATTAGGTGAGTCGATGGGATTTGTACTAGAGGTAGACATCTATCACACAATATCAAACACGTTAAGAGATTAATATATCACATAATATTTACATGTTAACAATATGTAATTTCCAACAAAAAGTGTTAAGCAATCGTTTTTAAAGAAAACACGGTCGAAGTCCAGACTCACTAATTCATTCTAACAAACTCGATAAGACACACTAATGCGATTTCTGGTTCTCTAAGACCAACGCTCTGATACCAACTGAAATGTCCCGTTCATATCGATTATAAACGTTTCATATTAATTGATTTCGTTGCGAGATTTTGACATCTATATGAGACGTTTTTCAAAGACTGCATTCGATTTTTAAAACAACCATAACCTTTATTTTATCGATAAAGGTTTAAAAGCATTATGAAGATTATCAAATAATGATAATCTAAAATATAGCGTTTACTCACGACCATTACATAATGGTTTACAATAATATTATACAACAATTTAAGTTCTTCGAATGCAGTTTTTAAACAATATTATACAAGCATGCTGACTCCATTTCTTGTCTTTAATTAGCATGCAATAGCGGAAGCTCTTAATAATCATCTGAGAATAAACATACTTTAAACGTCAACAAAAATGTTAGTGAGTTATAGGTTTAACCTATATATCAAATTGTAATAATAGACTACAAGATTTCATTTTCATTTTTCATAAACATCATGCATGCATATAGCAATCTACATAAAAAATCATTCATATGTTGAACACCTAGTAACCGAAATTAACAAAATGCATATAGAATATCCCCAAAACAGAAATCCATCTGTATTAATAACTCAAAGTACTAAAGCAAACCATTTTCCAGTATGGGGGGAGTTAGTGCCCGTAGATCTACCTTTAGGATTCGCGTCAATTAGGGTGTCTGTTCCCTAATTCTTAAGCTACCAAGCTAAAAGGGTGATATTCAGTATTCATAATCCAACAAAGAATGTAATTTCAAGTACTTGTGTCTATTTTGTAAAATATTTACAAAACTGCATGTATTCTCATCACAAAAATATTAGATAGTAAAAATGGGACTATAACTCACTTTCACGTATTTTTTACTTCGTCGGAAAATAACACTTGGCCACGGGTTGATTCACGAACCTATACAAATATATACATATATATCAAAGTATGATCGAAATATATTCACAATATATTTTATTACGTTTTAACGATTTAAATTTGTTAAGTTAACAGTCCAACGTTAGTAGTCCACAATTAGTTATTCACAATTAGTAGTACAGAAATAAATCAATATATATTATCTCGAATCAATCCACGACCCAGTGTATACAAGTCTCAGACTCGATCACAACTCAAAGTATATATATTATTTTGGAATCAACCTCAACCCTGTATAGCTAACTCGATCATTACCTCATATAGACTGTCTATGGTTGTTCCAAATAATATATATAGATGACGTCGATATTGTAACGACCCGGCTTTTTCGAATTACTTTTGTGCTTTGTGCTTTCTCGAAACTGCGCATATGTGCGTACCGAGCTAGTTTATGCTCTGGGATCTTATTTAATGATTAATTACTTTCATTAATATCTTACAACGTGCTATTAAGTATGTAATCACTTAACTTGATCCCCGAATGCTT
Organism: Rutidosis leptorrhynchoides; assembly: GCF_046630445.1. NCBI lineage: Eukaryota > Viridiplantae > Streptophyta > Magnoliopsida > Asterales > Asteraceae > Rutidosis > Rutidosis leptorrhynchoides. Next base: position 19,499,084 of record NC_092337.1, read on the forward strand.
TTACGACCGTTGGTGTCACTTGACGTTTGAAACGAGCTATGTACTTGGTACACGTTTAACTTTGGTCATAATCGGAATATTATGACTACGTAATACTAATAGTTATTTTATAATAACAATTACTTGGGTTTTTGGATGCTTAATTAAACTTAGTAATTTACTAGAACACACTAGTTAGTCTTGTTGGACTTTATACCTTGTTGGACTTAAGCCCACCCTACTCTAGTTAGTGGACTATTTAATTAGCCCAATTATTAATTACTAGTGACCTAATAATATGTAAGACAAATGCCTATTTATTAGAGGGAACATACTAGCATTTTTGTTAACCATAATCACAATTGTTACATGGGATCTCAACATAAGCACCAACTTTAGACAACCACCAACTAAAAAGTGAAAAACGTATCCCCCTTGTCCCCTTGGAAACCCACGGCCTCCCCACCCATTTCCTCTATAAATACCATGCTAATTCCAAGCATTTCACACTTGATCTCATTCACAAATTACACACACTTACTCTCTTATTTTCTCTCTACTCTTGCTCACTCTAAAACTTGTAAGTTTTTGATTTTCTTCTTCTTCTTCTTCTCTTCTCATTTACGAAATCATCATCATCTTCATAAGATCATGCTTGTTAGCTTTTTGATCTTGTTATATCTTGTAGGTTCAAACTTGGATTTGAATCCTTCAAGAACATGGAAGATTCAAGCTTTCTAGATTTGAATCTTCACTTGTTTTGTAGATCTAAATCTTTTTAGCTTTTAATCTCTTTATTTTGCTATAAAGATTCAAACTTGTGTTTGTAATCTTCATATAACTTAAAGATCTAAGCTTTATGCTTCAAGATCTTCAAGAACAACCAAGATTCAAGCTTTCTAGCTTTGAATCTTCATTTCTTTTGTTGGATCTAAGTTTTCTAGCTTATGATCTCATTATTTTGTTATAAAGATCAAAACTTGTGTTTATGATCTTCATGTAACTTAAAGATCTAAGCTTTATGCTTCAAGATCTTCAAGAACACCAAAGGTTCAAGCTTTCTAGCTTTGTAATCTCATAACTTGTGTGAAAAGGATCCAAGCTCTCTAGCTTAGGGTTCCATTACTTTGTTTGATCAAGTTTATGTTCATACTTGTTTGATTGAATGAAAGTTTGTAGCTTTAGTTGTAAATAGAACTTGTATTTATGTTAAGGCTAAGAATATGATGTAACATTGGTTCATCATCCTTCTAAAACTCTTAAGTGAGTTGAATTCTTACTTAGTCTTAATACTTTGTGTGTTGATGGTTAAAACTTGGTCAAGTGATGCTAACATATCATTGAGTTGTACACTTGAAGCTACAAGCATCAAGGATGAGAACCATGATGAGCATCAAGCACCAAGAATCCCACTGGAGCACTTGTCTACTGTTTTTCAGGGTCTGATTATGCTCTCTGGGCTTCTGGAAAGTTGATTTTCAGATAGTTCGTTTCGAGTAGATGACTTTCCTTTTAGGCCTCACCTAAATCCGATATACGGTTTAGGATTTATAGCCATTTTAAAACCACTACACCTTTGTAACGTCATGCTGAAATTTCTGACCTACTCGTACTTAAACCATCGCCACGGTCAAACGAAGATGAGTTAGGTTCTGAAAATTGGTCAGCGGTTAGAGGACTCACATACGGAGCCATGGCTACTGACTACGCATCTTTTCAATTTGTATAGGGGTCGTAACAGCTGTCCAAATTCAGCCTTTTGTTTCGATCTCTATTTTTTGTTGAAAACTTACTTACTCTTTTACGAATGATGATGATGATGACACTTAAAACTTAATTTATTTACTTTAAACCTTTTAGTGACAATATACTGACCTAGTACCCTTTGACTTAGGTTGAGGACCTTTTGGATCGACCAACTTACTTGTCTGGACTGACTTACTACTTGCATATGTTTCATATCAACTTTTACTGCTTATTCACTGTGAATTATAGCATCCCTTTTTCTACTTTACTATTTTTGGGACTGAGAATACATGCGCTTTTTATGTTTTACTTACTTCACACGAGTACTTAAACTTTATATATGTGTGGGTGATATAACGACATAAACTTTCCCGTTAGATCGGTAACGTTTAGTCATTGGTTTTTGAACCGGTGAACGCGAATCTTAGATATGGATCCATAGAGTTTGACATCCCCACTCGGGCTAGTCGCGCTAGCATTTAACAGGTGTTTAATACTTCGAGGACATACGCACTCGCCAAGTGTACTTTTAGGGGGTATCATTATTACGTTAACTTAGTTACCGGGTGCCCACGGTTAAGCATATACTTTATCATACTGATTTGAATTACTGATTTAAACTGCTGGTTGAAGCACTGAAATCTTGTGGTCTACATTACATTACTGATTACAAATAAACTATAGCTCACCAACATTCGTGTTAACTTTTAAGCGTGTATTTCTCAGGTGCTTAGACGTTGTTGCTTTCGCTGTTAGACTTGCTGTCTTGGTGTTATAGACTTGCTGTTATGGACCTGCTGTGTTAGATTTCTGCTGCATTACTTAGAGATTTCTCAATCATGGAACTTTTATTTTGCATTCGTGACTTTTGTTATTTTCAAACAATGGCTTTGTAACGACCTTTGGGTCACATACTTATGTTTATGCTTCTATTCATAGGAAGCACGTTATCTTTTGTAAAATGTTATCTTTTCATGAATGCAAAACTGGTTTTTAAACAGCATGTAGTGTTTGACCTTGTAATGATCCTGTTGTTGATGAGTCGTACACGATGATTTTATACGGGGCGTCACATTTGGTATCAGAGCATTGATTGTAGGGAATTAGGTTGCATTAGTGAGTCTAGACCAGGTCGAGTAGGATTCACTAATAGGACTAATCTACAACTTGCTTGTTTACCTATTTCTGCGAAACTGCTGCATGCTACTGTATTATATTACTGCATGTTACTGCTTACTACTACTGCATGCTACTGCTTACTTTTACTGCTATATGAACTTGTTGCATGCTACTGCCTACTTTCACTGCTATGTGAATTTACTGTATGCTGCTGCTTATTCTCGCTACTGCATGCTACTATCTACTTTTTGCATGATACTTCTGTTGATACTGCTATTACTGCCATGCTATGTACTGTTGTAGACGCTCTAGGCTGTTATAGTTACTATGCCTGATTACGTGCTTGCTACCCGTCTGCTTTTCGCTGTACCGACTTGGAGAATTTATCTTTCCTAGTTCAGATGTTTTTCTGAACCCTTTCCCGCTCGTCTAACCCTATGGATTAGTATTGTAATCCACCTGTTACTACCGTTTCACCGTTCCAGATATGGAAACATTACTTCGCGCAATCTAGGAGGAGTACCCCTCGGAATACACGCCCACTAAGGTTGATCCTCAGAGGAGGAGATATGCGAGGATTTGTCGGAGTAACCGCACCACGAGCTCACCCTAATTAGCCATGTACAACGTATGAACATTAGAAGGATGTTCAGTTTCTGCAAGATGACTCGTATCCCGTACGCTTTCATGACCGTCACTTATCTCTTTCATTCTTCACCACTACTCGACGATCTAACGACACTTCTGGACTTAGGTCCCCAACACTCTTAGGAATTGGAGAAGTCAGGAGGACATCTCCTTTCACAAGGTCAGAGTGCCTTCTACTGATGCTCAGCCATGCCCAAAGACTTAGGGGTCACCTCAAAACATATCGTATTACTACTTACTACATGCACAACAAGACACGAGACCCAGATTGAATTTCTAGAAAGGAACCTAACGACATTACCTGAACCCGAACATTTTGAAGAAAATTTTAGGGCATTTAGGCATTGATGCATGACCTACGGAACCTACGCACCCACACCGAGAAACCGTGAGATTAATTATGTAGATTTTGTTTTGAGATAGCATAGATAAAGCACCGTTAGATGAAATTGAGTAGAACTTTAAGTGATCACGTTACATTTACCATATGGAGTGATATTGGAATGAACGTACGATTTAGCACAATATAATGACGCCAGGCCAGCGTGATTATATTGAAGTGAATCATGCAGAAGTCCCAATGTTACTAGATAAGGAATATGAAGTGATTCAAATAAAATTTTGGTAGGAACCACTTGAGTATACGCATTATGGTCTGTTAGAGATAGGAATAACCACTAAGCCTAAATACTGTACAATAAGGGCCTTGATTACGGAATTGATAACCCAAAAATCTGTTATAGATATAGACACCCTGGACACTTAAGGAAAATTTTCTCAAATAGGAAAAACCTTGGACTTACTTGCGGTAGAGCAATCATTATCTCAGCCTTGGAAACTCGCTGGATCCTGATTTTAGTTAGGGTACGTTTCGTCACAACGTTTTATTATCTCGGAGTTATTTAATACTAGAGTTATAGAAACCTTATATCCAATAACCTTAGTGTTATGACTAATAAGCCATTAACAACCATGAGAGTTAAGTATTTTATAGGACAAGCTAATGGTAAGCCGGCGGAGATAAAGGAATAATTTAAGGTAGTACCTTAAAATTAACAGGTGGGTCATTTGGAGATGACCTCATGTCAGCAAAACTTGGAAGTTTAATATAGTAGTGGAAAGGATTAGTTACCCAAGCACAAGCAGATGTTATTTGAGAAAATTGATAGAATTTTTCACGGTAGTTAATAAGATTTGGTTGGAATGAAACTTAAGATTAACCCAACACCCATCAACTTGGGAAGCTTGATGTAAAAAGTTGGAATGGACTTTAAGATTAACCTAATACTCATCAAGTTAGGAATATTTGATGAAATAGTTGGAACGGACTGGCTTTCAAGGATGAAAGTGAAAGTTATTTATAGTGGAAGGTTATTCATATACCTCGCGAGAATGGTGAGCCAAAAATCCATCTGGGTTACTTCAACAACCCGAAATCCCACAATGGAAATGGGAAGGAATAACAATGGATTTCACCACGAAGCTACCGAAAATGGTAGGCGGTTAGGACACTATCTGTGTTATTGTTGACCGCCTCACCACATCTACTCACTTTCTAGCCACGAAAGGAACCGATACAATGGAAAAACTTGTACAACGATACATAAAGGAAATTGTATCCTGTCACTTTAGCGATTCAAATTCTATATGAAAGACTACCCAAGAATCTTATTTGATACTCATTCTTACACGACTCTGAAGCCTAACTTATTTCGAGAGATTTCTTAATCGATGATAATCACACCATCACCCTTCTTACTTCGATAGTAGCCATACCAGTTCGAAATTTCCAAAATCAATGGGTAGTTAATTCCCATTCTCATACTCCTCCTTTCGTATCTCTGATGTTAAAGTAGAGGGGTATGAAATAGTTATATTTTTATTGCGAAATACTATTAAATACGATACAATTTTACACAAGTTATTTATTTATTTATAGAGTGGATATACCTAAACCTTGCTACAATACTATAGGCAGTGTACCTAATCGTATAGTAGTGTAGTTTTTAGTAAGTCCGGTTCATCCACAGGGAACTAGCCAAGTTTAACGCTATATTTTTAAACTATATTTTTATAAAGATATATATATATATATATATATATATATATATATATATATATATATATATATATATATAAGTCGTATTATTATTATTATTATTATTATTATTATTATTATTATTATTATTATTATTATTATAAAAAGGGGGTTTTTTACCGTTTAATGACCGGTTTGTCGATTTTATGTCTTTAGTCGCAGTTAAAACCTAATGTAAAATATTAAATATACAAATAACTTAATTTAAAGCGTAAAGTAAATAACGATAATAAAAGTGCGATAATTTAAAGTGCGATAAATAAAATGACGATAAATAAAAATGCGATAAGATATAAAATAAAGGAATTATGCTTATTTAAACTTCCGTAATCATGATGTTCGATGTGTTGATTTTAGTTTATTACCATGGGTTAATTGTCCTTTGTCCTGGATTATTCGATATGTCCATACGGTTTTATCCATAATAGTCCATCAGTCATAAATATAAAGTGCGAGAGTCTTCGTCAAATTATCCTTATACCCGAAGTCAAATATTCCAACTAATTGGGGATTCGAACTGTAACAAGGTCTTAATACTTTGTTTAATGAATACACCAGGTTATCGACTGCGTGTAATCCAAGGTTTTACTACTTTGTTAACAATTACACCAATTACCCTTGAATGTAATCCACCCCTGTTTTAATGAGTCCATTAACTATTAATCCATCCCCGTGTCTGGTAAAATGAACTATAATTCGTATTTATAGATATCCCGCCCACCGTACCCGATTAAGTGTATGTGGTTATATATAGATACGTCAAATTGTAATTTTTATATTAAATTAATGAGGTATTGTTTAGTTAATATAAAGCCCATGAATAGCCCATAGTCCAATTTCTACAAGTGTCGTTCTTTTGTCCAAACCCCAATTATGGTCCAAAGCCCAATTACCCCGTCTTTAATATTTAGCCCAACATCACGATTAGTTCGGCTTAAATAAGCATAATAATAACTTAGCTATGAGACATTAATTTAAAAAGGTTGAACATAACTTACAGTGAGTATAATAGCGTAGCTTTACACGGACAGAAATTCGACTTACACACTTACAACATTCGCTAACATAACCTTATTATTATTAATCTTAAATTAAAATTAAAATTATAAAATATATATATATATATATATATATATATATATGTATATATATATATATATATATATATATATATATATATATATATATATATATCGTGAGATAGAGAGTGGATAAAGGAGTGTAAAATTCGTCAACCAAACTTTGCAATTTATAGGACCTAAGCTGATATAGTATGCCATGCAACCGCATGACATTTACACTGCCTGGCCATGCAATCGCATGGCCACCTTTTCATGGTCACAAAGCTTCCAAAACGTGGGGTGATGCGTATTATTTAATAATTTTAATATGATATATATAATTATATATATTATATTATATTCATGTGCATCGTTGACTTGTAATTTTAGCTCCGTTGCGTCGCGCGTTGATAGTTGGTTCATGTCCCGGTTTTGGATTTTCGAACGTCCTTGTGTACTATTTAATATCTTGTACTTTAAGTTTTGCGGCTTGTACTCTTGTGATTTTTAGACGTTTCTCATCAATAATTTGAACCACTTTGATTGTACTTTGTACTTTTTAGCTTTTTGGTCGTTTGCGTCTTCAAATCGTCGAATCTGTCTTTTGTATTCACATTTTATTATTTAAACGAATATCACTTGCAAATAGAACAATTGAAACTAAAAGCTTTTCTTTCTTGAGGGATAATGCTATGAAATATATGTTCGTTTTTAGCATTATCAAATATTCCCACACTTGAGCATTGCTTGTCCTCAAGCAATATAGAACTTGAATATAACTTTACTAGAATCACTTCTTTATTCTTCACACTTTGTACATCAGTGATTTTAATACAGCGGTATGAACAATGATAGTAACGTTGTGGTTTACAGTCCCACATGACTATAAAAATTTTGATCCTTTAGGAAATTGGATCTTTATGAAAACATTTGATCTTTTAAAAATTCAATCTAGCTTTTACCCTAGATAAGTTTTCTGGAATAACCCTTTACCGGTGTTTGCAAAATGTTTTTGTGGGTTTTGTGGGTTTCAGATTTGAAAATTTTAGCTCAAAACTTGTGGTTTTGTGTCACCCACTTGCTAACCTTGTATTGGGAAAGAAACACGTCCAGTATACTTGCTCCGTATATTACCTTTCGGTAAACTACCATCTGGTTGTAAAGGAAAGCGTTGAACAAGCAACTGTTAAGGCAATGTCCCGTGACATGCTTTTGATTATGGTCTATATCGTGTTGGATGCAATTACTATTCTTTGTAGGAGCAATAGTAAAGATCACCCTATAGTTTTTTTTTGGTCTGGCACAAAGTCCTGTCTTCGACCATGCTATGCAACCACCGTTCTTACGATTGACACCCGATTTGGTTCAGGTGACCTAATGAATTACAGGTGAATTCTTAGGATTTTACATTCAATGGTAATGAAAACATTGAAAATGGGTTTTCAGAAAACAAATCGGTTTGTAATTTGATCAAAATATTTTCTCGTTCAACCTCGAGTTTAGATATCATTGAATTCCATGAGTTTGAATTCTCAATCTTTAAGGTCAATCTCAAGGATTGAGTAATATCAGTCTTAAAAGCTGATTTTTGATCTTTAAGGAGATTATCCTTTCTGGGGATCTGTGACGATCGCTCAAAATCCATATATACGAACACGTCATTCATCAATTTCATTGCGAGGTATTTGACCTCTATATGATACGTTTTGTAAATATTGCATTCTTTTGAAAAGGCACACCATAAATGAATATTTAAATCAAAGGTTTTCGACATCTGATGATTTCTACATATAGACAATCACCGTAATATAATAGTTTACAATAGTACTTCCGTTGACAATGCAGTCAAAATAAGATACATAGTGATGATTTGGTGAATGCAACGTTTCCTTGAAAAATATGCCATGTAAGACTCCATGCACATAGCTTGTCTAACATATAAGCAAACAGCGGAAGACTTCTAGGGAACCTGAGAATAAACATGCTAACAAGTGTCAACACAAAGGTTGGTGAGTTCATAGTTTTAATGTTTTGCATAATCTGTACATAAAGGTGGATCACAAGATTTCGGTTGTTTCATCCAGAAATGTTTATCAAAATATTCTACAAGATTGAGCACCTTGGTAACTAAACTTAACGTATATATAATTTGTACCCTTTGTATAATCATCTTAATAATACACGCAAACCAACGTGTACGCTTCTCAAATAGCATACGTCCGTTAAAAGGCTAGTGCTCTAGCTCGAACGGGGATATCAAAACCTATGGATCCATATATAACTACTCGCGCCCACCAGTTCTTATAACCGGCAGTTACTAGTTACCAAAGCTAAGGGATTTTTGGTTCAAACTCAGTGTAGAATTTAGTATGTACTTGTATCCATTGCGTTTAAAATAAAGTGCATGTATTCTCAGCCTAAAAATATAGATTGCAAAAGCAATTAAAAAGGGAGCAAATGAAACTCACCTTAGCAGCACATAAAGTTGTTCACCGAAATGTGACCGAAACTTGGAATACCAAATAACCGTAGATCTCAACGTATCAATATTGTGATTCAATATTGCAGGAAAGTACGTAGACGCAACGGAGATGATAAACACTAGGTTAGACTTGCGAATAATACCCATGAACATTACTCATAATCTCCATAGCTATAACCCATAGTTTTCTTAGCTTAAACCCGTTTGAAAACTTGTTTTGAAAGTGACATGCTCATGACCTTGTCGTATTATTTTATGTATAATACTAATTAATAATACTCCGGACTATAAGATTAATAATAATCTTAATCTTAATAATAATAATAATAATAATAATAATAATAATAATAATAATAATAATAATAATAATAATAATAATAATAATAATAATAATAATAATAATAATAATATTAATAATAATAATAATAATTATATAACAGAGGGAGTAAGAAATAGAATATGGGTGTGTGTGTGTGTGTGTACGTTGAGCAAACTGGCCAATTTATAGAATGTTTCTGAATCCTGACTGCCATGCGATCGCATGGGTTTTATGCTTATTTCTCATGCGATCGCATGACCCCAAAATCCAGCTCACAATTTTTTGTTGTTTTGTTTGTCGACATATTTTTATAATATATATATAATATATATAATTTATATTAATTAATTATATATTATATTATATTCACGTGCATAGTTGACTTTTAATTTTTGGTCCGATGACTCGTACGTTTACGCTCGACTAATGTCTCAGTTCCGGTTTCTCGAATGCATTTTCGTATGCTTAGAAAACTTGTACTTTACGTTTCGTGATTCGTACCTTTTTCAAAATATAATCTTAAATTATCAATAAACTATATTACTCAAAGTATAACTTATACATTTTAGTAATTTGGTCATTTGCTTCTATAAATCAACTTCTCGTTGTTTATTAAAATATATTTAATAATATCGAAACGTTTTATATCTAATTCAATTCTATGCATTATCACATTGTAAAATATATATTTTCGTTTAGAAAAATATAAATTTGTATATAATATTTATTTATCAAACGGAACAACAAATGGGTGTTACTATTGTTTACAAAAATAATTTCGAACCTTAATATATATACAATATATATAAATACTTTTTCTATACACGTTGCAAGTTATTTATATATCAAATACAGTTAAAAAGGAAAGATTTCTTAAATCAAGGTGAACCTCTCAACAAAGACTTATCACAATACTTACGGGATTTATAATTGTTGAAATATCTGCTAATCCAATTGTTGGTATTATCTTCTAATTCCGTAGATGAATATATTAAGCATATATTGAGACAAATACGTTTAATCTAAAATATTATACATTTAATACTTTGTTAACGTTTTCAAGTTATAATATATATATATATACATATATATATTCATATCCATTTACATATTCGTTCGTGAATTGTCGAGCATAGTCAAAAGGGTAATTGAATGTATGAACATAGTTCCAAAATTTTCGAGACTCAACATTACAAACTTTGCTTATCGTGTCGGAATCATATAAAGATTAAAGTTTAAATTTGGTCAAAAATTTCTGGGTTGTCACAGGATCTGATTCATTAGTCTTATAAGCTAATTTGCACGGTGCCCCCCATTGTACGAGACATATCCTCTCATGGTTAGGATAAGTCTGACCACTTGGCGACCCTGTTTGATGCTGAGGTCCGTGGATTTCCAGCTCATTTTCGAGAAAACCTTTCAAGGTTTTTCGTAGACTCTACAACTGGTCTGGATGACAACTTCCTGACCTAAATCAAGACGCGCGTATATTTTTCTCTCGAAAGACTTTACTTCCTTTTAAATTTCATTTATATTACAATAAACTGGGTAGAACTGATTAATATCGTTCAAAACAAAAGTATCTTTAATTATTTGTACAAAAATATGTGATATATGTTCTAAATAACTTGGTAAATTTTTCTCACACTTGGCTTTTATTTTCCTTTCTTTGCCTTTTTATTTTCCTCTATTCCATTTTAAATGAATTCTAACATTTTGGGTTGTTTCTCAATTTATGTCCTTTCCGAGGTAACAATAATTTCGGTGTTAACACCTAGTTTTATCGTTCATAAATATGTATAAACATGATTTTGAGTTCATTTTTTTGAAAATTTTGAAAAATTTTACTAGAATTGGGTAGTCAGTATATAAGACTAGGGCTGTTCTTTATTATCAGAGAGCACTAGATTCTAATACAACTACTGCGTTACTAGTATTTTTTTAATGGTAACCAAGTGTTTAAATTTAAAATTTTAAAAATCCGAAAGAATTTAACCCCTTCTCACACTTAAGATCTTGCAATGCCCTCATTTACAAGAAATCAGTATAATTTAAATTATTGAGGGTGATTAGCGTAGAAAAATGATTAAATTTTACCAAAGTTTCCAAACATATTGGCGTTTGTTTGTTGAATGATAAATGGTGCACATCATTTGTTCATTCCGTCTTGTTGTTACATCACATTTGTTTTTCGTTTTGTCGTCAAAATTAGTAGCTTTTGCTGAACTTAATGTCAGTCTTTGAAATTTCGCTGTTTTACCCTGTTGTGTACAATTGACAATATACATACATACAAATAATAACATGCATGGTAATTTGAAATGTGACTTAACATCCCACTTTCAAATTATAAATACGAAATATTAGTAATAAAAAAAATATATGTTAAAAATTACATAAAAGTATCACAATATTATATGTTTTAAACATAAGTAAATAAAAATAATAAGAGATAAAAATCACCAACGGGAACTGTATCAATCTGGATAGGGGTTCCAGTTCATGTCGTCGGTCAGGTTCCATGGTTGGTTATAGGTGTACTGATAGGCTTGGTTGGGGTCGTAGAGAGTAAATGGTGGTCGCATATCGGGATAGTGTGGTGGATAGTAAGCAGGTCGGGTCCGTACGTATTTATTTGGTACCTGAGGTTATAGTTGGCTCATGATCTGATGCTGATGATAGTGCCATCTATCATGATGTCGTTGCCTGGAATGCTCGTACACATTCTCGGCGTGCCACTGCTCGTACTGACTATGTCTAGCCTCGTTTGTCATTTCTACCTCATCTATATGCTGGTAAACGTCAGTAACAGCCTCCCTAATGTCATCCGCTTCCTCCATTTCCTCATCTAAACCTCTCTCTACCTGTAGATGAGGGCCCTGATATGATACTGCCTGATTGCGTCTGCTCTTTAATACCTTTGCACCCTGATAGACCCGCAATCCTAAAGTCTGAACCTGTTCCCTACACACCATCAGTGGACCCCCTTGATCCCTATCTACGTCTAAATACTCTCCAATAATAGTAACAAAAATACCCCCTCCTATTATTCCCCGGTCCTGTATTCCTTCCACCATTTTAGACAGATAAAAACCAACAAAGTAGGGAATATTAACAAAGCTTCTAGTGTTTCGAATACACTTAAGGTAAAATAAATCGTGTAAGGCTCCCAGAGGCTAACTGTATTCGAACCTAATCGATTACCCTCGGTACTTCCACATTTTTTGTTACCAATTTATATTTGTTACTTTGGTATGTCGAGTAATCTCTCCAACTTCGATCAAATCTCAAATTGGGATGCAAAAGCTCTTCATGAATCGTTGGGTGTTCTATTATTGGATGAATCGAAAATTATATATAGGCATTAACATATTCTTGTTGCGGATCATAATATGGTATGTGTTGATCATTATGATATTGTTGTTCTTGTTATTGTTCTTGTTTAGGTTCTGGTTCATATTGTGGCTCATATTGCATTTCTGGCTGTGGTTCGTTTTCAGGTTGTCTGGATGATGATGCACCGTCAGATTCGGTATATTTCTGCAAAACAAATTAAACACAAAATTTGTGCATCCAAATATGCATTAGTGTTAGCAAAATAACAACTTGAAACAATTACAATGACATGTTTAATCCATATTAAACTCATGCTCATTTTCATATTTTTTCAATTCTACACTTTTTCAAATTCGCATGTATGAAAATGTTTACAAAGTTCATAAGCATTCAACTCAAATAACATGTCAAAATAATCATTACTTAGAAATTAAACAAGTTTCAAATGGCATTTACATCAATTTAATCAAGTTCATGAATTTTAGACTTAAAAAGTCCACTTTAATTCTCAAAAATCATGTTTATGATCAAAATTTGGATCATTTAGGTACCTAAACAAGTTACACTACTTAATTTAGCAATAATTTATGACAAAAATCGGCCATAACCTGTTTATATCAAAAAGCCTCAAATTGCTCAAGAATACAAACCCTAAATTTCTAAAAATTTTGAAGTTTTTGGCTTCAAATCATGTTAAATAACATCAATCTAGGTTATACATGCATAATATACTAACAATTTAACTCTAATTACACTAGAAATTAACAAAATCAAATTAGGTAAAAATTAGCTCAAGAACACTAAAACTGAAAAATTTAAGAGTTTAGGGGTGAAATTTTTACCTTTTTACTTCCCCATCTGAAGAAAGGCATGATTATAGCTAATTATTGTGACGAATTTGGTTGATTTTGGTTGAAAATTGGTGATTTTTGGTGATAATGTGTGTGTGTGTGTGTTCGTGTATTTGTGTGTGTGGTTGTGTAAGACAGAACAGACGAGCTGCTCTTTCTGATCCTGACCAGTTTTCTACCCTCATGCGATCGCATGAGGTTACAGGGTAAATCCCATGCGATCGCATGGTCCCTATTTTTTTTTAAACCTTTAACTAATGAAACAAATAATTAAATTATTTAAAATATTGTTTCTTTTAAGAATGAGGGTGTTTCGGATCGTTGTCCTAGTTCGTCCCTCGACAAAATTTTAAAATTTGTCATTTTAAAGCTATTGTTTTAAAAGCAAAGATTTTTGGGTTTTTTTAAATGTTTTTGCATACTTTAAATCAATAAAATTAAAAATAATGATAACAAAATTTATCATCCCTCCCTTGGGTAAAGCAATTTCGGTTCAACGACCTAGTCTTCAACTCACGACGAATTTTAAATATCAAATTTTTAACTTAATGAAATAAAGTAAATTTTTGTTTTTAAATCCACACCAAACTTAAATTTAAAATGTATAAAATTAAAAATTCATATAAATATCATTAATATTTTTATACATTAATTTTACAAACTTTTATTAAAAATATTAATTTTTAAAATATTTAAAACTTAAATATATTGATTTAAAAAGATTTACAATAATAATTTAATATTTATATATTAATTTTAAAAACAAGGTAAAAATAAAATTAAAAAACTTTTTGGTCTTTTATCCCACTTTAATCCATCAAATATTATCAAAAATATACGCCCCTCTTTTGGGTAAAGTAATTTCGGCTATATTATCTAGTTTTACTCCTGATGAATTTCTGAAATATTTTGGATTGATTGATTAAAGATATTTATACCTTAAGAATAAACGGTAAATTTCGTAGTGATGTAATAAATTTTTGTATGATATCAATAATTTTGGTTTCACATACCTAATTTTATTGAATATCAATTTAATACTTTATAGTGAACGATTAAGCGTTTATTATCAAAAGGTTAAAAACAATAAATAAAAACAAATAAAAACTGTACATACTTACCTATGAAAAAGAATTCTCAGAGACCTGCTTTAGCCGACTCATAGGAGAGTCTTGTGATTTCCATAGCTACATAAGCGTAACCTCGATTCTTCAATAACTTTTCTTCTAAACATATGAATGGTCCTTCTCTGCATTGAGTAACAAATTCGGTATTTGAATATGTTTGATTGTTCGAACATTTACCTTCGTGTGACCATTTTCCGCATTTATGACATCTTTCAAGGTGTCGTGCTCTTCTTTTTGTTGCGGATTTTGATTTTCCTTTACCAAAATGTATCTTATGATGATTCTTCGTGAGTTCTTTCCTTACTTCGTCCATTTTTCCTCTTATGAATGATACCAGTTCACTCGAGAAGATGTTATTATTACGTTTAGTAATCATAGCGTGTAGTCGTAGACCATGGTTCAGATCAAAGGAATTCTTCATCTCGTAAAACCTAAAAGAAATAAAAATTCAGAATGGAGGGAGAAGACTAGTTCTTTAGGGTCTGCTAGGGAAAGATCATGCGGATTCCATTCTCGAGAATTACACAAAAACAAAATATCTAACTCTAACAGAAATACATATTACCCTTAAAAGATTCAAATCTTCCCACACTTAGTTAGCTGTGGTGTCGAAATTGTGATTAACTTCGTTTTCAATTTCCATCGGATCATGTATGTAATGTTTAACTCTGTGACCATTAACCTTAAATTCAATCCCATTTGAATTTATCAACTCTATTGTTCCATATGGGAAAACTCTATTGACTATGAATGGTCCAGACCATCTTGATTTCAATTTTCTAGGAAATAGCTTGAATCGTGAATTGAAAAGAAGAACTCTGTCTCCTTCTTTAAATTCTTTTGAACTTCTGATTCTTTTATCATGCCATTTCTTCGTTCTTTCCTTATAGATTAACGAATTTTCGTATGCTTCGTGTCTTAATTCTTCTAATTCGTTTAGTTGACTTAACCGTAGACGTCCGGCTTCATGTAAATCAAGATTACATGTCTTCAAAGCCCAAAATGCTTTGTGCTCAATTTCTACTGGAAGGTGACATGCTTTTCCGTAAACAAGTTTGAAAGGTGTGGTTCCAATTGGAGTTTTGTCGGCTGTTCTAAAAGCCCAGAGTGCATCCTCCAATTTCATGGACCATTCCTTAGGATTTAATCCTACGATTTTCTCTAGAATATGTTTTAATGCTCGGTTGGTATTTTCAACTTGTCCACTTGTTTGTGGATGATAATCGGTTGAGATTTTATGAGTTACGCCATATCTTTTGAGAACTTTCTCAAGTTGATTATTAAAAAAATGAGTACCCCGATCACTTATTAAAGCTTTTGGTGTTCCGAACCTTGCAAAAAGACGTTTTAAGAAGTTGACTACAACTCGTGCATCATTAGTTGGGAGAGCTTGTGCTTCTACCCATTTAGATACATAATCAATGGCAAAGAGAATGTAGAGATTATTACGAGATTTTGGAAATGGACCCATAAAGTCAATACCCCAAACGTCAAATACTTCGCATACTTGAATGACATTTTGTGGCATTTTATCACGTTGACTTATTTTTCTGGCCCTTTGACAAGCATAACAGGATTTACAGAGAAGGTGTGCGTCTTTGAAAATTGTAGGCCAATAGAATCCAGCATCGTAAACTTTTCTTGCTGTGAGTTGAGGCCCATAATGCCCTCCTGTTGGTCCTGTGTGACAGTGGTTTAAGATTTGACTAGCTTCTTCTCCGAATACACATCGGCGTATTATTCCATCGGGACAACTTTTAAACAAATGTGGATCTTCCCAGAAATAGTGTTTTATATCACTAAAGAATTTCTTTCGTTTTTGGTTTGACAACCCTTTTTCAAGGAATCCACATACTAAATAGTTTGCATAGTCTGCAAACCATGGAATTTCATTATAATCTATCTTCAATAGATATTCATCAGGAAAGTTATCTTGTATGGCCGATTTATTTAGAACTTCTAATTCGGGATTTTCAAGACGAGAAAGATGATCAGCGACGAGATTTTCTGCTCCCTTTTTGTCTCGGATTTCAATATCAAACTCTTGTAAGAGTAAGATCCAATGGATCAATCTTGGTTTAGCATCTTGTTTTGAAAATAGATATCTAAGAGCAGAATGGTCGGTATAGACCACCGTTTTTGCTAGAACGAGATATGAACAAAATTTGTCAAAAGCAAAGACAATAGCAAGGAGTTCTTTTTCAGTAGGTGTGTAATTCATTTGTGCTCCTTGTAATGTCTTACTAGCGTAATAAATATGTTGAAATCATTTTTCAATCCATTGTCCTAAAACGGCTCCCATTGCAAAATCACTTGAATCGCACATAAGTTCAAACGGTAGATTCCAATTTGGAGTTATCATGATCGGCGCATTAGTGAGTTTTTTTTAAGAATATTAAAAGATTTGATACATTCATCTGAAAAGATGAATGGAGCATCCTTTTCTAGGAGTTTATTCATAGGAGTGGCAATTTTAGAAAAGTCTTTTATGAAACGTCGGTAAAAACTGACATGCCCTAGAAAACTCCTAACTCCTCTAACATTGGTGGGATGTGGAAGTTTAGCAATTACATCTACTTTAGCTCTATCCACTTCAATTCCTTCCTTTGAAATTTTATGACCAAGAACGATGCCTTCTTTAACCATGAAATGGCATTTCTCCCAATTAAGAACTAGATTTGATTGTTCGCATCTAATAAGCATTCGTTCAAGATTAACTAGACGTGATTCAAAAGTATCATCGAAGACTGAAAGTCATCCATGAATACTTCTATGCATTCTTCTATCATGTCATGAAAAATCGCCATCATGCACCTTTGAAAGGTTGCAGGGGCGTTGCATAATCCAAATGGCATGCGTTTGTAAGCAAAAGTACCATAAGGGCACGTGAACGTGGTTTTCTCTTGGTCCTCGGGTGCGATTGGAATTTGAAAGTATCCGGAGAAACCGTCAAGAAAACAATAGTAACTATTCCCAGCTAACCTTTTCAACATTTGATCAATGAAAGGTAAGGGAAAGTGATATTTTCTGGTGGCGTCATTTAATTTTCTATAATCAATACAAACACGCCATCCTGTTACAGTCCTAGTAGGAATAAGCACATTTTTTTCATTTGTGATGACAGTCATGCCACCCTTCTTAGGTACACATTGAACTGAGCTTACCTATGGACTATCAGAGATTGGATAAATTAAACCTGCATCTAGCAGTTTAATAATTTATTTCTTAACAACATCTTGCATATTAGGATTTAGTCTTCGTTGGTGTTACACATACGTTTTATGGCCTTCTTCCATAAGGATTTTATGTGTGCAATACGAAGGACTTATTCCTTTAAGATCATGAATCTTCCATGCAATAGCTGGTTTATGAGCTTTTAGCACATAAATGAGTTGAGATTTTTCATTTACTGTAAGAGAAGACGATATTATTACAGGTAATTCAGATTCACCATGTAGATAAGCGTATTCCAAATGGTTTGGAAGTGGCTTTAACTCTAATGTCGGTGGTTCTTCTATCGATGATTTATATCGATATCTGTCTTCCTCTTTTAGCATTTGAAGTTCTTCTGTTGTTGGTTCGTATTCATTTGCCATAAGTGTAGCTAACATTTCAGCTTCATCAATTGGTTCAGTTCCTTCTCCTAAAGAACATTCTCCTGTTCCTTGTAATTCTGGAAATTCTTCTAACAATTCTTCATGTGAATCTATAGTTTGAATATAATAACATGTATCATCTGCAGATTGCGGTTGTTGCATGGCTCTATCAACAGAAAAGGTAACACTCTCGTCCTCTATACTTAGGGTCAGTTTCTTACCAAACACGTCTATTATTGCATTAGCCGTGTTTAAGAATGGTCTTCCTAATATGAGAGGAACTCGAGAATCTTCTTCCATGTTCAGAATAACAAAATCTACTGGAAATACTAAAGTACCAACTTTAACTAGCATGTTTTCCATTATCCCTCTAGGATATTTTACTGATCGGTCGGCTAGTTGTATGCTTGTTCGTGTTGGTTTCAATTCTCCAAGGTCTAGTTTAGTGTATAATGAATATGGCATTAAATTTATACTAGCACCTAAGTCTGTCAATGCTTCTATTGAACTAAGACTACCCAGAAAACATAGAATTGTGAAACTTCCTGGATCTGAGAGTTTTTTTGGTAGTTTATTCAACAACACTGCAGAACAATTAGTATTCATAGTAACAGCCGAGAGTTCTTCCATTTTCTTTCTATTTGTGATTAGATCTTTCAGAAATTTAGCATATCTAGGCATTCCTGAAATCACATCAATGAAAGGAAGATTGACATTTATTTGTTTAAACATATCCAAGAATTCAGATTGCTCGGCTTCAAGTCTTTCTTTTCTAATTTTACTCGGGTAGGGAGGCGGTGGTTGGTATGGTTTAACATAAGGTTTAGCCTTAACTGTGTTATCTTCATTAACCTTTTCAATTACCGGTTCTGTTTCCTTCTCTTGCTCAGATTGTGGTTCTTGTGTAGTAGGAATAGAGTCATTAGAAATTTCAGGTATTTCAGGTGGTTTAAGTGTAATACCACTTCTTGTGGTAATTGCTTTAGCTGTTTCATTCCGGAGGTTAGCATTTGTATCACTAGGTAGACTTTCCGGTTTTCTTTCACCTATCAACCTTGCTAGGTTGCTTACTTCTTGTTCCAGATTTTGAATAGAAGCTTGTTGATTTCTAAATGCTTGAGCATTTTGTTCATTCGTTTGTTTCTGAGATGTGAAAAATTGAGTTTGAGATTCAACTAGCATCGACATCATATCTTCTAAATTTGGCTTTTTATCATCGGGTTGTGGTGGTTTATTTTGAAAAATAGGTCTTTGCTGATTGTAAGTATTATTAGATACTTGTTAATTGCTAGGACCTTGTTGGTTGTTGTATGAAACGTTTCGGTTATAATTCTGGTTTTGATTGTAGTTTGGTCTTGGCGGTTGATAATTATTCTGATAATTATTTCCAGGGCTTTGGTTCATGTATGAAACATTCTCTCTTTGTTCTATTGTTTGTTCAATACTGAGACAATCTTTTGTCAAATGTGGTCCTCCACACTGTTCACAACTAATTCGTATAGCGTGAATATCTTTAGTCATCTTTTCCTTTTGTCTTTCGACAGCATCTATCTTTGCAGAAATGGAATCAAAGTCATGGCTAGAATCAGCTCTAGCCGCTTTAGATGATCTAACAATGTCTTTTTCTTGATGCCACTCATGTGAGTGGGAAGCGGTGTTATCAATAATTTTGTAAGCTTCAGTTGCGTTTTTCTTCATAATGGAACCACCAGCTGCTATATCGATGTCTTTTCTTGTAGTGATGTCGCATCCTTGGTAGAATATTTGTACTATTTGATAAGTGTCTAAACCATGTTGCGGACATCCTCTCAACAACTTTCCAAATCTTGTCCACACCTCATATAGAGTTTCATTTGGCTTTTACGTGAACGTAACAATTTCTCCTTGAAGTCTCACGGCTTTAGATGCCGGAAAGAATTGTTTAAGAAATTTTTCAACTAAGACATCCCATGTATCAATCGCCCCTTCAGGTAACGATTCTAACCAATCTTTGGCTTCTCCCTTTAAAGTACAGGGAAATAACATGAGATAGATCTGTTCATCCTCCACTTCTCGAATTTTGAATAGAGTACAGATCCTATTAAAGGTTCGAAGATATTCATTTGGATCTTCCTTTGGTGCACCACTAAATTGGCATTGATTAGTTACTATATGTAGGATTTGTCCTTTGATTTCATAATCTGGCGCATTAATGTTTGGTTGAGTAATTGCATGACCTTGGCCAGTGCGTTTAGCTCTTTTTCGGTCTTCCATACTTAAAGGTTCCAGTTTTTCCATGATTGAAATTGTTGAATCTGAATCACTAGAAGATTCTGATTTAATGGTTTCTTCCTCGACAATCTCTGGATGAGTGATTTGTGGTTCAGGAGGAATGATTAGTGGTTCAGGATCTCTGAATTGTCCCTGAATATCCTCCGGGTTCTCAATTGTAAGGTCGGGTTCAAAAAATGGATTATCGGAAATTTGAATTGGAGTACTTGATCGACTAGATGACGATTCTAAAGAAAAATCAACGGCGACAATGTTGGGTACATGTATTGATCGAGTTACAGGTGGTGAACGTATGAAAGGTGGTGAACGTTTTGCTCGGTGCATTCACTGAATATCCTATTAGTTATAAAAGATAAAAATTATATAAGTTATCAAATTAATAGACTTTTCTGATTTTGCCCACGTTTCGAATAGCCAATAGATGCAGCAGGTAGCCAGGACCCTTTAAATCGGAAGCCCACAACTCGCCACTAACAAATCCAACTATTACTACGAACCAAAAAATTTTGGATGTCTATCAATTTAACCGTTTAAAATAATTTTTCATTTTGAAATTTTAAAGAAAATAAAGAAAATTCTATGTCCTAAAAACTAGAGCGTCGAGAAATAAGAAAGAAAAAGAGTGCATCGAAAAACGTCAAAAAATAAAAGGTCGAAAAATAAGCGTCGAAAAATAATAAGAAAATAGCGCGTCAAAACTTAGTATTCTAAAAATTAAAAATTAAAACTTACGTCTAAAGGTATTAAAGCTTAAAAGGAATTCTATATCCAAAACGGCAATAACTTAAAAAGTACTAAAATCTTAAAACGGCGTCGCAAAATTCTAAAGCACCTAAATCTTAATCTAAAGAAAAAGCATTTAAGGGATTTTACGGCAAAGCCTAAAAATCTAGAAATATTAAATACTACGGCAAAAACTAAATTACGAACGAAAAATATACAAATTATGAATTAAACGATAAAAATATAAATTATAACTAAAATGATAAAAATACAAATTTTATAAAAAATATTATTTTTATATTATTATTTTATAAAAGTATTAATTTTTAAAACTAATTAAAACTTAAAATACAAATTAATTAAAACTAAAACTAACTAATATTAAATTAAAACCCTAATTACTAATTAATTAATATTAATTATATTAAAACCTAACCCTAATTCGATTCAGCTGATGTACCAGGCCTGTCAAATTAGCTCATGTGATCGCATGAGCTGGGTGTTACAATACCATGCGGTCGCATGGCTTCGGATATCATGCCACTTTATTGGGCTGCTACAGTAACCGGCCCGAATACTTTATATATATATATATATATATATATATATATATATATATATATATATTTTCTCTGTTTTTAATTTATTTATATAAAATAAATAAAAACTTAATTTTTTTAAAAAGTAAAATAGAAATAGAAAAACTTTATAATTTTATATATTTTAAACAAACTCTTAAAAATATATATATTTCGTTTTTCTTTTTATATTTTTGTATTTTTAATATTTAAAACGTATTTTTACAAAAAGAAATTAAAACTTAATAAAAATCTTTTTTTTATAGCGTTTCGCTTTCGTCGTTGATGAAGTCCCCGGCAGCGGCACCAAAAATACTTGATGTTAAAGCAGAGGGGTACGAAATAGTTATATTTTTATTACGAAATACTATTAAATACGATACAATTTTACACAAGTTATTTATTTATTTATATAGTGGATATACCTAAACCTTGCTGCAACACTATAGGCAGTGTACCTAATCGTACAGTAGTGTAGTTTTTAGTAAGTCCGGTTCGTCCACAGGGAACTAGCCAAGTTTAACGCTATATTTTTAAACTATATTTGTATATATATATATATATATATATATATATATATATATATATATATATATATATATATATATATATATATATATATATAAGTCGTATTATTATTATTATTATAAAAAGGGGGGTTTTTACCGTTTAATGACCGGTTTGTCGATTTTATGTCTTTAGTCGCTGGTTAAAACCTAATGTAAAATATTAAATATACAAATAACTTAATTTAAAGTGTAAAGTAAATAACGATAATAAAAGTGCGATAATTTAAAGTGCGATAAATAAAATGACGATAAATAAAAATGCGATAAGATATAAAATAAAGGAATTATGCTTATTTAAACTTCCGTAATCATGATGTTCGACGTGTTGATTTTAGTTTATTACCATGGGTTAATTGTCCTTTGTCCTGGATTATTCGATATGTCCATACGGTTTTGTACATAATAGTCCATCAGTCATAAATATAAAGTGCGAGAGTCTTCGTCAAATTATCCTTATACCCGAAGTCAAATATTCCAACTAATTGGGGATTCGAACTGTAACAAGGTCTTAATACTTTGTTTAATGAATACACCAGGTTATCGACTGCGTGTAATCCAAGGTTTTACTACTTTGTTAACAATTACACCAATTACCCTTGAATGTATTCCACCCCTATTTTAATGAGTCCATTAACTATTAATCCATCCCCGTGTTCGGTAAAATGAACGATAATTCGTATTTATAGATATCCCGCCCACCGTACCCGATTAATCGTATGTGGTTATATATAGATACGTCAAATTGTAATCTTTATATTAAATTAACGAGGTATCGTTTAGTTAATATAAAGCCCATTAATAGCCCATAGTCCAATTTCCACAAGTGTCGTTCTTTTGTCTAAACCCCAATTATGGTCCAAAGCCCAATTACCCCGTCTTTAATATTTAGCCCAACATCACGATTATTTCGGCTTAAATAAACATAATAATAACTTAGCTACGAGACATTAATTTAAAAAGGTTAAACATAACTTACAATGAGTATAATAGTGTAGCGTTACACGGACAGAAATTCGACTTACACACTTACAACATTCGCTAACATAACCTTATTATTATTAATCTTAAATTAAAATTAAAATTATAAAATATATATATATATATATGTGTATATATATATATATGTGTGTATATATATATATATATATATATATATATATATATATATATATATATATATATATATATATATATCATGAGATAGAGTGTGGATAAAGGAGTGTAAAATTCGTCGATCAAACTTTGCAATTTATAGGACCTGAGCTGATACAGTATGCCATGCGACCGCATGACATTTACACTGCCTGGCCATGCGATCGCATGGCCACCTTTTCCTGGTCACAAAGCTTCCAAAACGTGGGCTGCCGCGCATTATTTAATATTTATAATATAATATATATATAATTATATATAATTATATATATATTATATTATATTCATGTGCATCGTTGACTTATAATTTTAGCTCCGTTGCGTCGCGCGTTGATAGTTGGTTCATGTCCCGGTTCCGGATTTTCGAACGTCCTTGCGTACTATTTAATATCTTGTACTTTGCGTTTTGCGGCTTGTACTCTTGTGATTTTTAGACGTTTCTCATCAATAATTTGAATCACTTTGATTGTACTTTGTACTTTTTAGCTTTTTGGTCATTTGCGTCTTCAAATCGTCAAATCTGTCTTTTGTCTTCACCTTTTATTATTTAAACGAATATCACTTGTAAATAGAACAATTGCAACTAAAATCTTGTGTTTCTTGAGGGATAATGCTATGAAATATATGTTCATTTTTAGCATTATCAAATATTCCCACACTTGAGCATTGCTTGTTCTCAAGCAATATAGAATTTGAATATAACTTTACTAGAATCACTTCTTTATTTTTCACACTTTGTACATCAGTGATTTTAATACAGCGGTATGAACAATGATAGTAACGTTGTGGTTTACAGTCCCACATGACTATAAAAATTTAGATCCTTTAGGAAATTGGATCTTTATGAAAACATTTGATCTTTTGAAAATTCAATCTAGCTTTTACCCTAGATAAGTTTTCCGAAATAACCCTTTACCGGTGTTTGCAAAATGTTTTTGTGGGTTTTGTGGGTTTCAGATTTGAAAATTTTAGCTCAAAACTTGCGGTTTTGTGTCACCCACTTGCTAACCTTGTATTGGGAAAGCAACACGTCCAGTATACTTACTCCGTATATTACCTTTCGGTAAACTACCGTCCGGTTGTAAAGGAAAGCGTTGAACAAGCAACTATTAAGGCAATGTCCCGTGACATGCTTTTGATTATGGTCTATATCGTGTCGGATGCAATTACTATCCTTTGTAGGAGCAATAGTAAAGATCACCCTATAGTTTTTTTTGGTCTGGCACAAGGTCCTGTCTTCGACCATGCTATGCAACCACCGTTCTTACGGTTGACACCCGATTTGGTTCAGGTGATCTAATGAATTCCAGGTGAATTCCTAGGATTTTACGTTCAATGCTAATGAACGCATTGAAAATGGGTTTTCAGAAAACAAATCGGTTTGTAATTTGATCAAAATATTTACTCGTTCAAGCTCGAGTTTAGATATCATTGAATTCCATGAGTTTGAATTCTCAATCTTTAAGGTCAATCTCAAGGATTGAGTAATATCAGTCTTAAAAGCTAATTTTTGATCTTTAAGGAGATTATCCTTTCTGGGGATCTGATTCATTAGTCTTATAAGCTAATTTGCACGGTGCCCCCTATTGTACGAGACAGATCCTCACCTGGTTAGGATAAGTCTGACCACTTGGCGACCCTGTTTGATGCTGAGGTCCGTGGATTTCCAGCTGATTTTCGAGAAAACTTTTCAAGGTTTTTCGTAGACTCTACAACTGGTCTGGACGACAACTTCCTGACCTAAATCAAGAAGCGCGTATATTTTTCTCTCGAAAGACTTTACTTCCTTTTAAATTTCATTTATATTACAATAAACTGGGTAAAACTGATTAATATCGTTCAAAACAAAAGTATCTTTAATTATTTGTACAAAAATATGTGATATATATTCTAAATAACTTGGTAAATTTTTCCCACACTTGGCTTTTATTTTCCTTTCTTTGCCATTTTATTTTCCTCTATTACATTTTAAATGAATTCTAACATTTTAGGTTGTTTCTCAATTTATGTCCTTTCCGAGGTAACAATAATTTCGGTGTTAACACCTAGTTTCTCAATTTAAGATTATTGAACGTGTCGGACCAGTAGCTTACCGACTTGAATTACCACAACAACTTGCGGCTGTACATAACACTTTCCACGTCTCGAATTTGAAGAAATGTTTTACTAAAGAAGATCTCACTATTCCGTTAGACGAAATTCAAATCAACGAAAAACTTCAATTCATTGAAGAACCCGTCGAAATAATGGATCGTGAGGTTAAAAGACTTAAGCAAAACAAGATACCAATTGTTACAGTTTGATAGAATGCTTGTAGAGGACCCGAGTTCACCTGGGAACGAGAAGATCAGATGAAGAAGAAATACCCGCACTTATTTCCAGAAGATACTGTGATGACCCGAGAATTTCCGACCAAATTTAAACATAGTCTTATATGATTCGACTCGATAAGCAAAGTCTATTAAACCGAGTCTCATTATGTTTGAACTATTTCATGATAACATTTGACCTTTAACTATTTCCGACGATTCACGAACCTTTAATTGTAACTAAGAATGTAAATATAAATAATTATATATAAAACTAATTATATTAGTATTAATGAACTATTAAGTAATTTTGTTATTATAAAAGATAACATTTAATAACTAAAGATTTTCATTTTGAATATATATAGTATATTGTATATAAATGATTCAAACATATTTTACCAACGTTATCAAAATATTAAATGTACAATGTTATACTTTGTAGTTAATTGTTTAATATACATAATTAATCATCTACTCAACATTTAAAACATGATTTTATATATATGGTAGTATACATATATACATAAATATAACTATATATATATATGATTTTATACATAATTATTATATTATGTATGTGTAGAAATTTATAATATATCTATGATGAAATAATGTACTATTTTAATAAATATATATAATACTTACATATATAAAACATTTATATTTTTCATAATTACATACATAAGTATAATATAATTAGTATGTAAATAAATATTATAATATATTTATATTAAAATGCATAAATATATAATATTCAGTATATGTTACAATACATATTACATAATTATTAAATATTACATAATAATAGATGATATTAATAAATTAAATTTAAATACAAATATAGTTGTTGTAGTAATGTTATTTGTATCGTCAAATATCAATATTTGTATTCATAATATCACTTTATATCATATAAAGATGAAATTGGATGTATAAATTAGATTATTATTACTAATATTATTATTATCGATAAAATATTAATATTATCATAATTAGTATGGTATTATTATTATTATTATTATTATTATTATTATTATTATTATTATTATTATTATTATTATCATGTTTACAATTATTATTATCATTAATATTATATTTATCATTATTATTAATTTTATTAATATTATTAGATATTAATAGTATTGTTATTATATATTATTATTATTAATTAAAAAAAACAGTAGGGATCTATATTATACGCGTGACCTCTGTATCCTTTATCTCTATTATTATTTTTTTTTTTTTTCTTTCCTGCTCCCAACTCGTGAACCTGTGTTGACATTTTCTCCATTTTTTATCAACCGATCTCTATTATTACAACATGATTATATATAATTGCAAATCAAATAAAAAGGAAATCCAATGGGATTAAAGAGCACAGTGATATTTTTTTTTTTCTTCTTCTCTGCACGCTCCAATTTTTTTTTTCTCTTAATTCAATTTCGAATAAAGTTTCAAAATCTAAAAATGCAGAAAGGTTAGAAATCTTTCTTTGAATCTATCTGTAAAATCTCAACTCTCAAATCTTTATATCGATCTTGAATTTTGAAGTCAAAGTTTAGTTTAAAAAAAGTCAACAATTGTTCTTGAGACAAATTCGCGTTCGTGTATATGTTTCTGATCAAATTGACGATTCCAGTAGTTTTTATACATGTTTAGAAAACTATTTCGTGTTATAAACATTATCTATAATGTTATCTATTACGAAATCAATTTTTTTTGTTTTGTTCCAAGAACCGACGCTGCAGTAGGCCTTTAGTATTTTTTTTTTCTTATTTTAGAACCCAAATTATTTTTTTTCTGTAATGTTTTGAAGCTTTAAAGGGAACCCCGATTTTTTTTTTTTTTTTGGTTATTGATGTTTTGTTGAATCCATGAGACTTGTGGAGAAGAAGAGGAATAGAAGAAAAACAGTTTATATATAAAATTTAAATTCGATATTAGTACAGAGAATCAGAATTGGTGAGATGGTCGAGAGTGTTTGCGTGTGAGCATGTGGTCACGAGATCGAGTCCAGAGGACGGTAGTTTCTTTTTTCTTTTTGAAACTCTTTTCATGTGAGGTAGTTTTCTTTTCTAATTTTATTATTGTTATTATATATTAATTATTATTAGTATTATTATTATTATTGTGATTGTTTTGATTGTTATTGTTATTGTTATTATTAGTATCATACTTGTTATCATATTTGAAAGTATTATAGACATTACTATTATTATTATGATAGGTATTAATAATATTATTATTAGTAATAAACTTATCATTTTAGTATTTTATCATCATTAGGATTATGATTATGATTATCATTATTATTATTATGAAGGAAATAAAAATATATTATTATCATCAATATTAGAATTTGTACCGGTTTATAAATAATAGTATCATCAATACATTTACAATTAATAATATCATATTTATCAGTATCATCATTAATATTTACTAGTATTATTATGATTATCATTTATCATTTTATAAATATTAGAACCCTTATTATTAACATAAGTATGGTATTAGTATTAATATTATTTTAGAGTTATTATTATTATTATCATTAACAGTTATCATTTTCATTTTTTTTGCTATTAGTATTATCATTATTAATAAAATTATTATTATTATTAGTAAATCATTATTATCTAAATTATTATTTTAACAAATAAATCTTTTGTACACTATATATATACTTATGGTATATATTAGGATTGTATTAATAATTCACATAACAAACTAATAAAATTTCATAAATACAATACTAACCACAAATATATGTATATAAATATATTAATGTCACTATTTATATAAACGTAAATCATTATAGATATATATACATAAAATAGATATATATATAAAATATAACTTAAAATATAATATAAGTATACGTTTTAAAATAAAGGTTAGAATAAATTCTACAAAACTATAATATATAAATAATACATATTAATAAATGAAATTTTGTAACTTACATTATACGTATTAATATATACACAATTGATATAGGTTCGTGAATCCGAGGCCAACCCTGCATTGTTCAATGACGTCATATGTATTTTTACTACAAAATACAGTATCGTGAGTTTCATTTGTCTTTTTACCCTTTATATTTTTGGGCTGAGAATACATGCGCAACTTTTATAACTGTTTTACGAAATTGACACAAGTACGTGAAACTACATTCTATGGTTGGATTATCGAAGTCGAATATGCCCCTTTTTATTAAGTCTGGTAATCTAAGAATTAGGGAACAGACACCCTAATTAACGCGAATCCTAAAGATAGATCTATCGGGCCCAACAAGCCCCATCCAAAGTACCGGATGTTTTAGTACTTCGAAATTTATATCATGTCCGAAGGAGGATCCCGGAATGATGGGGATATTCTTATATATGCATATTGTTAATGTCGGTTACCAGGTGTTCAATCCATATGAATGATATTTTTGTCTCTATGCATGGGACGTATGTTTATGAGAAATGGAAATCTGAAATCTTGTGGTCTATTAAAATGATGGAAACGATTGTTTAAGTTAAACTAATGAACTCACCAACCTTTTGGTTGACACTTTAAAGCATGTTTATTCTCAGGTACGAAAGAAATCTTTCGCTGTGTATTTGCTCATTTTATAGATATTACTTGGAGTCATTCATGGCATATTTCAAAAGACGTTGCATTCGAGTCGACGAGTTCATCAAGATTATTATCAAGTCAATTATAGTTGGATATATTATGAAATGGTATGCATGCCTGTCAACTTTCGATGTAATGAAAGTTTGTCTTTTCAAAAACGAATGCAATGTTTGTAAAATGTATCATATAGAGGTCAAGTACCTCGCGATGTAATCAACTGTTGTGAATCGTTTATAATCGATATGGACTTCGTCCGGATGGATTAGGACGGGTCTTCACAGTTGGTATCAGAGCGGTGGTCTTAGCGAACCGGGTCTTGCATTAGTGAGTCTAACTGATAGACGTTAGAATGCATTAATGAGTCTGGACTTCGACCGTGTTTGCATGTCAAAAGTTTTGCTTATCATTTAGTATCGAAAAATTATTTGCTTATCATCCTTAAAGTCTAAGACACGTCTTACTGCCTTTATTTCATAGACAGTGTATAGTTAAATTCATATCTTAGCGTATCTGTTATTGTTACCTTTGCCTGACAGCTTCCGTAGATTCCTCCGTAGCTTATGGGATTTTAGTATTATATATGCATATGTAAATTATGTATTGCAGGGTACTAATCTACATCCTATAATCTATTTCTTATCGAAAATCCTTCATCTGATCGTACGAGATGAATCCCTCAACCAGTTCGAGTCCATCAGATTTCGATAGCTATTTCGATAGTTATTCCGACAGCTATATCGATATGGATTTCCACTCGAGCTCCGAAAGCATAGTAACCGGAATGAATCGATCAATTAGCCATCATCTATTCTGAATGAATTGGAGATGGGTTCGTAGTCGACTTAATCAATGGAAACGCGAAGAAGGCGATCATTTCCACTAACCAAATTCACCTATTGACAATGAACCTAAAACGTTTACCGGCGAACCTGTTCGAGACACCATTTTCTCTCTCATTTCCAAAGTATCTCATCACGATCATATACTATCTCAGATTCTAAACCTCATTCATCCGCTCGTCCGAACCGACAATCATCCCGGTGTAATAGAAGAAGTTAACGAACTTCGCGCATAAGTTGTAGTCTTGGAAAATATGGTGCAAAACGTACCAGCTTCATCCAAATCACCGGCACCAACAGTACCACCAACAACCCAAATTTCAATATCACATGCCTCAACATCTCAATCTATACCTCGAGTATAATCATCATTCTACATTACATTCTACATCAGTTATCTTCGTTCGACATGGTGATTATGTAATCTCTAATGTTTTAGAGATTATTTATTCTAGTTCCAACTGAAAACTAAATGAGTTTAATATCATGTTAACTCATTAAATTCATGATTACATTTGAAGAAAATATATATGTATATATATTTTCATAAAGATTGTAATTAAAAATTCTTTTGTACAAACTGTTAATAATAAAAATATTTTAACGGGTAGGTAATACCCGAGGAATATTTAAATTTCACATTAATAAGTTACACTGTATATTCTTCGAATCTGATTCAACAGTTATTCACTATCCTATTTACAACCACCGGGATACTTATCCATTCACCAAAGAATAACTATTTTCATTCAAATTCAATTTCATATTTGAATTTTGACCTATCAGAATCCAACAAGTGGCATAATGAAGAAATAATGGACACAATAAAAATTGATTAGAAACAGACTAATTAACAATATTAAATTTTATTAAGAAACCACGCTAACAAAATCCTAGCTAACTGTTCCTAGCTAACTGTTAATTCCGTATTACATTTTATTTATCGCAATTTATATTCTCGCAATTTTATTTATTGTCATTTAATTTCTGTTATTTACTTTACGCACTTTATTTATCGTCATTTAATTTTTGTTATTTATTTTACGCACTTTAAATATCGGGACACGTATACAAGGTTTTGACATATCATATCGACACATCTATATATATTATTTAGAATCACCATAGACACTCTATATGCAGTAATGATCGAGTTCTCTATACAGGGTTGAGGTTGATTCTATAATAATATATATACTTTGAGTTGTGATCGAGTCTGAGACATGTACACGGGTCACGATACGTATTAATTAATTCAAATATTATATATTAAACTATATATGAATGATTGCACTGTCAACTGTGGACTATCGACTGTGGACTAATAACATTGGACAATTAAAATGAATTAAAATATTGAATATAACATATGAAACTAAACAATTCTTCAAGTTTGCCACTTGATTTCGTCTTAAACCTCATTTGTATCTTCACGATTACATTCTGCGTTCAAACCTTTCATGATTCTTGAAAACACCTCAATCGATAGGATGAATCAACCACACTTCATCTACGGAAGGAAAGATTTATGCATATAGTTATGCACCTGAGAAACTCTCGGCAATTGAGTAAAAGTTCAACACGTAGCTGCGTCAAATCCTTTGGCATTTATTAACAAAAACAACTTTGCGATCCCTTTTCAAAATTAGCCAATTTTGTCACAGCTCCAACAAGTCAACTTCGACTTTTCGTACGAAACAACCTTATTATAACGTTTATATATACGCGTGCTCTTTTATTGTTACCAGGTAACCTTTCATATTCCATCATATTACCATCAGCGTTTAATCATCTAAAAACACAATTCTCCTGAAACCACCTCGGATTAATAACCGATGATTCAGATATCATAGCATTAAATGCAGAGGAAACAGAAAAATGGTAGATGGTCTAAACGGACAAAAGTTTGATGATAAAGAAAGGAGTGTTAGGAACGCTCGATAGAAAATTGGGTATTGAAAAACAGATTGAGTTACCCATGAAGGAGACCAAGGACAAATACAAGGACCAAATCCTATATTCAAAGGATTCAGGTAATTCTGGATCCGTTGAAATCTTTAGAGAATATCTTGCTCCGAAGTCATGTTAAAATCTTGCGGAAAATATTTCTCCATCAACCGTCGAACTTAGAAATTCCAAAATATCATCATCAATATCTTTGATATTTCTGAGGATATTTTCATAAATATTCTCGTCCGAAATTATATACCTCTTCGTGCTTCCTGTGTATCAATATATTGGAAACATTCAATAGAAAATATAGTACCGAAAAGCAGATTATGCGAAACTATGAAGAAAGCCGTGGATAAATCACAAAGAATAAGTTTGACTTCAAATAATCCAAATTGGGTATTGAAAAACAGATTGAGTTACCCATGAAGGAGACCAAGGACAAATACAAGGACCAAATCCTATATTCAAAGGATTCAGGTAATTCTGGATCCGTTAAAATCTTTAGAGAATATCTTGCTCCGAAGTCATGTTAAAATCTTGCGGAAAATCTTTCTCCATCAACCGTCGAACTTAGAAATTCCAAAATATCATCATCAATATCTTTGATATTTCTGAGGATATTTTCATAAATATTCTCGTCCAAAATTATATACCTCTTCGTGCTTCCTGTGTATCAATATATTGGAAACATTCAATAGAAAATATAGTACCAAAAAGCAGATTATGCGAAACTATGAAGAAAGCCGTGGATAAATCACAAAGAATAAGTTTGACTTCAAAGAATCTAAATAATTCAATGTCTGCTAAAGTCTATAGTGAATAACTTGCTCCTTACTCTAAACCCTTGCAGACAATAGTTTCTATCATCCTCTGATCTTAGATATTCTGAGATATTATCGTACCTTTCATTATAAATATCCTCCATATTTCTGAAGATATTTTTATAACTATTCTTATCTGAAATCATTAATCTTTTCGTGCTATCAGTATTACATCATATAGAAACTGTTAGTTTCTATATTCTGTAAATTTTCAAGCTTAAAATATGAATGTTATTGTAGTAATGATGGGAACTGATGCATGAGTTAGTATAATATAATGACACTTGATCAACGTGATTATATTACAGTAAGTCATGCTGAGTTTCTAAATGAAAGGTGATGATTCACAGATCATAACATCATCATGTGCCATGTTACATAACTCTTTCATCCTACTTAACTCCGTAACAAATCAAGAAAATGTATTCTTGATGGTTCTATCTTCCGTGATGTTGATAAATTTGAAAATCAAATCGTGCTATCATGTTCCTTCATGCTTAGAACATTATAATCATTCGAAACTCTATATCTATAAATTCTGGACCATTATTCGCTTGACTTGAAGTCGGGAAGAGAAAACAAAAGCATAGAGCTTTGAAATATAAGGGAGAATATAAAGTCCGATAACAACACATAAATTACAAACCGTGTATATCAATGTTTATCGCAACATAAAGACACGGGAGAATTAAAAACATTATAATCCTGAGGGCGAAGTAGAAGAAAGCAGATTCCTCTGGTGGAAGTTGGAAAAGGAGAATGATTGTTGCGATATTAAGGATGAGGACAAGGATCAGAACTGGATTAATCATTTTCAGAATCTTTTGGATGTATGAACTAAGAAAGAAAGTATAAGAATGGTGAGAATAATGGAAAGGAAGAGCTTAATTTATACTGGAAATATCAGACGTAGTAATCGGGGCAGATCACCGTATTTAATTAAAGAGATCTTAATTTCCATAAATCCCGAAGAATCAGATTTTATAGATCTTCAAGATTTTCTTTAAATCCCTTAAATTCCGGAATTCAACCAAGGCAATGTCAAAAGTTAAGACGCGCCTTATTTTCTAAATTCAAACCTGACTACGTCAAAAGTTAAAAACAAATCTTTGTTTCTCATTTCATCCTTTTGTGAATAGCTTCATTCGCACTCTTCGAATAATCGAATTATTTTTATCTATATTACTCAATGATGATAAAACTCAAGTTATCAACTCATATTCATCAGGAAAACATATTTATTGTTAGCTATGACGACCTCACTCAAATTTCGGGACGAAATTTCTTTAACGGGTAGGTACTGTGATGACCCGAGAATTTCCGACCAAATTTAAACATAATCTTATATGATTCGACTCGATAAGCAAAGTCTATTAAACCGAGTCACATTATGTTTGAACTATTTCATGATAACATTTGACCTTTAACTATTTCTTACGATTCACGAACCTTTAATTGTAACTAAGAATGTAAATATAAATAATTATATATAAAACTAATTATATTAGTATTAATGAACTATTAAGTAATTTTGTTATTATAAAAGATAACATTTAATAACTAAAGATTTTCATTTTGAATATATATAGTATATTGTATATAAATGATTCAAACATATTTTACCAACGTTATCAAAATATTAAATGTACAATGTTATACTTTGTAGTTAATTGTTTAATATACATAATTAATCATCTACTCAACATTTAAAACATGATTTTATATATATGGTAGTATACATATATACATAAATATAACTATATATATATGATTTTATACATAATTATTATATTATGTATATGTAGAAATTTATAATATATCTATGATGAAATAATGTACTATTTTAATAAATATATATAATACTTACATATATAAAACATTTATATTTTTCATAATTACATACATAAGTATAATATAATTAGTATGTAAATAAATATTATAATATATTTATATTAAAATGCATAAATATATAATATTCAGTATATGTTACAATACATAATACATAATTATTAAATATTACATAATAATAGATGATATTAATAAATTAAATTTAAATACAAATATAGTTGTTGTAGTAATGTTATTTGTATCGTCAAATATCAATATTTGTATTCATAATATCACTTTATATCATATAAAGATGAAATTGGATGTATAAATTAGATTATTATTACTAATATTATTATTATCGATAAAATATTAATATTATCATAATTAGTATGGTATTATTATTATTATTATTATCATGTTTACAATTATTATTATCATTAATATTATATTTATCATTATTATTAATTTTATTAATATTATTAGATATTAATAGTATTGTTATTATATATTATTATTATTAATTAAAAAAAATAGTAGGGATCTATATTATACGCGTGACCTCTGTATCCTTTATCTCTATTATTATTATTTTTTTTGTTTCTTTCCTGCTCCCAACTCGTGAACCTGTGTTGACATTTTCTCCATTTTTTATCAACCGATCTCTATTATTACAACATGATTATGTATAATTGCAAATCAAATAAAAAGGAAATCCAATGGGATTAAAGAGCACAGCGATATTTTTTTTTTTCTTCTTCTCTGCACGCTCCAATTTTTTTTTCTCTTAATTCAATTTCGAATAAAGTTTCAAAATCTAAAAATGCAGAAAGGTTAGAAATCTTTCTTTGAATCTATCTGCAAAATCTCAACTCTCAAATCTTTATATCGATCTTGAATTTTGAAGTCAAAGTTTAGTTTAAAAAAAGTCAACAATTGTTCTTGAGACAAATTCGCGTTCGTGTATATGTTTCTGATCAAATTGACGATTCCAGTAGTTTTTATACATGTTTAGAAAACTATTTCGTGTTATAAACATTATCTATAATGTTATCTATTACGAAATCAATTTTTTTTGTTTTGTTCCAAGAACCGACGCTGCAGTAGGCCTTTAGTATTTTTTTTTTTTATTTTAGAACCCAAATTATTTTTTTTTCTGTAATGTTTTGAAGCTTTAAAGGGAACCCCGAATTTTTTTTTTTTTTTGGTTATTGATGTTTTGTTGAATCCATGAGACTTGTGGAGAAGAAGAGGAATAGAAGAAAAATAGTTTATATATAAAATTTAAATTCGATATTAGTACAGAGAATCAGAATTGGTGGGATGGTCGAGAGTGTTTGCGTGTGAGCATGTGGTCACGAGATCGAGTCCAGAGGACGGTAGTTTCTTTTTTTCTTTTTGAAACTCTTTTCATGTGAGGTAGTTTTCTTTTCTAATTTTATTATTGTTATTATATATTAATTATTATTAGTATTATTATTATTATTGTGATTGTTTTGATTGTTATTGTTATTGTTATTATTAGTATCATACTTGTTATCATATTTGAAAGTATTATAGACATTACTATTATTATTATGATAGGTATTAATAATATTATTATTAGTAATAAACTTATCATTTTAGTATTTTATCATCATTAGGATTATGATTATGATTATCATTATTATTATTATGAAGGAAATAAAAATATATTATTATCATCAATATTAGAATTTGTACCGGTTTATAAATAATAGTATCATCAGTACATTTACAATTAATAATATCATATTTATCAGTATCATCATTAATATTTACTAGTATTATTATGATTATCATTTATCATTTTATAAATATTAGAACCCTTATTATTAACATAAGTATGGTATTAGTATTAATATTATTTTAGAGTTATTATTATTAGTATCATTAACAGTTATCATTTTCATTTTTTTTGCTATTAGTATTATCATTATTAATAAAATTATTATTATTATTAGTAAATCATTATTATCTAAATTATTATTTTAACAAATAAATCTTTTGTACACTATATATATACTTATGGTATATACTAGGATTGTATTAATAATTCACATAACAAACTAATAAAATTTCATAAATACAATACTAACCACAAATATATGTATATAAATATATTAATGTCACTATTTATATAAACGTAAATCATTATAGATATATATACATAAAATAGATATATATATAAAATATAACTTAAAATATAATATAAGTATACGTTTTAAAATAAAGGTTAGAATAAATTCTACAAAACTATAATATATAAATAATACATATTAATAAATGAAATTTTGTAACTTACATTATACGTATTAATATATACACAATTGATATAGGTTCGTGAATTCGAGGCCAACCCTGCATTGTTCAATGACGTCATATGTATTTTTACTACAAAATACAGTATCGTGAGTTTCATTTGTCTTTTTACCCTTTATATTTTTGGGCTGAGAATACATGCGCAACTTTTATAACTGTTTTACGAAATTGACACAAGTACGTGAAACTACATTCTATGGTTGGATTATCGAAGTCGAATATGCCCCTTTTTATTAAGTCTGGTAATCTAAGAATTAGGGAACAGACACCCTAATTGACGCGAATCCTAAAGATAGATCTATCGGGCCCAACAAGCCCCATCCAAAGTACCGGATGTTTTAGTACTTCGAAATTTATATCATGTCCGAAGGAGGATCCCGGAATGATGGGGATATTCTTATATATGCATATTGTTAATGTCGGTTACCAGGTGTTCAATCCATATGAATGATATTTTTGTCTCTATGCATGGGACGTATGTTTATGAGAAATGGAAATCTGAAATCTTGTACTCTATTAAAATGATGGAAACGATTGTTTAAGTTAAACTAATGAACTCACCAACCTTTTGGTTGACACTTTAAAGCATGTTTATTCTCAGGTACGAAAGAAATCTTCCGCTGTGTATTTGCTCATTTTATAGATATTACTTGGAGTCATTCATGGCATATTTCAAAAGACGTTGCATTCGAGTCGTCGAGTTCATCAAAATTATTATCAAGTCAATTATAGTTGGATATATTATGAAATGGTATGCATGCCTGTCAACTTTCGATGTAATGAAAGTTTGTCTTTTCAAAAACGAATGCAATGTTTGTAAAATGTATCATATAGAGGTCAAGTACCTCGCGATGTAATCAACTGTTGTGAATCGTTTATAATCGATATGGACTTCGTCCGGATGGATTAGGACGGGTCTTCACAGATACGTCAACACCTACAACTACTTAAAATTTCGGGACGAAATTTATTTAACGGGTAGGTACTATAGTGACCCGAACTTTTCCATGTTTATATATATTAAATGAAATTGTTATTTACATGATTAATTGTTTCCAACATGTTAAGCAATCAAACTTGTTAAGACTTGATTAATTGAAATAGGTTTCATATAGACAATTGACCACCCAAGTTGACCGGTGATTCACGAACGTTAAAACTTGTAAAAACTATATGATGACATATATATGATTATATATATAGTTAACATGATATTATGATAAGTAAGTATCTCATTAGGTATTTTAACAATGAGTTATATACATAAAATTGAGTTTATTGAATTAAGAAACTCGAAACGGTATATATAACGATTATCGTTATAACAACGTCTTACTAAATACATATGAATCATATTAAGATATTGATACACTATGTTTAATCATGATAAATGATAAGTAAACATGTCATTAAATGTATTAACAATGAACTACATATGTAAAAACAAGACTACTAACTTAATGATTTCGAAACGAGACATATATGTAACGATTATCGTTGTAACAACATTAACTGTATATATATCATACTAAGATATATTAATATATCATAATATCATGATAATGTAATAATTTAACATCTCATTAGATATAATAAACATTCGGTTAACAACATTTAACATGATCGTTAACTTAAAGGTTTCAAATCAACATTTACATGTAACGACTAACGATGACTTAACGACTCAGTTAAAATGTATATACATGTAGTGTTTTAATATGTATTCATACACTTTTGAAAGACTTCAAGACACTTATCAAAATACTTCTACTTAACAAAAATGCTTACAATTACATCCTCGTTCAGTTTCATCAACAATTCTACTCGTATGCACCCGTATTCGTACTCGTACAATACACAACTTTTAGATGTATGTACTATTGGTATATACACTCCAATGATCAGCTCTTAGCAGCCCATGTGAGTCACCTAACACATGTGGGAACCATCATTTGGCAACTAGCATGAAATATCTCATAAAATTACAAAAATATTAGTAATCATTCATGACTTATTTACATGTAAACAAAATTACACATCCTTTATATCTAATCCATATACCAACGACCAAAAACATCTACAAACACTTTCAATCTTCAATTTTATTTATCTAATTGATCTCTCTCAAGTCCTATCTTCAAGTTCTAAGTGTTCTTCATAAATTCTATAAGTTCTAGTTTCATAAAATCAAGAATACTTCCAAGTTTGCTAGCTTACTTCCAATCTTGTAAAGTGATCATCCATCCTCAAGAAATCTTTGTTATTTACAGTAGGTTATCTTTCTAATTCAAGGTAATACTCATATTCAAACTTTGGTTCAATTTCTATAACTATAACAATCTTATTTCGAGTGAAAATCTTACTTGAACTTGTTTTCGTGTCATGATTCTGCTTCAAGAACTTTCAAGCCATCCAAAGATGCTTTGAAGCTAGATCCATTTGTCTCTTTTCCAGTAGGTTTATCCATAAAACTTGAGGTAGTAATGATGTTCATAACATCATTCGATTCATACATATAAAGCTATCTTATTCGAAGGTTTAAACTTGAAATCACTAGAACACAGTTTAGTTAATTCTAAACTTGTTCGCAAACAAAAGTTAATCCTTCTAACTTGACTTTTAAAATCAACTAAACACAGGTTCTATATCTATATGATATGCTAACTTAATGATTTAAAATCTGGAAACACGAAAAACACCGTAAAACCGGACATACGCCGTCGTAGTAACACTGCGGGCTGTTTTGGATTTGATAATTAAAAACTATGATAAACTTTGATTTAAAAGTTTTTCTTCTGGGAAAATTATTTTTCTTATGAACATGAAATTATATCCAAAAATCATGGTCAAACTCAAAGTGGAAGTATGTTTTTCAAAATGGTCATCAAGACGTCGTTCTTTCGACTGAAATGACTACCTCTTACAAAAACGACTTGTAGCTTATATTTCTGACTATAAAACTATAATTTTTCTGTTTATATTCATAAAATAGAGTTCAATATGAAACCATAGCAATTTGATTCACTCAAAACGGATTTAAAACGAAGAAGTTATGGGTAAAAAAAGATTGGATATTTTTTATTGTTGTAGCTACGAGAAATATTGTAACAATTCTATACAAATCATATCCTGGCTAACTTATATTGTATTATACATGTATTCTAATATATTATGTAATCTTGGGATACCATAGACACGTATGCAAATGTTTTGACATATCATATCGACCCATGTATACATATTATTTGGAACAACCATAGACACTCTATATGCAGTAATGTTGGAGTTAGATATACAGGGTTGAGGTTGATTCCAAATATATATATACTTTGAGTTATGATCTAGCCTGAGACGTGTATACACTGGGTCGTGGATTGATTCAAGATAATATATATCGATTTATTTCTGTACATCTAATTGTGGACAACTAGTTGTAGGTTACTAACGAGGACAGCTGACTTAATAAACTTAAAACATTAAAATGTATTAAAAATGTTGTAAATATATTTTGAACATACTTTGATATATATGTACAGTACATATTTGTTATAGGTTCGTGAATCGACCAGTGGCCAAGTCTTACTTCCCGACGAAGTAAAAATCTGTGAAAGTGAGTTATATTCCACTTTTAAAATCTAATATTTTGGGATGAGAATACATGCAGTTTTATAAATGTTTTACGAAATAGACACAAGTAAATGAAACTACATTATATGGGTGAATGATCGAAGCCGAATATGCCCCTTTTGCTTGGTAACCTAAGAATTAGTATCTACTAATTGACGCGAATCCTAAAGATAGATCTATTGGGCCTAACGAACCCCATCCAAAGTACCGGATGCTTTAGTACTTCGAATTCATTTTTATCATGTTCGAAGGATTTCCCAGAATGATAGGGGATATTCTTATATGCATCTTGTTAATGTCGGTTACCAGGTGTTCACCATATGAATGATTTTTATCTCTATGTATGGGATGTATATTGAAATATGAAATCTTGTGGTCTATTATTATGATTTGATAATATATAGGTTAAACCTATAACTCACCAACATTTTTGTTGACGTTTTAAGTATGTTTATTCTCAGGTGATTATTAAGAGCTTCCGCTGTTGCATACTAAAATAAGGACAAGATTTGGAGTCCATACTTGTATGATATTATGTAAAAACTGCATTCAAAAAAACTTATTTTTGATGTAATATATTCTTATTGTAAACCATTATGTAATGGTCGTGTGTAACCGTATATTTTAGATTATTATTATTTGATAATCTACGTAATACTTTTTAAACCTTTATAGATAAAATAAAGGTTATGATTGCTTTAAAAATGAATGCAGTCTTTGAAAAACATATCATATAGAGGTCAAAACCTCGCGACGAAATCAATTAATATGGAACGTTTATAATCAATATGAACGGGACATTTCAGTTGGTATCCGAGCGTTGGTCTTAGAGAACCAGAAATTTGCATTAGTGTGTCTTATCGAGTTTGTTAGGATACATTAGTGAGTCTGGACTTCGACCGTGTTTTCTTTAAAAACGATTGCTTAACACTTTTGTTGGAAACTATATATTATTAACATGTAAATATTATGTGATATATTAACCTCTTAATGTGTTTGATATTGTGTGATAGATGTCTACCACTAGTACAAATACCATTGATTCACCTAATAATAATGAAGAGTCGAATATATTTTGGAAAGATTCACAAATTCCCGAAGAGGAACCGGAAGAAGAGGAACCGGAAGAGGAGGAACCGGAAGAGGAGGAATCGGAAGAAGAGGAACCGGAAGAGGAGGAACCAGAAGAGGAGGAACCGGAAGAAGAAGAGGTTTTGGAGGAAGAAATATTGATACCTATAGTAAATCGATTAAATAAAAGAAAATCTTCAACCAACGGAGAAAAGTTAATAATGGTCAATGGTGTTTCCGCCGAGGAAGCAAAATATTTGGAAGATTACCAATTTTCCGATGAATCGGATCCTGATGAGGATTTCGATGATGTTATAGAAATTACCTCGACCCAATTTAATAAAGTGAAAGAAAATAATAAGAGAAAAGGTATAAAAATAGAGAAACCCGATTCCAACCCCGATGAACTTTATATGTATCGACAACATCCGTATTTCCTAAAATGTAACAATGACCCGGGAACCTCTAAACCACCAGGTTTTTCTAAACCATTATGGAAAATGACGGCTCGTATTAGAGGAACACCATATATTCCTATAAAATTAGGAAAACGAACCAAGTCCGAAGAAGAAGAAACCAGTAATTCAGATTAGAGGGTTGTAATCATATTGTGTATTATATGTATTGTAGTGTGCTTGTACTTTTATGTTCTATGTAAAAATTGCTTGTATTGTTTGTTAATTATCTTTTATGAATCTAATCCTTGTCTATTTTACAGTATAAAAACAAAATGGACGTTAAGGGTAGACAATCGAATATTTTAGAAGACCTACCAGAGGATATGATTGAGGAAATCTTGTCTAGAGTCGGCCAGAATTCATCAGCACATTTAGTTATGGCGAAATTAACTTGTCAAACGTTTGAAAGACTTTCCAGAAATGCCTTAGTTTATAAAAGGCTTTCCTTTGATAGGTGGGGTATATCACATTGGGGAGACCGTAAGTTACGCCGTGTTTTCTTTAAAGCATTAAATGCGGGGAACCCAAATGCAATTTTACGCTACGGGTTAAGAACCTATTTTGACTCAGCATATCCCAACATAGGGTTTCGTGAATTAGAAAGAGCTTCTAACATGCAACATAAAGAAGCATGTTATGCTTACGGGTTAGTGATGTTCGCTTCTTACCAAAGTGAGAAAAAGAACATCGGATTGCAACTTTTAAATAAAACCTTCCCACAAGTGACGGATTCAGTAGTTGGGGTGAGAAACAAGGTTTTTAGATTATTACGGGGCTGTTGGACATTACGAAACCCTAGTCCTTTTGACGACATTACAACATGCTGCCTAGCCAATGGTCATAACGGTTATTTTCCACAAGACCAAGGATGGGAAGTTGTCTTAGTAAAACCAGAATGCATGACTTGTTTCTGGACTTATGAATTACGTGTATTTATTTCCTTTGCTGAACAACTTGCGTATTAACTAGATTTATCTTCAAAACTGTCCTGTATCAAAGTGTACTATATTTCATGTTATATGTAATATAGCGATGTTGTAAGGTTGAAGAATATTTATATGTGATATATTATTATAATCAGTTTTTTATATGGAATTGTAGTAGTTAAATTGTATATTAGCTACTAAGTATGAACTTAACGGGTAGGTAGTACCCGAATTTAAACTTATAAAACGCTAATATGAAGAAAAAGCTTTTATAAATGAGTTTATATTATGCTACAAAATACTATTGACTACTCTTAATATTCTGTATAATTAACTCGATTCAATTGGCTATTTTGAAGGAAATGGCACCGACTACTTGACACACCATGAATATGAGCGAAGAGGAATTTCGTACCTTTCTTGCTGCAAACATAGCCACAGTACAGGCTGCGCTACATACCAACAATAACTCTGAATCTAGCAATGCAGCTAACGGCGCAAGAAATCGTATAGGATGCTCCTACAAAGAATTCACTGCCTGCAAACCTTTGGAATTTGATGGAACCGAAGGACCAATTGGATTGAAACGGTGGACCGAGAAAGTCGAATCGGTGTTTGCCATATGTAAGTGTACTGAAGAAGACAAAGTTAAGTACGCTACGCATACCTTCACAGGTACTGCGTTAACGTGGTGGAACACCTATCTTGAACAGGTAGGACAAAATGTTGCATACGCACTACCGTGGTCGGCATTCAAGCAATTGATGAACGAGCAGTACCGTCCTAGAAGCAAAGTCAATAAACTCAAGGCAGAACTTAGAGAGTTACGAACACAAGGGTTCGACGTTACCACATATGAACGATGATTCACATAGTTGTGCCTATTGTGTCCGAGAGCATTCAAAGATGAAGAAGAGAAGATCGACGCGTTTGTAAAAGGGTTACCAGTAAGGATTCAAGAAGATGTGAGTTCACACGAGCCCGCTTCTATACATAAGGCAAGTCGAATGGCTCATAAACTCATAAATCAGATTGAGGGAAGAATTAAAGAGCAGGCGGCCGAAGAAGCCAACACGAAACAACTCAAGAGGAAGTGGGAGGAAAACGGTGACAAGAGTCACCAGTACAACAACAACAACAATTACAACCACAATCGCAACAACTATCCCAACAACCGCAACAACAATCGCAACAATAAGGTTATCCTAACAATAACTACAACAAACATCCCAACAACAACAACAACTACTACAACAACCATTTCAACAACAAGAACAATCCCAACAACAACCTCAATAACAACGGCAACAAAAACCAAAAACAGCCATGTCATAGGTGTGAAGAAAATCATCAGGGGTTTTGCACGACATTTTGCAACAGGTGTAAAATATATGGTCAT
Source organism: Rutidosis leptorrhynchoides (assembly GCF_046630445.1). Taxonomy (NCBI): domain Eukaryota; kingdom Viridiplantae; phylum Streptophyta; class Magnoliopsida; order Asterales; family Asteraceae; genus Rutidosis; species Rutidosis leptorrhynchoides. The sequence goes on from NC_092337.1 coordinate 19,543,939, forward strand.
AGCGCGACAAAGTGTGAGATCTACGGACCAAAATTTAACAGAACTAAAGGAACAAATAATATCGGAACAAGTAATGCCGAAACGAATAGTGTCAGAGCAAGTAATACCAACGCTGTTTGTTATAAATGTGGAAAACTGAGCCACATTATTAGAAATTGCCCGAATCAGGGGAATACTAATGGGCAGGGCCGTGGAAGAGTTTTCAATATTAATGCGGCAGAAGCACAGGAAGACCCGGAGCTTGTTACGGGTACGTTTTTTATTGACGATAAATCTGCTTATGTTTTATTTGATTCGGGTGCGGATAGAAGCTATATGAGTAGAGAATTTTGTGCTAAAATAAATTGCCCATTGACGCCTTTGGATAGTAAATTTTTACTTGAATTAGCAAACAGTAAATTAATTTCAGCAGATAATATATGTCGGGATAGAGAAATTAAACTGGGTGATGAAACGTTTAAGATTGATTTAATACCAGTCGAGTTAGGGAGTTTTGATGTAATAATTGGCATGGACTGGTTGAAGAAGGTAAGAGCAGAGGTCGTTTGTTACAAAAATGCGATTCGCATTATGCGTGAAAAAGGAAAACCTTTAATGGTGTACGGAGAAAAGAACAATGCGAAGTTAAATCTTATTAGTAGTTTGAAGGCGCAAAAACTAATAAGAAAAGGTTGTTACGTCATTCTAGCACACATCGAGGAAGTTAAACCTAAAGAAAAGAACATCAGTGATGTTTGTAGCGACCCGACAAAATCGTCATTGACGGCGCCGTCTACTTAGGTCCCGTTACGTGGTCATAAGTCTTTAAAACAACGTTTGACCAAAAGTATGTCGCATTCATTTCAAAAGTAAAGATGTTTCAAGGTTTACAAGGTAGTTCGACAACTAGTTACATAACAAAGTTTAAAGTACAATTTAAACATATGCGACACAAATGAAAGTAGCCAAAAGACGCTCCACGTATGCATGTTTACTCGACATCCAAGCAAGTATCAAAAGTAATGAGCAGAAGCATGTATCACACAAATGTTCAAGGACCTGAGAAAGACATAGAAATCTGTCAACGAAAACGTTGGTGAAATCATAGGTTTGAGTAAGTAAGTACAAGTGAACCACAAGATTTGCAACAATGATATAATAGTAATACATTCCAAAGGTTTGTTTCACGAGCACCCAATTATCAATGCTTAACATTCCTTCCATAGAACCCCATCACAATAGTGTTAGAACATACACTGTTTCTCGAATATATATTTCATTCGTAAACGGTAGCGAACCTTTTGAATGAGGGTTTGTCAAACCCGTATGGCCATATAACATAAGTTCTCGCTTACACCCAGCAAGTGTAACTAATGATAATCGAATTGAGGATTTTTGTTCAAACTCGTATGTAGAATGTTTGTTTTCCTGTACTTGTGTTCACTTAGTAAAAAGAAACGTTTATGTTTTCTCATCCCAAATATAAGTGCAAAAGAGTAAAAGTGGGACTATGATCTCACCTTGAGCGCAAGAGCAAATAAGTACTTCGACAAGTAACGTGTGCAAAGAAAAATGCTAGTCTTGACCTAAACAAATAGGTTGTATCAATAACGATAGTCACGATTGGTCAAAGATGTTCAATTAGTCCTATGGCTCAATACGACTCGATTATGTAGCATGTGAATCAAATTGTCAAGTTTCATGCAAGATGCAAGTATAGAATCATGTTAGAAAGATTGCATAAACATTTGGTTAAGTTTGGCAAAAAGTCAACTTTGGTCGGTCAAAGTCAACGAAAAAGTCAACACGTTCGGGTCGGGTCCCGAACTATTTTTCTGAGGTTTTTAATCATATATGAGCATGTTAGAACAAGTTTCATGTGAATCGGAGGTCCATAGCATAGCAAACATTTTTCGTAAATTGACCAAGCAAAACAGAATCTGATAGTGCAATTGGACGGTGTCCCAGAGTCTGGACGGCGTCCAAGTCTGAAGGGCTGGACGGCGTCCCAGAGTCTGGACGGCGTCCAGATCAGTATACAGACCCTGTTTTACTGAAACACAAGTGCACGAACCAAAAACCAAACAAACTCAAATCATGATCCGCAAACAACCAAAACATGTATCATACACTGTTGGAAAAGTATTTTGACGAAGAAAACGACTAGACACATTTAAACAAGTAATTCAACACTTACAACAACCCAAAACCGCATTAAACGTTCATAATCAAAGGTTCAAGTTCTAAAAATGCATTTCATGATTCGGGCAACCAATTTACATGTATGATATGCCGTTTCGAAGGTAATCAAACACACATTGCAACAAAACACTTATCAACAATATTTCATAGCATTTGATACATCAAAAGTTCATATAAAGCTTATCAAACCCTAACCAAAATCTCAAAACCAATAATCATGTTAGTGTAAGGTTTTCATGTCAATCAACACACCAAAACGAAGATAATGAAGTAACTAACACTTTGAACACACAACCATTAACATCTAAACACATTTCATCATCCAAAATCAAAGATTTAACAAGCTCTTTTTCAAGTTCATGCTAGTTATGTCAATTCACAAGATCGAGCATACAAATTACATATACGATATCACAATGAGCCATAGACACTAATTAACACACCTTTAAGTTAAGAACACTAAGATTATGAAATTTAGAGTTTTTAGAAAGTTACCCAATCGAGATAAAATTAGTATCAAAACCTAGAGAATGAAGAGAAGATTCCAAATACGTAATTTGTTTTGATGTTAGCCTCCAAAAATCGGATTTAGATGATGAATTAAGGATTGAATGTTGAGAGGATTTGGAAGTAGTAAAATATGAGGATGAAAATGAATGGATGAAAGGGGTTTGACCCTTTGACCTAGTCAAGGGTTTGATCCCTTGTCAAGTTTAGTCCCTCAACTTTTGTTCGGGTGTGTGAATTACCTAAACGAGATAATTTAAAACGCGTATTAACGGGAGATGTTATAGTCATATAACGGACTTTAAATAATTAAACAGAAAAGTAAACGGAAAAAGGCGGGATGTTACATTACCTACTCCTTAAAAGAAATTTCGTCCCGAAATTTAAGTAGGCGTAGTAGTCGTTGTTTCTTCCTCGAAATCTTGCGTTTCCGGAACCGGGAATAAGTGAGGGTATTTCCTTTGCATTTGATCTTGCCTTTCCCAAGTAAACTTGGGTCCCCTTTTGGCATTCCAACGGACTTTAACAATCGGAATTCGGCTTTGTTTCAATGTCTTGACGGAGGTGTCCACAATTTCAACCGGTTACTCCACAAAATGAAGTTTGTCATCAATAGTAAGTTCCTCGAGAGGGATGACGATATCGGGTTCGGCAAGACACTTTTTCAAGTTAGATACATGGAAGGTAGGATGAACGGAGTTCAATTGAGGTAGAAGATCTAAACGGTAAGCAACGATTCCAATACGCTCCAAGATTTCGAAAGGACCAATATACCGCGGATTTAGCTTCCTGTGTTTCCCAAAATGGATTACACCTTTCCAAGGTGCGACTTTTAACATTACCCGGTCACCGACTTGAAATTCGAGGTCGTTGCGTCGTTTGTCGGTATAGCTCTCAGGCTGTCCTAAGCCTATCTCGGATTTGAACGATCTTCTCGGTTGTTTCATGAATGAGTTCGGGTCCGGTGATTTGTGTGTCACCTACTTCGGCCCAACAAAGAGGTGAACGACATTTTCGGCCATATAAAGCTTCGAATGGTGCGGTGTTAATACTCGCGTGATAACTATTGTTGTAGGAGAATTCGGCGAGAGGCAAGTGCTTATCCCAAGCTTTTCCAAAGTTGATGACGCAAGCTCGTAGCATGTCTTCCAAGGTTTGAATTGTACGTTCGCTTTGTCCATCGGTTTGCGGATGGTATGCGGTGCTCATGTCTAAACGCGTTCCCAACGCTTCTTGCAAGGTACGCCAAAATCTAGAAACAAAACGGCCATCTCGGTCAGAGATAATCGATAAAGGTATACCGTGTTGAGCTACGTTCTCCTTTATGTAAAGTTGTGCAAGTTTCTCCATTTTGTCGGTTTCTTTCATAGCGAGAAAGTGTGCGGACTTGGTGAGACGGTCAACAATAACCCAAATGGTATCATAACCGCCCGTCGTTTTTGGTAACTTGGTGATGAAGTCCATCGTTATTCTTTCCCACTTCCATTGCGGGATTTCAGGTTGTTGAAGTAACCCAGACGATCTTTGGTGTTCGGCTTTGACTTTGGAACATGTCAAACACTTGGCAACATAAGTAGCTACGTCCCTTTTGATGTTCGGCCACCAATATTGTTCTTTAAGGTCGTGGTACATCTTATTGGCACCGGGGTGAATCGAGTATCGTGACTTATGGGCTTCATCTAAAATAAGGCTTCGTAGGTCCCCATAGCTAGGCACCCAAATTCTTCCGGCGTAATATCAGAGTCCGGTCTCCCTAATTTCGAATCGAGAGACGAGAATGTTCAAGAGCTCGTGTGAAACGTTTTCATCCTTGAGAGCCTCATCTTGGGCTACCCGAATTTGGCTATTAAGGTTGGTGTGGATGGTGATGTTTAAGGCTCAGACACGAAGAGGCACCGCTCTTTCTTTTTGACTTAAGGCATCGGCTACTACATTTGCCTTCCCGAGATGGTAACGAAGCTCGCAATCGTAATCGTTTAAGGTTTCAATCCACCTTCATTGTCTCATGTTTAGTTGCTTTTGATCGAAGATGTGTTGGAGACTTTTGTGATCGGTAAAGACAGTACTCTTGGTTCCATAAAGATAGTGTCTCCACATTTTAAGTGCAAAGACAACGGCTCCGAGTTTGAGATCATGTGTCGTGTAGTTTCGTTCATGAATTTTGAGTTGTCGAAAAGCATAAGAAATGACTTTCGTTCGTTGCATCAACACACACCCAAAACCATGTTTTGAGGCGTCGCAATACACAACAAAATAGTCATTGCCTTCGAGAAGTGACAAGATAGGAGCAGTGGTTAGCTTTGTTTTCAAGATTTGAAATGCGGATTCTTGTTCGGTCGCCCAATTGAATTTCTTTCCCTTGTGAGTTAAAGCGGTTAGAGGACGAGCAACCAAAGAGAAATCCTTGATGAATCTACGGTAGTATCCGGCGAGACCCAAGAATTGACGAATGTGAGTAGGAGTAGTAGGAGTCTCCCATTTACTAATGGCTTCGATTTTCGTTGGATCGACTTTAATACCTTGGTCACTTACAACATGACCAAGAAATTGAACTTCCTTTAACCAAAATTCACACTTGGAGAATTTTGCATAGAGTCGTTCTTGTCTTAAAAGTTCAAGCACAAGTCGGAGGTGTTCCTCGTGTTCTTCTTCGCTTTTAGAATAGACCAAGATGTCATCGATGAACACAATAACGAATTTATCAAGATACGGTTTGCACACGCGGTTCATAAGATCCATGAATACCACCGGTGCGTTAGTGAGACCAAAAGGCATTACGAGAAATTCATAACTACCATAACGAGTTCGGAAAGCAGTTTTGGAGACATCTTCCCCCTTAACCCTTAATTGATGATAACCCGAGCGGAGATCGATTTTCGAATATACACTAGACCCTTGTACTTGATCAAAGAGGTCATCGATGCGAGGAAGAGGATATCGGTTCTTAACCATCAACTTATTTAGTTCACGATAATCAATGCACATTCGTAGGGATCCGTCTTTCTTTTTAACAAACAAAATCGGAGCGCCCCATGGTGAATGGCTAGGTTGGATAAAACCACGGTCAAGTAGTTCTTGGATTTGACTTTGCAATTCTTGCATTTCGGATGGAGCAAGTCTATATGGTGCACGAGCTACGGGTGCGGCTCCCGGAATAAGATCGATTTGGAATTCTACCGGTCGATGAGGTGGAAGACCCGGCAATTCATCGGGAAATACATCGGAATAGTCACTAACAATTGGCACATCATCGATGTGCTTCTCATCGGACTCGACTTTCTTAACGTGAGCAAGGATCGCAAAACAACCCTTACGGAGTAGTTTTCTAACTTTAAGGCACGAAACGAGGTTGAGTCCGGTGCAACTCTTATCGCCATAAACAATCAAAGGTTCACCATTCTCGATAGGAATTCGGATTGCGTTAAGATCACAAAGGATGTGAGATTTCGTTTTGGCTAGCCAATTCATACCGATTATTACATCGAAGTTTCCTAGTTCCATGGGTATCAAGTCAATTTCAAATTCATTACCCAAAATGTTTAATGTGTACCCCCGGTAATATGTGTCGGCACTCAATAGTTTCCCGTTGGCCACTTCAATGGTATAAGTGGTATCTAGTGGGAATGGTGGAGTGCTAAAAGAATGAATCAAAGCATCGGATACAAAGCATTTATCGGCACCCGAATCGAATAAACAAGTAACATAAGTGTTGTTGAGAAGAAACGTACCCGTGACTAATTCATTGTCATCTCGGGCTTCCTCGGTGTTGATGTTGAAAGCTCGGTCGCGCGTATTGGGGTTATCTTTCCTCTTCGGGCATGCATTTCTATAATGGCCCGTTTGGCCACATTCATAACAAGTGCCCGTTTTTGGTGCATTGGGCCCCTTTCGAGCGATGGGGGCAACACTTTTACACTCATTGGCCTTATGACCAACTCCTTGGCACCGGTGGCAAATTAACTTGTCACATTCACCAAAGTGATGTTTGTTGCATTTGTTGCAAAGAGGTAGGTTCCCGGCATAACCCTTCTTGCCGTCGGAGGTGTAAGGCTTCTTAGCAAAGTTGTTGTTGCTTGATTGGGGGGCTTCCCACTTTCTTTTATTGTTACCCGACTTATCCTCGGCTTTAGGTGCCGGCACTACAATTTCGTCCACCGTTTCTATCAATTTGCGGGCCATGTTCAAAGCTTCTTGATGATTAGTGGGTTTGGATGACATTACTCCGTGTTTGATGCTCTTTGGAAGACCATCCATGTAAAGTTCAACCCTTAAAGCTTCGGGGTTCACAAGATTTGGTCACATCAAGGCTAGTTCGGAAAATCGTTGATTATAAGCCTTGAGATCATTTCCGACCGCCTTTAAAGTTCTTAGCTCTTGTTCGAGCCTTCGGGTTTCTTCACGAGGGAAATATTCGACAATCATCTTCTCCCTCAAGTCGGCCCAAGAGAGGGCGTGAGCTTCATCGGTACCCACTGATTGTACATAGGTGTTCCACCACGTGAGGGCGATACCGGCAAAGGTGTGGGTGGAATATTTGACTTTATCTTGGTCTCGACAACCGCTTATGCTAAAAACGGCTTTCGTTTGTTCGAACCATTGAGTGAGTACAACCGGTCCCCCGGTTCCATCAAAAGTGTGAGGTATGCACCCCATGAAGGCTTTATAGGAGCATCCCTCGCTTGAGTTACCGGTGTGATGACCCGGGAATTTCCGACCAAATTTAAACTTTAATCTTTATATGTTCCCGACACGATAAGCAAAGTCTGTAATGTTGAGTCTCGAAAACTTTGAAATTTATATTCATGTAATCAAATGCCCTTTGACCAGGCTCAACGATTCATGAATCTTTAATTGTAAACAAGAATATAAATAATTAGATATAAATAAATATATATGATAAGTTAAATATATTAAGGAAATAATATGGAATTTAGTTATTAGGAAATATAACTTAAAATAACTAAAGCGTGTTATAGTATATCAATATTATACTCTGAGATTATTAATAAATGATATATTGATATTTAAAATATAATTAAATATGTAGTAGTTGAAATACATATATGATGGATATACATATTTATTAATGGTATGTTTGTTATAATAAATTAAATATTCAATACATGTTATTATATGTTAAATAGTAAATGATATTATATAATATATAGATATAAAATTTATACATTTAGTTTGTTATATTATTATCATTAATAGTATTGTTATCATTATTAAACTCATTATTATTTAAAATTATTATTATCATTATTCTTATTACTTTTATCATTTTTATTTTATTATTGGAATCATTAATTATATTTATCATGAATAATATTATTATTATTATTATTTTTAGTTAATATCAGTATTATTATAATTATTATTAATATAATTATTATTTGTGTTATTATTAATATTAACATATTTATTATTAATACTTATTAAAAATAAGATTAAACACAGATAATTACAATTTCTATTTCAAATCGCTATCTACTATGCTTAATTGGTCTACCTGATTGATACATATCGAATCCTAATCACAGAACAAACCAAATTCAGTTTGACATCACAATCTACTTTTTATTTATTTTCTTCTGACAGATTCTTCCTGTCGAACTGCATATCTGTACATAACAAATGAATTGTTCAGTGTTATGGATTAACTCAGTCGACTTTTCAAAATCATTATCAATTATAACCACTGCAAACTTTTATCCAATTAAATTTTGTAGATAAATGAAGAAAAACAATTTACTGCTCTGCTTCTTTCACTTTTTACTCAATTTCAAATTCGAATCGAAATCCAAATTTATAAATGCAGTTTTGTCAGGAATCTCATACACAAACTATCTGCAAAATTTCGTATTCCAATTCCTCATATCGAATCATAATTTCTGAGTCAAAGTTTTTGAGAACAAAAGTCAAACTTTGTTCTATGATCGAATTCGAGATATTTGTGGTGTTTCAAGTTAAATTATATATCCAGAAAGGTTCAGTGAGCGATTTATAACATATCTCATGTTATAAGAATTGTCCAAATCGTTTTCAAAGTCGAAGATCAATTTTTTTTTTTTTATAAAAGTCGCGACAGCAGCTGGGAGGCTGTTTTTTTTTTCTTTTCTTTTCTTCAATTCAATCAATCATAGGTATGTGTTTATAGGTTACACATTAAGTCCTAAACTCGATTCTGTACAATTAGGAAGAGTTGAAAATGATTTCAAAGGGAGTGAATTAATAAAGAAGAAGAAGAATATGAACACAGCGATTTATGAGTTAAATGAATTTGGTTTGGAGTTAAAACAGAAAAATTAAAATGGTGGGGTGGTCTGGAGTGATAACGGGTTTTGAGAGGTCGGGGGTTCGAATTCCTGGAGCTGCGGCATATTTTTTTTAGGACGATTTCTTCATGAGGTAGTTTATTATTATTATTATTATTATTATTATTATTATTATTATTATTATTATTATTATTATTATTATTATTATTATTATTATTGTTATGATATTATTAGGAATTATTATGATTGATATTATAATTAATAATAGTTATCATTTAATATTAATAACTAAAATTACAATTATGACTACTAATATTATTATTGTTAAGTTATGTAATATCAATACTATCATATTACAAATTGTTATTAATATCATTACATGTTAGTATTAACATTATTACTACTAATATAAAAACAAGTACTACTAATATAAAAACAAGTACTAATATAACTATAATTGTTATTATTATTATTATCATTATAAATTATTAGGAAAAATCATACAAGTTATTAGTATCATTTTATAAAATGCTAGAATTATTGTTATGAATAAAATAAGTATTATTATTATGATTATTATTATTATTATTATTATTATTATTATTATTATTATTATTATTATTATTATTATTATTTGAAGTATTATAATAATTACTATTAGTATCATAATAAGTGATATACCAATTATTATTATTACCGCTACAAGTAGTAATAATGTTATTCTTATTATTGAATTATCATTTTAGAACTACTAATATTATTATAATTGTGATTAGGGTTATTATTATTGTTACTATAAAAATAATACAAACTATTATTATTTTCACTAATATTAGTAGTATTAATATCATTTTTTTTTTTTCAATTAGTAGTTTTACTATTATTATTATTATTATTATTATTAACAAAAGTATCATTCTAGAAATAAAGTCATTATAATCAGTATTTTCAATATCAAAGAGATTATTATTATTAGTAAGTCATTATTATCGAAAACTATCACTTTTGCTACAAATAAAAATTTTGTACTTAAAATATACTTAATACATATATTATAATTATAATAATAGTTTATATACCATAAATCAAACATATTAATATTAGTTATATAAATAATTATATATAACAAACTAATAATTTTCTTTTTATATATATATAGATATATCAATATAACAAAATATATAGATATTAAACATTTTTAAATGTATATAACATTAAGTTATAATTTATACTAACATATTATAATAACACTAATAGTTATATAGAAATTTGTTCGATTACAATTATATGTGTTAATATATATATAAATGATATAGGTTCGTGAATTCGAGGCCAAACCTATACTTGTTCAATGTCCTTCTATGTATTTTTACTACAAAATACATTAGGTGAGTTTCATTTGCCTTTTTACCCTTTTATATTTTTGGGCTGAGAATACATGCGCAATTTTTATAAATGTTTTACGAAATAGACACAAGTAATCGAAACTACATTATATGGTTGAATGATCGAAATCGAATATGCCCCTTTTTAGTCTGGTAATCTAAGAATTAGGGAACAGACACCCTAATTGACGCGAATCCTAAAGATAGATCTATCGGGCCCAACAAGCCCCATCCAAAGTACTGGATGCTTTAGTACTTCGAAATTTATATCATGTCCGAAGGAGGATCCCGGAATGATGGGGATATTCTTATATGCATATTGTGAATGTCGATTACCAGGTGTTCAATCCATAAGAATGAGTTTTATCTCTATGTATGGAATGTGTATTGAATTTGAAATCTTGTGGTCTATTAAAATATTGAAATGATTATTTATGTTAAACTAATGAACTCACCAACCTTTTGGTTGACACTTTAAAGCATGTTCATTCTCAGGTACGAAAGAAATCTTCCGCTGTGCATTTGCTCATGTTATAGATATTAATTGGAGTCATTCATGGCATATTTCAAAAGACGTTGCATTCGAGTTGTCGAGTTCATCAAGATTATTATCAAGTTAATTATAATTGAATATATTATGAAATGGTATGCAAGTCTGTCAACTTTCGATGTAATGAAAGATTGTCTTTTCAAAAACGAATGCAATGTTTGTAAAATGTATCATATAGGGGTCAAGTACCTCGCGATGTAATCAACTGTTGTGAATCGTTTATAATCGATATGGACTTCGTCTGGATGGATTAGGACGGGTCCTTTCAGTTGGTATCAGAGCGGTGGTCTTAGCGAACCATGTCTGCATTAGTGTGTCTAACTGATAAGTCGTTAGGATGCATTATTGAGTCTGGACTTCGACCGTGTCTGCATATCAAAAGTTTTGCTTATCATTTTGTGTCAAAAATTACCTGCTTATCATTCTTAGAGAATCACTTACTTATCATTCTTAGTCTAGACACGTTTTACTGCATTGACTGCATGAATAGTGTATAGACAAAATTCATATCTTAACGTATCTGCTACTTCATATTTTAGCGTATCTGTTACTGTAACTTTGCCTGACAACTTCCGTAGATTCCTCCGTAACTTATGGGATTTTAGTATTATATATGCATATGTAAATTATGTATTGCAGGGTACTAATCTACATCCTATAATCTATTTCTTATCGAAAATCCTTCAGCTGATCGTACGAAATGAATCCTGCAACCAGTTCGAGTCCCTCAGATTCCGATAGCTATTCCGATAGTTATTCCGACAGCTATTCCGACATAGATGTTCACCTAAGCTCCGAAAACAACGTCATCGGCATGAATCAGCCATTATCAATTCATCTGATGGGTTCGTAGTCGAATTAATTAATGGAAACGCGCAGAAGGCAATCCCTTCCACCAACTGAATTCACCTCTTGACAATGAACCTGAAGCATTTATCGGCGAACCTGTTCGAGACACCATTTTCAGTCTCATTTCCAGGGTAACTCGACAAGATTATATTCTATCCACAATTCTGAACCTTATTTATCCGCTCGTTCCGACCGACCATCATCCTGGAGTAATAAGTCAACGAACTTCGCGATCGAAAAATCAATTCGTAGAATATGGTGCAAAATGTACCAGCTTCAGCAACATCACCGGCACCAACAGTACCATCATTAACAGCACCAGTACCATCAACAATCCATGCTTCAATATCACTATCTGTACTTTGAGTATGATCATCGTTCTACGTATCGTTCTACCACATTTATCTTCGTTTAACATGACGAATATGTAATCTCTAAAGTTTTAGAGATTATTTATTCTAGTTCCAATCGAAAAGCAAATGAGTTTAATATCATATTAACTCATTAAATCCATGAATACATCTCAAGAAAATATATATATATATATATATATATATGTTTTCACAAAGATTGTAATTAAAAATTCTTTCGTACAAACTATTAATGGTGAAAATATTTTAACGGGTAGGTAATACACGAGGAGTATTTAGGTTTCACATTAATAAGTTACACGGTACATTCTTTCAATCTATTTCAACAGTCATTTACTATCCTACTTACATCCACCGATATACGTATCCGTTCACCACAGAATAACCATTTCATTCAATTTCATAATTGGATTTTGACCTATCAGAATCCAACAAGTGGCATAATGAAGAAATAATGGACACAATAAAAATTGATTAGAAACAGAATAATTAACAATATAAAATTTTGTTAAGAAACCACGCTAACAAGATCCTAGCTAACTGTTCCTAGCTAACTGTTAATTCTGTATCACATTTTATTTTATCGCAATTTATTTATCGCAATTTAATTATCGCAATTTATTTATCGCAATTTATATTCTCGCAATTTTATTTATCGTTATTTAATTTCTGTTATTTACTTTACGCATTTTATTTATCGTCATTTAATTTCTGTATTTATTTTACGCACTTTAAATATCGGGACATGTATACAAGGTTTTGACATATCATATCGACGCATCTATATATATTATTTGGAATCACCATAGACACTCTATATGCAGTAATGATCGAGTTCTCTATACAGGGTTGAGGTTGATTCTACAATAATATATATAGTTTGAGTTGTGATCGAGTCTGAGACGTATACGGGTCACGACACGTATTAATTAATTCGAATATTATATATTAAACTATATGTATGAATTATTGAACTGTCAATTGTGGGCTATCAACTTTGAACTAATAAGATTGGACAATTAAAAATGAATTAAAATATTGATTATAACATATGAAACTAAACAATTCTTCAAGTTTGCCACTTGATTTCATCTTAAATCTCATTTGTATCTTGATGATTACAATCTGCGTTCAAACCTTTCATGATTCTTGAAAACACCTCAATCGATAGGATGAATCAACCGCACTTTATCTACGGAAGGAAAGATTTATGCATATAGTTATGCACCTGAGAAACTCTCGACAACTGAGTAAAAGTTTAACACGTAGCCGCGTTAGATCCTTTGGCATTTATTAGCAAAAATAATTTTGCGATCCCTTTTCAAAGTAGCCAATTTTGTCACAGCTCCAACAATTCAACTTCGACTTTTCATTCGAAGTAACCTTACTGTTATCCTGATATATATACGATTACCCTTTTGATATCGGAGAATTCTTTTATATTCCACCATATTACCAGCAGACGTACCAGCAACCTCGTTTCTTCTTGGCTTAGATCTCTCTGACAAATCATTATATTTATTCATTGAAACCCTATCATATACTCATCGGCATCTTGTAACGAGAACTGCCATACCAATTACCGGGAATCAGCAATCAGTACTTTGAAAACTCACATTATATCTACATCAACAGTTATATGTATGACATTTATCTTTTAGAATTATGGCCTTTCATTCTGAAACTCTGAATAGCACTCAGTCTACAAATCAATACTCTGAATGTTGAAAAAGCTGAATGAAGCAGCAGAAACTGTAGACAACCGTAAACGACCTTAATCGTCGGAAGTTTAATGATAAAAAATAGTAGGTTGGAAAAGCTCAGAAAAGTTGGAACTGGAAAACGGATTGAGCTAACCACGAAAGAGACCAAGGACAAATACAAGGACCATACCATATATTCAAAGAATCCAGGTAATACTGGATCCAATGAAACCTTCAACGAATACCTTGCTCTGTACTCATGTTAAAATCTTGCAGAAAATCTTCCTCATCAACCATCGAACTTAGAAATTCCAAAAATATCATTATCAATATCTTCGATATTTCTGAGGATATTTTCATAAATATTCTCGTCCGAAATTATATACCTCTTCGTGCTTCCTGTGTATCATTATGTTGGAAACATTCAACGGAAAATTTAGTACCAAAAAGCGGATTATGCGAAACTATGAAGGAAGCCGTGAACAAATCACAAAGAATAAGTTTGACTTCAAAGAATCCAAATGATTCCGTTTCGGATGAGATCTTTAGTGAATATCTTGCTTCCGAATCTAAACCCTTACGGATAAATCTTCTTCATCATCCATCGATATTGGAAATTCCAAGATATCATCATATCTTTCATTATAAATATCCTCCATATTTCTGAAGATATTTTTATAACTATTCTTATCTGAAATCATTAATCTCTTCGTGCTATCAGTGATACATCATATAGAAACTGTTAGTTTCTATATTCTGTAAACTTTCGAGATTAAAATATGAATGTAATTGAAGTAATGTTGGGAACTGATGCATGAGTTAGTATAATATAATGACACTTGATCAACGTGATTATATTACAGTAAGTCATGCTGAGTTTCTAAGGGGACATGATGATTCACAGATCCTAACGTCATCACGTGCCATGTTACATAAATCTTTCATTATGCTTAACTTCTGAACATATCAAGAAAGTATATTCTTGATAGTTCTATTCTCAGTGATTCTGGTAATTTGATAAATCAAATCGTGCTAATACATTAGTTCTTATTTAGAACACGATGTTTATTCAAAATTCCATACTTACAAATTCTGGACCGTTACTCGCTTTACTAGAGGTCGGGAGAATAATAAAAAGGCAAAGGGCTCCAAAATATAAGAGAAAATATAAAGCCCAACAACAACACTGAAATTACAAATCGTGGATATCAGTGCGTATAGTAATATAAAGACACGGGAGGATTATAAATACAATAATCCCTAAAGCATAGTAGAAATAAATGGATTCCTCCGGTGGATGTTGAAAAAGGAGAATGATTGTTGCGATAATCAGGATAAGGACAAGAATCAGAACTGGATTAAGCATTTTCACGATCTTTTGAATTTGGGAATTGAGTATTGAAGTGGTGAAAAATTAATGGAACGGAAAAGCTAAAATTTATAGTGAAAATATCAGACAGAGGAATCGAGACAGATCACCGCATTTAATTATAGAAATCTAAATTTCCTTATTCGCAGGAGAATCAAATCTTTTAAAGTTCGAAGATTTTCTTCAAATCCCTTAAATTCCGAAATTCCAACAAAATAACGTCAAAAGTTAAGACGCACCATACTTTCTAAATTCAACCCTGACTCTGTCCAAAGTTAAGATGAACCTTTACTTTTCTATTTCACTCTTTGGTGATAACTTCATTCGTACTCTTCGAGTAATCGAATTGTTTTATCCACATTACTCAATGATGATAAAACTCTATTTATCAACTCATATTCGTCATGAAAACATTTTTAATGTTAGCAATGACCACCTCACTCAAATTTCGGGACGAAATTTCTTTAACGGGTAGGTACTGTGATGACCCGGGAATTTCCGACCAAATTTAAACTTTAATCTTTATATGTTCCCGACACGATAAGCAAAGTATGTAATGTTGAGTCTCGAAAACTTTGAAATTTATATTCATGTAATCAAATGCCCTTTGACCAGGCTCGACGATTCACGAATCTTTAATTGTAAACAAGAATATAAATAATTATATATAAATAAATATATATGATAAGTTAAATATATTAAGGAAATAATATGGAATTTAGTTATTAGGAAATATAACTTAAAATAACTAAAGCGTGTTATAGTATATCAATATTATACTCTGAGATTATTAATAAATGATATATTGATATTTAAAATATAATTAAATATGTAGTAGTTGAAATACATATATGATGGATATACATATTTATTAATGGTATGTTTGTTATAATAAATTAAATATTCAATAAATGTTATTATATGTAAATAGTAAATGATATTATATAATATATAGATATAAAATTTATACATTTAGTTTGTTATATTATTATCATTAATAGTATTGTTATCATTATTAAACTCATTATTATTTAAAATTATTATTATCATTATTCTTATTACTTTTATCATTTTTATTTTATTATTGGAATCATTAATTATATTTATCATGAATAATATTATTATTATTATTATTTTTAGTTAATATCAGTATTATTATTTATTATTATTATAATTATTATTAATATAATTATTATTTGTGTTATTATTAATATTAACATATTTATTATTAATACTTATTAAAAATAAGATTAAACACAGATAATTACAATTTCTATTTCAAATCGCTATCCACTATGCTTAATTGGTCTACCTGATTGATACATATCGAATCCTAATCACAGAACAAACCAAATTCAGTTTGACATCACAATCTACTTTTTATTTATTTTCTTCTGACAGATTCTTTCTGTCGAACTGCATATCTGTACATAACAAATGAATTGTTCAGTGTTATGGATTAACTCAGTCGACTTTTCAAAATCATTATCAATTATAACCACTGCAAACTTTTATCCAATTAAATTTTGTAGATAAATGAAGAAAAACAATTTACTGCTCTGCTTCTTTCACTTTTTACTCAATTTCAAATTTGAATCGAAATCCAAATTTATAAATGCAGTTTTGTCAGGAATCTCATACCCAAACTATCTGCAAAATTTCGTATTCCAATTCCTCATATCGAATCATAATTTCTGAGTCAAAGTTTTTGAGAACAAAAGTCAAACTTTGTTCTATGATCGAATTCGAGATATTTGTGGTGTTTCAAGTTAAATTATATATCCAGAAAGGTTCAGTGAGCGATTTATAACATATCTCATGTTATAAGAATTGTCCAAATCATTTTCAAAGTCGAAGATCAATTTTTTTTTGTATAAAAGTCGCGACAGCAGCTGGGAGGCTGTTTTTTTTTTTTTTTCTTTTCTTTTCTTCAATTCAATCAATCATAGGTATGTGTTTATAGGTTACACATTAAGTCCTAAACTCGATTCTGTACAATTAGGAAGAGTTGAAAATGATTTCAAAGGGAGTGAATTAATAAAGAAGAAGAAGAATATGAACACAGCGATTTATGAGTTAAATGAATTTGGTTTGGAGTTAAAACAGAAAAATTGAAATGGTGGGGTGGTCTGGAGTGATAACGGGTTTCGAGAGGTCGGGGGTTCGAATCCCTGGAGCTGCGGCATATTTTTTTTAGGACGATTTCTTCATGAGGTAGTTTATTATTATTATTATTATTATTATTATTATTATTATTGTTATGTTATTATTAGGAATTATTATGATTGATATTATAATTAATAATAGTTATCATTTAATATTAATAACTAAAATTACAATTATGACTACTAATATTATTATTGTTAAGTTATGTAATATCAATACTATCATATTACAAATTGTTATTAATATCATTACATGTTAGTATTAACATTATTACTACTAATATAAAAACAAGTACTACTAATATAAAAACAAGTACTAATATAACTATAATTGTTATTATTATTGTTATCATTATAAATTATTAGGAAAAATCATACAAGTTATTAGTATCATTTTATAAAATGCTAGAATTATTGTTATTAATAAAATAAGTATTATTATTATGATTATTATTATTATTATTATTATTATTATTATTATTATTATTATTATTATTATTATTATTATTATTATTATTATTATTTGAAGTATTATACTAATTACTATTTGTATCATAATAAGTGATATACCAATTATTATTATTACCGCTACAAGTAGTAATAATGTTATTCTTATTATTGAATTATCATTTTAGAACTACTAATATTATTATAATTGTGATTAGGGTTATTATTATTGTTACTATAAAAATAATACAAACTATTATTATTTTCGCTAATATTAGTAGTATTAATATCATTTTTTTTTTGCAATTAGTAGTTTTACTATTATTATTATTATTATTAACAAAAGTATCATTCTAGCAATAAAGTCATTATAATCAGTATTTTCAATATCAAAGAGATTATTATTATTAGTAAGTCATTATTATCGAAAACTATCACTTTTGCTACAAATAAAAATTTTGTACTTAAAATATACTTAATACATATATTATAATTATAATAATAGTTTATATACCATAAATCAAACATATTAATATTAGTTATATAAATAATTATATATAACAAACTAATAATTTTCTTTTTATATATATATAGATATATCAATATAACAAAATATATAGATATTAAACATTTTTAAATGTATATAACATTAAGTTATAATTTATACTAACATATTATAATAACACTAATAGTTATATAGAAATTTGTTCGATTACAATTATATGTGTTAATATATATATAAATGATATAGGTTCGTGAATCCGAGACCAAACCTATACTTGTTCAATGTCCTTCTATGTATTTTTACTACAAAATACATTAGGTGAGTTTCATTTGCCTTTTTACCCTTTTATATTTTTGGGCTGAGAATACATGCGCAATTTTTATAAATGTTTTACGAAATAGACACAAGTAATCGAAACTACATTATATGGTTGAATGATCGAAATCGAATATGCCCCTTTTTAGTCTGGTAATCTAAGAATTAGGGAACAGACACCCTAATTGACGCGAATCCTAAAGATAGATCTATCGGGCCCAACAAGCCCCATCCAAAGTACCAGATGCTTTAGTACTTCGAAATTTATATCATGTCCGAAGGAGGATCCCGGAATGATGGGGATATTCTTATATGCATATTGTGAATGTCGATTACCAGGTGTTCAATCCATAAGAATGATTTTTATCTCTATGTATGGGATGTGTATTGAAATATGAAATCTTGTGGTCTATTAAAATATTGAAATTATTATTTATGTTAAACTAATGAACTCACCAACCTTTTGGTTGACACTTTAAAGCATGTTCATTCTCAGGTACGAAAGAAATCTTCCGCTGTGCATTTGCTCATGTTATAGATATTAATTGGAGTCATTCATGGCATATTTCAAAAGACGTTGCATTCGAGTTGTCGAGTTCATCAAGATTATTATCAAGTTAATTATAATTGGATATATTATGAAATGGTATGCAAGTCTGTCAACATTTGATGTAATGAAAGATTGTCTTTTCAAAAACGAATGCAATGTTTGTAAAATGTATCATATAGGGGTCAAGTACCTCGCGATGTAATCAACTGTTGTGAATCGTTTATAATCGATATGGACTTCGTCCGGATGGATTAGGACTGGTCCTTTCAACCGGCTCCTTGATTGTTGTTGTTGTGGTTGTTGTTATTGTTGGAGGAGTGATCGGCCATGGCCGCTTCCACGGCGGTGGATATCATTCGTTGTAGAGCTTGTTCGGGAGTCTCATGGCGTGGCACACGACGAGGAGGCATTGTTCCTTCAAAACACAAGAATACCGTTGATTAGTATTTTCAATAATACTAATCATGATATGGAATAAGGATAGAGAGAAAAATTTTCCTTGACTCGCCTTAAATTCTTTATGCCACAATATCGGAACGTTCATATGAGTCACCGTAATATAATCCCGGAAATTATATTACCCTGATTCATATGTGCATTCGACATCATTTCATATAGTCAAGGTGGCGCGTCAATCAAATTAAACAACGTGAGGTTAAGATGAAACAAAAGTAGATATGAGTAGAAACGTTCAAGTATAATGCACAAGTAGTCAAGTAATTCCTACTTCAAGTCTATATGCCAGTTGTAGTCTAGACTCACTAATGTACCCTATGACTCGGGGTTGACACCAATGAACTCTAAATCCCTACAACCAACGCTCTGATACCATCTGTAGCGACCCGACAAAATCGTCATTGACGGCGCCGTCTACTTAGGTCCCGTTACGTGGTCATAAGTCTTTAAAACAACGTTTGACCAAAAGTATGTCGCATTCATTTCAAAAGTAAAGATGTTTCAAGGTTTACAAGGTAGTTCGACAACTAGTTACATAACAAAGTTTAAAGTACAATTTAAACATATGCGACACAAATGAAAGTAGCCAAAAGACGCTCCACGTATGCATGTTTACTCGACATCCAAGCAAGTATAAAAAGTAATGAGCGGAAGCATGTATCACACAAATGTTCAAGGACCTGAGAAAGACATAGAAATCTGTCAACGAAAACATTGGTGAAATCATAGGTTTGAGTAAGTAAGTACAAGTGAACCACAAGATTTGCAACAATGATATAATAGTAACACATTCCAAAAGTTTGTTTCACGAGCACCCAATTATCAATGCTTAACATTCCTTCCATAGAACCCCATCACAATAGTGTTAGAACATACACTGTTTCTTGAAAATATATTTCATTCGTAAACGGTAGCGAACCGTTTGAATGAGGGTTTGTCAAACCCATATGGCCATATAACATAAGTTCTCGCTTACACCCGGTAAGTGTAACTAATGATAATCGAATTGAGGATTTTTGTTCAAACTCGTATGTAGAATGTTTGTTTTCCTGTACTTGTGTTCACTTAGTAAAAAGAAACGTTTATGTTTTCTCATCCCAAATATAAGTGCAAAAGAGTAAAAGTGGGACTATGATCTCACCTTGAGCGCAAGAGCAAATAAGTACTTCGACAAGTAACGTGTGCAAAGAACAATGCTAGTCTTGACCTAAACAAATAGGTTGTATCAATAACGATAGTCACGATTGGTCAAAGATGTTCAATTAGTCCTATGGCTCAATACGACTCGATTATGTAGCATGTGAATCAAATTGTCAAGTTTCATGCAAGATGCAAGTATAGAATCATGTTAGAAAGATTGCATAATCATTTGGTTAAGTTTGGCAAAAAGTCAACTTTGGTCGGTCAAAGTCAACACGTTCGGGTCGGGTCCCGAACTATTTTTCTGAGGTTTTTAATCATATATGAGCATGTTAGAACAAGTTTCATGTGAATCGGAGGTCCATAGCATAGCAAACATTTTTCGTAAATTGACCAAAAAAAACAGAATCTGAAAGTGCAATTGGACGGCGTCCCAGAGTCTGGACAGCGTCCAATTCTGAAGGGCTGGATGGCGTCCCAGAGTCTGGATGGCGTCCAGATCAGTATACAGACCCTGTTTTGCTGAAACACAAGTGCACGAACCAAAAACCAAACAAACTCAAATCATGATCCGCAAACAACCAAAACATGTATCATACACCGTTGGAAAGGTATTTTGACGAAGAAAACGACTAGAAACATTTCAACAAGTAATTCAACACTTACAACAACCCAAAACTGCATTAAACGTTCATAATCAAAGGTTCAAGTTCTAAAAATGCATTTCATGATTCGGGCAACCAATTTACATGTATGATATGCCGTTTCGAAGGTAATCAAACACACATTGCAACAAAACACTTATCAACAATATTTCATAGCATTTAATACATCAAAAGTTCATATAAAGCTTATCAAACCCTAACCAAAATCTCAAAACCAATAATCATGTTAATGTAAGGTTTTCATGTCAATCAACACACCAAAACGAAGATAATGAAGTAACTAACACTTTGAACACACAACCATTAACATCTAAACACATTTCATCATCCAAAATCAAAGATTTAACAAGCTATTTTTCAAGTTCATGCTAGTTATGTCAATTCACAAGATCGAGCATACAAATTACATATACGATATCACAATGAGCCATAGACACTAATTAACACACCTTTAAGTCAAGAACACTAAGATTATGAAATTTAGAGTTTTTAGAAAGTTACTCAATCGAGATGAAATTAGTATCAAAATGTAAAGAATGAAGAGAGGATTCCAAATACGTAATTTGTTTTGATGTTAGCCTCCAAAATCGGATTTAGATGATGAATTAAGGATTGAATGTTGAGAGGATTTGGAAGTAGTAAAAGATGAGGATGAAAATGAATGGATGAAAGGGGTTTGACCCTTTGACCTAGTCAAGGGTTTGATCCCTTGTCAAGTTTAGTCCCTCAACTTTCGTTCGGGTGCGTGAATTACCTAAACGAGATAATTTAAAACGCGTATTAACGGGAGATGTTATAGTCATATAACGGACTTTAAATAATTAAACGGAAAAGTAAACGGAAAAAGGCGGGATGTTACAATGTTCCCGTCGCAAAAGAATTTTCCGATGTATTTCCGAAAGAATTACCGGGATTACCCCCACATCGATCCATTGAATTTCAAATAGACCTTGTACCAGGAGCTGCACCAATAGCTCGTGCTCCATAAAGACTCACACCCAGCGAAATGAAAGAATTACAAAGTCAGTTACAGGAACTTTTAGAGCGTGGTTTCATTCGACCAAGCACATCACCATGGGGAGCTCCTGTTTTGTTTGTCAAGAAGAAAGATGGTACATTCAGGTTGTGTATCGACTTCCGAGAGTTGAACAAACTTACCATCAAGAACCGCTACCCACTACCGAGAATTGACGACTTATTTGATCAACTACAAGGCTCGTCTGTTTATTCGAAAATCGATTTACGTTCTGGATATCATCAAATGCGGGTGAAGGAGGATGATATTCCAAAGACTGCTTTTAGGACTCGTTACGGTCATTACGAGTTTATGGTTATGCTGTTTGGATTTACTAACGCACCAGCTGTGTTCATAGACCTCATGAACCGAGTGTGTGGGCCATATCTTGACAAGTTTGTCATTGTTTTCATCGATGACATACTTATTTACTCGAAGAATGATCAAGAGCACGAAGAACATTTGAGAAAAGTGCTAGAGTTGCTGAGAAAAGAAAAACAGTACGCTAAGTTTTCAAAGTGTGCATTTTGGTTGGAAGAAGTTCAATTCCTCGGTCACATAGTGAACAAAGAAGGTATTCAGGTGGATCCAGCAAAGATTGAAACCGTTGAAAAGTGGGAAACCCCGAAAACTCCGAAACACATACGCCAGTTTTTAGGACAAGCTGGTTATTATAGGAGATTCATCCAAGATTTTTCTAAAATAGCAAAACCCTTGACTGCATTAACGCATAAAGGGAGGAAATTTGAATGGAAGGATGAACAAGAAAAAGCGTTTCAATTATTGAAGAAAAAGTTAACTACGGCACCTATATTGTCATTACCTGAAGGGAATGATGATTTTGTGATATATTGTGACGCCTCAAAGCAAGGTCTCGGTTGTGTATTAATGCAACGAACGAAAGTAATTGCTTATGCGTCTAGACAATTGAAGATTCACGAGAAAAATTATACGACGCATGATTTGGAATTAGGCACGGTTGTTTTTGCATTAAAGACTTGGAGGCACTACTTATATGGGGTCAAAAGTATTATATATACCGACCACAAAAGTCTTCAACACATATTTAATCAGAAACAACTGAACATGAGGCAGCGCAGATGGATTGAATTGTTGAATGATTACGACTTTGAGATTCGTTACCACCCAGGGAAGGCAAATGTGGTAGCCGACGCCTTGAGCAGAAAGGACAGAGAACCCATTCATGTAAAATTTATGAATATAATGATTCACACTAACCTTACTACTCAAATAAAGGAGGAGCAACAAGGAGTTTTAAAAGAGGGAAACTTAAAGGACAAAGGATCGGAGAAGCATCTTAATATTCGAGAAGACGGAACCCGGTATAGGGCTGAAAGGATTTGGGTACCAAAATTTGGAGATATGAGAGAAATGGTACTTAGAGAAGCTCATAAAACCAGATACTCAATACATCCTGGAACGGGGAAGATGTACAAGGATCTCAAGAAACATTTTTAGTAGCCAGGTATGAAAGCTGATGTTGCTAAATACGTAGGAGAATGTTTAACGTGTTCTAAGGTCAAAGCTGAGCATCAGAAACCATTAGGTCTACTTCAACAACCCGAAATCCCGGAATGGAAATGGGAAAACATTACCATGGATTTCATCACTAAATTGCCAAGGACTGCAAGTGGTTTTGATACTTTTTGGGTAATAGTTGATCATCTCACCAAATCAGCATACTTCCTGCCAATAAGAGAAGATGACAAGATGGAGAAGTTAGCACGACTGTATTTGAAGAAAGTCATCTCTAGACATGGAATACCAATCTCTATTATCTCTGATAGGGATGGCAGATTTATTTCAAGATTCTGGCAGACATTACAGCAAGCATTAGGAACTCGTCAAGACATGAGTACTGCCTATCATCCACAAACTGATGGGCAGAGTGAAAGGACGATACAAACGCTTGAAGACATGCTACGAGCATGTGTTATTGATTTCGGAAACAGTTGGGATCGACATCTACCGTTAGCAATTGGTCGTTTGCATCTTCAAATCGTTGAATCTGTCTTTTGTCTTCACCTTTTATTATTTAAACGAATATCACTTGTAAATATAACAATTGCAACTAAAAGCTTGTCTTTCTTGAGGGATAATGCTATGAAATATATGTTCGTTTTTAGCATTATCAAATATTCCCACACTTGAGCGTTGCTTGTCCTCAAGAAATATAGAACTTGAATATAACTTTACTAGAATCACTTCTTTATTCTTCACACTTTGTACATCAGTGATTTTAATACAGCGGTATGAACAATGATAGTAACGTTGTGGTTTACAGTCCCACATGACTATAAAATTTAGATCCTTTAGGAAATTAGATCTTTATGAAAACATTTGATCTTTTGAAAATTCAATCTAGCTTTTACCCTAGATAAGTTTTCCCGAATAACCCTTTACCAGTGTTTGCAAAATGTTTTTGTGGGTTTTGTAGGTTTCAGATTTGAAAATTTTAGCTCAAAACTTGCGGTTTTGTGTCACCCACTTGCTAACCTTGTATTGGGAAAGCAACACGTCCAGTATACATGCTCCGTATATTACCTTTCGGTAAACTACCATCCGGTTGTAAAGGAAAGCGTTGAACAAGCAACTGTTAAGGCAATGTCCCGTGACATGCTTTTGATTATGGTCTATATCGTGTCGGATGCAATTACTATCCTTTGTAGGAGCAATAGTAAAGATCACCCTATAGTTTTTTTTGGTCTGGCATAAGGTCCTGTCTTCGACCATGCTATGCAACCACCGTTCTTACGGTTGACACCCGATTTGGTTCAGGTGACCTAATGAATTCCAGGTGAATTCCTAGGATTTTACGTTCAATGCTAATGAACGCATTGAAAATGGGTTTTCAGAAAACAAATCGGTTTGTAATTTGATCAAAATATTTTATCGTTCAAGCTCGAGTTTAGATATCATTGAATTCCATGAGTTTGAATTCTCAATCTTTAAGGTCAATCTCAAGGATTGAGTAATATCAGTCTTAAAAGCTGATTTTTGATCTTTAAGGAGATTATCATTTCTGGGGATCTGATTCATTAGTCTTATAAGCTAATTTTTACGGTGCCCCCCATTGTACGAGATAGATCCTCTCATGGTTAGGATAAGTCTGACCACTTGGCGACCCTGTTTGATGCTGAGGTCCGTGGATTTCCAGCTGATTTTAGAGAAAACTTTTCAAGGTTTTTCGTAGACTCTACAACTGGTCTGGACGACAACTTCCTGACCTAAATCAAGAAGCGCGTATATTTTTCTCTTGGAAGACTTTACTTCCTTTTAAATTTCATTTATATTACAATAAACTGGGTAAAACTGATTAATATCGTTTAAAACAAAAGTATCTTTAATTATTTGTACAAAAATATGTGATATATGTTCTAAATAACTTGGTAAATTTTTCCCACACTTGGCTTTTATTTTCCTTTCTTTGCCTTTTTATTTTCCTCTATTACATTTTAAATTAATTCTAACATTTTGGGTTGTTTCTCAATTTATGTCCTTTCCGAGGTAACAATAATTTCGGTGTTAACACCTAGTTTCTCAATTTAAGATTATTGAACGTGTCGGACCAGTAGCTTACCGACTTGAATTACCACAACAACTCGCGGCTGTACATAACACTTTCCACATCTCAAATTTGAAGAAATGTTTTGCTAAAGAAGATCTCACTATTCCGTTAGACGAAATTCAAATCAACGAAAAACTTCAATTCATTGAAGAACCCCTTGAAATAATGGATCGTGAGGTTAAAAGACTTAAGCAAAACAAGATACCAATTGTTAAAGTTCGATGGAATGCTCGTAGAGGACCCGAGTTCACCTGGGAATGAGAAGATCAGATGAAGGAGAAATACCCGCACTTATTTCCAGAAGATACGTCAACACCTCCAACTACTTAAAATTTCGGGACCAAATTTATTTAACGGGTAGGTACTGTAGTGACCCGAACTTTTCCATGTTTATATATATTAAATGAAATTGTTATTTACATGATTAAGTGTTTCCAACATGTTAAGCAATCAAACTTGTTAAGACTTGATTAATTGAAATAGGTTTCATATAGACAATTGACTACCCAAGTTTACCGGTGATTCAGGAACGTTAAAACTTGTAAAAACTATATGATAACATATATATGATTATATATATAGTTAACATGATATTATGATATGTAAGTATCTCATTAGGTATTTTAACAATGAGTTATATACATAAAATTGAGTTTATTGAATTAAGAAACTCGAAACGGTATATATAACGATTATCGTTATAACAACGTCTTACTAAATACATATGAATCATATTAAGATATTGATACACTTTACTTAATCATGATAAATGATAAGTAAACATGTCATTAAATGTATTAACAATGAACTACATATGAAAAAACAAGACTACTCACTTAATGATTTCGAAACGAGACATATATGTAACGATTATCGTTGTAACAACATTAACTGTATATATATCATACTAAGATATATTAATATATCATAATATCATGATAATGTAATAATTTAACATCTCATTAGATATAATAATCATTGGGTTAATAACATTTAACATGATCGTTAACTTAAAGGTTTCAAATCAACATTTACATGTAACGACTAACGATGACTTAACGACTCAGTTAAAATGTATATACATGTAGTGTTTTAATATGTATTCATACACTTTTGAAAGACTTCAAGATACTTATCAAAATACTTCTACTTAACAAAAATGCTTACAATTACATCCTCGTTCAGTTTCATCAACAATTCTACTCGTATGCACCCGTATTCGTACTCATACAATACACAGCTTTTAGATGTATGTACTATTGGTATATACACTCCAATTATCAGCTCTTAACAGCCCATGTGAGTCACCTAATACATGTGGGAACCATCATTTGGCATGAAATATCTCATAAAATTACAAAAATATTAGTAATCATTCATGACTTATTTACATGTAAACAAAATTACACATCCTTTATATCTAATCCATATACCAACGACCAAAAACACCTACAAACACTTTCATTCTTCAATTTTATTCATCTAATTGATCTCTCTCAAGTTCTATCTTCAAGTTCTAAGTGTTCTTCATAAATTCTATAAGTTCTAGTTTCATAAAATCAAGAATACTTCCAAGTTTGCTAGCTTACTTCCAATCTTGTAAAGTGATCATCCATCCTCAAGAAATCTTTGTTATTTACAGTAGGTTATCTTTCTAATTCAAGGTAATACTCATATTCAAACTTTGATTCAATTTCTATAACTATAACAATCTTATTTCGAGTGGAAATCTTACTTGAACTTGTTTTCTTATCATGATTCTGCTTCAAGAACTTTCAAGCCATCCAAGGATCCTTTGAAGCTAGATCCATTTGTCTCTTTTCCAGTAGGTTTATCCACAAAACTTGAGGTAGTAATGATGTTCATAACATCATTCGATTCATACATATAAAGCTATCTTATTCGAAGGTTTAAACTTGAAATCACTAGAACATAGTTTAGTTAATTCTAAACTTGTTCGCAAACAAAAGTTAATCCTTCTAACTTGACTTTTAAAATCAACTAAACACAGGTTCTATATCTATATGATATGCTAACTTAATGATTTAAAACCTGGAAACACGAAAAACACCGTAAAACCGGACATACGCCATCGTAGTAACACCGCAGGCTGTTTTGGGTTTGATAATTAAAAACTATGATAAACTTTGATTTAAAAGTTGTTCTTCTGAGAAAATGATTTTTCTTATGAACATGAAACTATATCCAAAAATCATGGTTAAACTCAAAGTGGAAGTATGTTTTTCAAAATGGTCATCAAGACGTCGTTCTTTCGACTGAAATGACTACCTCTTACAAAAACGACTTGTAGCTTATATTTCCGACTATAAACCTATACTTTTTCTTTTTAGATTCATAAAATAGAGTGTAATATGAAACCATAGCAATTTGATTCACTCAAAACGGATTTAAAACGACGAAGTTATTGGTAAAACAAGATTGGATATTTTTTATTGTTGTAGCTACGGGAAATATTGTAACAATTCTATACAAATCATATCCTAGCTAACTTATATTGTATTATACATGTATTCTAATATATTATGTAATCTTGGGATACCATAGACATGTATGCAAATGTTTTGACATATCATATCGACCCATGAATACATATTATTTGGAACAACCATAGACACTCTATATGTAGTAATGTTGGAGTTAGCTATACAGGGTTGAGGTTGATTCCAAAAATATATATACTTTGAGTTGTGATCTAGCCTGAGACGTGTATACACTGGGTCGTGGATTGATTCAAGATAATATATATCGATTTATTTCTGTACATCTAATTGTGGACAACTAGTTGTAGGTTACTAACGAGGACAGCTGACTTAATAAACTTAAAACATTAAAACGTATTAAAAATGTTGTAAATATATTTTGAACATACTTTGATATATATGTACATATTTGTTATAGGTTCGTGAATCGACCAGTGGCCAAGTCTTACTTCCCGACGAAGTAAAAATCTGTGAAAGTGAGTTATAGTCCCACTTTTAAAATCTAATATTTTGGGATGAAAATACATGCAGTTTTATAAATGTTTTACGAAATAGACACAAGTAAATGAAACTACATTATATGGGTGAATGATCGAAGCCGAATATGCCCCTTTTGCTTGGTAACCTAAGAATTAGTAAACCGATCTACTAATTGACGCGAATCCTAAAGATAGATCTATTGGGCCTAACGAACCCCATCCAAAGTACCGGATGTTTAGTACTTCGAATTAGTTTTTATCATGTCCGAAGGATTTCTCGGAATGATAGGGGATATTCTTATATGCATCTTGTTAATGTCGGTTACCAGGTGTTCACCATATGAATGATTTTTATCTCTATGTATGGGATGTATATTGAAATATGAAATCTTGTGGTCTATTATCATGATTTGATAATATATAGGTTAAACCTATAACTCACCAACATTTTTGTTGACGTTTTAAGCATGTTTATTCTCAGGTGATTATTAACAGCTTCCGCTGTTGCATACTAAAATAAGGACAAGATTTGGAGTCCATGCTTGTATGATATTATGTAAAAACTGCATTCAAAAAAACTTATTTTTGATGTAATATATTCTTATTGTAAACCATTATGTAATGGTCGTGTGTAACCGTATATTTTAGATTATCATTATTTGTGTTAGAACCCCGGGAAAGGAGTAATACGAGTTTCTCTAGCCTTATGGAGGATCCTTTATACGAGGCTATATAAAGGATCCAAGGCTCCCTAGATTAGCTAAGCTTAGCCACTGTTATGTAGAGATTTTCAAGAGAGCCGTGGAAAGTCAATCTTGACTGATTGACTTTCTCTCTCAATCTTAATGGTTATTCTTCACATTCATTGATATTCATGTGTCAAGGGTCCTATCAATTGGTTTCAGAGCCTAACCTTCAACGAAACGAAGGAGATCCTATGAATATCATGAATGTTTTCTCTCCACCTTCAAACCTTCAAACACCTAAACACATACATCTTCAACCAAAACCTTCAAACCTTCATCATCTTCATCATGAAGATATGAAGATCTTCGAATTTTTTTTCGAAAAATTTTCGAAAAAATTTTTCGATACCGAATCTAACCAAAACACAAACACACATATACAACTAAATGAGATTCATTACATACCGAATCTCACATCTATCCAAATGACAATAAAATTTACACAGACACTTATTCCAATCCATATCACAATTCCAAAACACAAATCACCAACAACAAACACATCTGATTCATTTTATTATTATATTCATTTTAGAAATCAGATTCATATTCATTAAACTGCTACAATAACGAAGCTCATTTTCATAGCCTACAAATCAAAGTTCATCATCAAGTGGTTGTCTATACAAATTGATTACAGATTCACGATTCTGATCCAAATCCTAAATCTCGTTGATCATCAATTTGCATTCACAACATCAGATTCAAGGAATTCGATCTCATCTTCTTCGTTTAACCGAAAACATCAAACTCGATGTCTCTGAATCAATTCGAGATGTTATAGCAAAAAGTATAAATGCATATGTGTTCTAATTCTACTCGTCAAGCTTTATGTAGATTCTCAGATCATCACTCGAAGAATCACACTCGAATTCGTCCAGTCAAACTTATAGTTCATATAGTCAACGAATCACTTACAGCGATTCTGTGTTTTTCTGGTTAGTTTGATGATTGACGAGTGTTTAGTGATGCATTTGCAATATATTTCATGAAGGAAGAGCGATCTGAAAGCAACTAAATCGAAAAAATCAATTTCAAGTTCTCCTATGGCGTTTTCACTGTTCTTCGTGATTCCTTATAGTTGTTAATGTTTTCGATTGAAATTGCATCCTCAGACCTCTAAGTCGCTGCGTATGGCGTGTTTTTCCATTGATTTACAGCTTCAATTTGTTCATATGATGATTGTTCTTAATTTTTTGTTCATCTTCATGGCAGTTACGGTTCTGAGTATCACATTTGGTATGATTGATGATTATGATTCGGTATTGGTTAGTACCTCATTCGGTATATGGTTTTACTGATGGTCTTTTGGATACCGAATCACACATTCTGTATCAGTTATTAATATCATTCGGTATTGCATATGGTGATGAACACTCGGTAGCACATTCGGTATAGCTGCTTCGGTATATTTTGTTTAATTCGAGTACAACTTGAGTACAGTGACAGGTATCAATTACCGAATGTTAATTTGGGCCTAATACTCTTTTTGGGCCTAAATCACCAAATACCGAATCTATTTTTCTTTCTGGGCCAGACATTAGTTTATATTGGATGGACAAGCCCAACAAGCTTATTACAGCCCACTTACCGAATCTGGTGTCTTTTATGTGATATATTCAGAATCAGTCCCTGAAAAGTTTCTGAATTTTACAAGGACAGTCCAACTACCGAATCTGACTCAAATTTTGTCAATTTTGGCCCCTGAATGTGATGCCCCGTACAAAACCATCGTGTACGAATCATCAACAACAGGATCATTACAAGGTTAAGTACTATATGCTGTAATTAAAGAAGTTGCATTCACGATAAAAAGGTGATGTCATAACCGACATCAAATGTTTTACATTCCAAAAGTATGCTTCACTAAGTAGAAGCAATAATTAAGTGTACGTGACCCCAAATGGTCGTTACAAGTCATAATTCAAAAGTACGAATGTTTGAATGCAAAGTAAAGTAGTTCATGCGTAGACAACTCTAAGCAGCGGGTGTCTACAGCACAACAAGTAAGACAGCGGAAGCAACCTCAAGCACCTGAGAAATACATGCTTAAAAACATCAACACAAAGGTTGGTGAGCTATAGTTTAAGTATAACAGTAAGTAAGGTAGGCCACGAGATTTCAGTGCTACAAAGAGCGTTTCAAAACAGTATGATAAAGTATATGTTAACCGTGGGCACTTGGTAACTAACTTAACGTTTATACCCCCTGAAAGTACACTTGGCAAGTGCGTATGTTCACGAAGTATTAAACACTCGTTAAATGCTAGCGCGACTAGCCCGAGTGGGGATGTCAAACCCTATGGATCCATATCTAAGATTCGCGTTCACCGGTTCAAAAACCAATGACTAAACGTTACCGAGCTAAAGGGAATGTTTCTGCCGTTGTATAACCCACACATATATAAGTTTAAGTACTTGTGCCTAGTATGTAAAACATAAAATCCGCATGTATTCTCAGTTCCCAAAATAAGTTAAAGTAAAAAAGGGAATGCTATAACTCACAATGATATGTAGCGGTAAAGTAGTAGTCGGGAAAGGTGTGCAAGTAAATGGTCCGAAGTCCTCAACCTAAGTCAAATAGTACTAAGTCAGTAAATCGTCTTAATAGGTTTAAAAGTATGTAATTAAGGTCTTAAGGGTCATCATCATTCATCATTAAACAAAAGGCGTAAGGTAGGTTTCGTTTATGAAAGTAGTTTAAAACAAAGTCTGACTTCAGTCAGTCACCACGGCCTCTACCCTTTCTGATTTAAGGTGAGATCAGTGGCCATGGCTCCTTTTATGAGTCCCTTAAATGTGGTAAAATTTACAGAAGTAAACTCATCTTGGTTTTACCGTGGCGACGGTCTAAGTGCGAGTAGGTCAGAAATTTCTGCACAACGTTAAAGGACATAGTAACGATCGGAGGGCCATAAATCCTAAACCGTAACTCGGATTAAGACGAGTCCTATATGAAAAGTTATCTACTCGAAAAGATCTATCTAAAAATCAAGGTTAGAACAGCCCAGGTCTACTGGTCTGTTACAGAATCACCAGACCAGTAGCTTTTGGACAGAACAGTGAGTTTAAAAGGGTTCCGGTGGTCTTGGTGCTTGATGTTCATCATGGTTCTCATCCTTGATGCATATAGCTTCAA
The DNA here is from genome assembly GCF_046630445.1 of Rutidosis leptorrhynchoides. NCBI lineage: Eukaryota > Viridiplantae > Streptophyta > Magnoliopsida > Asterales > Asteraceae > Rutidosis > Rutidosis leptorrhynchoides. The sequence goes on from NC_092337.1 coordinate 19,576,843, forward strand.
GTGTACAACTCATTGATGTATCTACATCATCTTAACCAAGTCTTGACCATCATAACCCATGTGCAAGTCTAAGACATGAAGCACAACTCACTTAAGAGTTGTATGAAGTTTGATGAACCAAAGTTGCATCAAGGTCTTAGATCTAACACATACATGGACTTTAAAGCTAATAACAAGTTACAAACTTGAAAGTAAACTAACTAATCAAGATCATAAGTAGTAGAACATAGTTCTTAGTTTGATCTTGAAGATCCAAGACTCAAAAGTCTAGATCCAAAGTTATATTTAAGGAAAACTTATTTGTGTGTTCTTGAACTTTCAAAGTTAACTTAATTTGTTCAAGAGATATGAGATCAAGACTAACTTGTAGTACTTGACCATATAAACTAACTACATGAAACTAAAGTGTATAAATTGAAGAAGTAAACTTAAATAAACAAGAAAAGGTTCATGGTTGTTCATACTTTAAAGATTCAAACCAAGGTTTGATCTTTAAGAAAGTAAACTTTTAAGTTTACTTCATGAATCACAAGTATGGTTTGCAACACATGAACTCTAAATCTTTTGAAACAATAAATGTAGAATCATAAACTAGTAAGTTTATGTTCTTGTGTTCTTGATAAATACAAGATATTATGGAGAATAAACTAGGTAGTTTGATTCTTGTAAACTAAGTAAGTAAGTAACATACAACAAGACAACTGAGTAACTAATTAATAAACAAGAAACCAAACAACAAGAACAAGTAACAAGAGATGATGATGAATGTTTGAATTCGGTTTTTGTCAAGAAAAAGAGAAGAGAATTAATTGTTTCAAGTCACTTACAAGATGAGAGAAAGAGAGAAAATGAAGCAAGTAAAGTGTGTGTTTGAATGAGAGGGAATACAAGTGAACTAGTAATGAATAATGAACACAAAAACACCCCTAAAGGGAGCCTTGGGCTTCGGCATTCTGTAGCAGAAATGGGAGGGGGATGGCTAAGTTTAATGGTTATTAGCATGTAAAGTTCATAAAGGTGGTTAATGAATGGTCATGCATGGGGATAACAAGCTAACTAGATTCTTTCAAGTATTAACTAACAAGTTCCATTCAAATTAATACTTACAAGTGTAACATGGGCTAGTTTATCCATTAACATAAGTAGGGTGGGCTTGGAAGTCCAATAACATGAGTCCATTACACTAACAAAGCCCAAGTTCAAATAAATCACAAGTTAAACCAATTAAAGCCCAAGTAACTAACTAATAGCCTTAGTTAATTGAAATGATTAATAAATTTAATCATGAATGTAAATAATATCTAAAAATATTATTCGTGAAAGTTCCAGGTGTCACAAAGACGTTTCGGGCACTTAAAAGTCAAGTACGAGCAATCATAGCAACATGTAAATGTAATAACGTACATTCGTTTAATCACACGTATTAATAATAGTAATTATTAATAAATAAATGTTGGAAATTCCAGGGTCGTTACATTACCCACCTGTTAAAGAAAATTTCATCCCGAAATTTTAAGCTGAGGTAGATGGAGGAGTCGGGAAAAGGTGAGGATACTTCCGCATCATTTGATCCTCTTGCTCCCAAGTAAACTCAGGTCCTCGTTTGGCATTCCATCGTACTCGGACGATCGGAATCTTGTTGCGTTTCAAAGTTTTGATCTCACGATCCATAATTTCAACAGGTTCCTCCACAAAGTGGAGTTTGTCATCAATCGTAAGTTCCTCAAGTGGTATGATAAGTTCCGGTGCAGCAAGACACTTCTTCAAGTTCGATACATGGAAGGTAGGATGAACTGAGCTCAATTATGCTGGTAGATCCAAATGGTATGCAACTGGTCCAACACGTTCCAAGATCTCGAAAGGACCAATGTATCGTGGGTTCAACTTTCCACGTTTTCCAAAACGGATCACACCTTTCCAAGGTGCAACCTTCAACATTACACGATCACCAACATTAAATTCAAAGTCCTTATGTTTAAGATCGGCATAACTCTTTTGGCGGTCACGGGCAGTCTTAAGTCTAGCTTGAATCTGAGCAATCTTCTCCGTCGTTTCGTGGACTACCTCGGGTCCGGTGATTTGCTTTTCGCCTACTTCGGCCCAATAAATAGGAGATCGGCACTTACGGCCATACAATGCTTCAAAAGGTGCAGCATTAATGCTAGAGTGATAACTGTTGTTGTACGAGAATTCGGCGAGTGGCAAATGCCTTTCCCAGGCCTTTCTAAAATCAATGACACATGCACGCAGCATGTCCTCCAAGGTCTGAATCTTTCGTTCACTTTGCCCATCAGTCTGAGGATGATAAGCAGTACTCATGTCAAGACGAGTTCCCATGGCTTCTTGCAAAGAACGCCAAAATCTAGAAGCAAAACGGGGATCGCGATCGGAGATGATCGATAAAGGTACACCATGACGAGATACAACCTCTTTGATGTATAACTGAGCAAGTCTCTCCATTGTATCAGTTTCCTTCATCGCTAGAAAGTGTGCAGATTTGGTAAGGCGGTCAATAATAACCCAAATAGTATCGTATCCGCCCACCGTCTTTGGTAGCTTAGTAATGAAATCCATTGTTATCCTTTCCCACTTCCATTGTAGGATCTTCGGTTGCTGAAGTAAACCAGAAGGTCTCTGATGCTTGGCTTTAACCTTCGAGCAAGTCAAACACTTACCAACATAAGTCGCAACGTCCTTCTTAAGATTCGGCCACCAATACTGTTCTTTAAGGTCGTGGTACATCTTGCCCGCACCGGGGTGAATTGAATATCTCGATTTGTGTGCTTCATCAAGTATCAGGTTTCGTAGATCTCCATAATAAGGTACCCAAATTCTTCCGGCATAACATCGGAGTCCAGACTCCCTAACCTCGAATCGAGAGACAAGTATGTTCAAATGTTCGTGAGATATATTCTCCTCCTTGAGAGCCTCAACTTGGGCTACTCTGATCTGGCTGTTGAGGTTCGAATGGATGGTGATGTTTAGAGCCCTAACACGGAGAGGTGCCGTCCTCTCCTTTCGGCTTAAAGCATCAGCTACAACATTGGCCTTGCCAGGGTGATAACAGAGTTCACAATCGTAGTCGTTGAGCTTCTTGATCCATCGACGATGTCTCATATTCAGTTGCTTCTGATCAAAGATGTGCTGGAGACTCTTGTGATCGGTGAAAATAGTGCTCTTAGTTCCATACAAATAATGTCTCCACAATTTGAGCGCAAAGACAACGGCTCCAAGTTCAAGATCATGCGTAGTGTAGTTTCGCTCATGAATCTTCAATTGGCGGGAGGCATAGGCAATAACCTTTGATCGTTGCATCAGTACACAACCAAAACCACTCTTCGATGCATCACAATAAACAACGAAATCGTCACTGCCTTCGGGAAGCGATAGAATAGGTGCGGAGGTTAACTTCTTCTTCAAAGTTTGGAATGCTGATTCGTGTGCGGGTTCCCAAATGAACTTCTTCCCTTTGTGAGTCAGCGCGGTCAAAGGACGCGAAATTAGAGAAAATCCTTCGATAAACCTTCGATAATAACTGGCGAGACTTAGGAATTGGTGAATATGCGTTGGAGTAGTGGGGGTCTCCCACTTGCTGATGGCTTCAATCTTGGTGGGATCAACTTTGATACCCTAGTCGCTCACAACATGACCCAAAAACTGTACTTCCTTCAACCAAAATTCGCACTTGGAGAATTTGGCGTAAAGTTGCTCTTGTCTTAAGAGTTCAAGCACAAATTGGAGGTGTTTCTCATGTTCTTCTTTGCTCTTTGAGTAGATGAGGATATCATCTATGAAGACGATAGCAAACTTATCCAAGTAAGGCTTGCAGACACGATTCATGAGGTCCATGAACATGGCAGGTGCATTTGTTAAGCCGAATGGCATCACGAGAAACTCATAATGACCATAACGGGTCCTGAATGCAGTTTTCATCACGTCACTTTCCTCCACCCTCAGCTGGTGATATCCGGATCGCAAATCGATCTTTGAATAAACGCTCGATCCTTGTAGTTGATCAAAAAGATCGTCAATTCGTGGAAGAGGATACCGATTCTTGATAGTCAATTTGTTGAGTTCACGGTAGTCGATACACATACGGAAGGATCCATCCTTCTTCTTCACAAACAGAACAGGTGCACCCCAAGGCGAGAAACTTGGTTGGATAAATCCTCGGTCAAGTAGCTCTTGTAGTTGACTCTGTAATTCTTGCATCTCGGAAGGTGCGAGTCTATAAGGTGCGCGAGCTACAGGTGCAGCTCCTGGCACTAAATCAATCTGAAACTCTACGGCTCTCTGCGGCGGCAATCCAGGCAATTCCTCTGGGAAGACATCGGAAAATTCGTTCACAATTCGAACGTCGTTCACGCACTTCACCTCAGTTTCTACCGCTTTCACATGTGCTAGGACAGCAAAACGTCCCTTCTTCATAATCTTTTGCGCTTTCACGCAACTAATGAGGTTCAACTTCGAGGTACATCTCTCTCCATAGATAACCAGTGGTTCGCCATCTCCTTGTGGTATGCGAAGTGCTTTATCTCCACAGATAATATCGGCCTTTATCTTGCTCAACCAATCCATACCAATGATCACGTCAAAGCTTCCCAGTTTGATAGGTATCAAATTAATTTCGAAATCTGCACCAGCTATGTTGATAATAGCTCCACGACTAATATGGTCAATCTTTTCAAGTTTTCCATTTGCGACCTCGACAAGCATACTTTCTTTTAACGGGACTAATGACCAATTAATCTTATCGCAAAAATGTCTACATACATAACTTCTATCCGCACCAGTATCAAACAAGACAGAAGCTAAAAGATTGTTGATTGTGAATATACCTGTCACCAAGTCGGGGTTATCGCGTGCATCCCTTGCATTAACATTAAAAGCTCTACCACGGGGTGGCCCGCCATCTTTTCGCTTGTTTTGGCACGCATTTCTGAAATGGCCCGTCTGCCTGCATTCATAGCACTTCTTCGGTCCATTGGTGTTCGGCTTTCCATTCAAAGTGGTGACCTTGCAGTCTTTTCCAATATGCCCAGCCCATTGGCATTTCTCACAAACAACATTGCAATACCCAGTGTGGTGTTTGTAACACCTCTTGCATTGAGGTAGGGTTCCCTTGTAGTTCGGGTTGGAGTTGGTGTTGTTGTTGGGATTAGGGTTTCCACCGTTGTTGTGCCTCTTGGCGGGGGTTTGATCGTAGTTTTTCCCCGTGTTGTTGTTGTTGTTGTTGTTGTTGTTGTTGTGGTTGTTATGGTTGTTGTCCCATTTCCTCTTTTCACTACTACCAGCTTCAAACTTAGCCTTCTCCGGCTCGTCAAGGATGATTTGATTCAGGAGAGTATGCGCCATGCGCATTGCTTCGGGAACATTCGGTGGTTTGGATAAGGTGACATTTCCTTTGATGGACTTAGGGAGTCCCGAGAAGTATTTCTCCATGCGCTTGAATTCGGGGGTGACCATGGTCGGACACATTAATGCTAACTCCAAAAACCTACGATTGTAACTGTTAAGGTCGTTCCCTACGGCCTTCAACTGCATGAATTCGATCTCCATATTTTGTATTTCGGTCCTTGGACAGTATTCCTCAATCATAGCACACTTAAACTCTTCCCAAGGCATAGCATACGCCTCATCAATCCCTTTTGCTTGAGCTAACGTGTTCCACCACGTTAGCGCGCCGTCAGATAGCGTGCAAGATGCAAACTTGGTCTTATTATCCTCCGAACAGTTGCTAACTCGGAATACTGATTCAAGTTTCTCGAACCATCTGGTGAGACCAACTGGTCCCTCGGTGCCGCTGAAGTTATGCGGTTTGCAGCTTTGGAATTCCTTGTATGTACACCCATTTCGAACGGGTGGAATAACCGGTGGTGGTGGTGGTGGAGCTTCGAGATTTCTTTCTGCTAGGGCTGCAGCGACCCGTTCGTTGATCATGTCCTCAATCTGGGCGGCGGTAGGTGTGGATCTTCCATTAGCCATGGTATTCTAAACAAAAATTTTGACTCAAGTCAAAATCCAGTATGCAAGTAGTAATAATACAGTATATAGTGACCAACATGGAATCAAAACATCACATGTTATTAAATAATGCATCTAGGTACCAATACCACAGAATCATCGTACAGCAATGTAAATAGAACATCGTGCAAGAATTAAATAACGCAAAGTTCCATTCATTAATAATAATAAGTTTCATACATCTGAATAAGTTCGTACAATACATATGAAATACATGAAACTATATCTAGATTACATCATGAAATCTAAATACAAGGTCCTACGGTGAAGGCGGGTGAACTGCTCCTCGAGCCAACTGCTCCTCGAGCTCAGTGACTCGAGCTCGGAGAGTCTCAATCTCCCTCATCAGTTCCTCGTTAGAGGGAGCTGGTGGGGCAGGCGGTGCAGGTGGGGCGGGTGGTGCCGGTGGTGCTGATGTAGATGGTCCGGCTCCGGATGTAGACGGTACGTCCCTAGATGTAAGTGGTCCGTATCTAAATCTAGGTGGTACGGTTCCAGGAATAGTCAATACGTAACGGGGAACCTTACGTATCTGTGGGTCGGCAGGGTATGGCACAACTCGTTTACGAGCAGTAACCCTACGACGATGGCCAAAAGCGTCAATAAAAGCACGACCTCCATTCACCCCTGGAATGACGGTGCCGTCAAAACGGTACCGCTTTTTCGGCGGGGTGGAGGGTGCCTGAATAGGTCTATCAGTAGGATCCTAATCATCGCTGGAGTCATCTGATGATGAAGAATCGGCGGATGATGAGTCATCCGAATCATGTGGTGGTGACACTGGTGGCTGAGCTGGTAATCCGAAGCGTCCGAAGGCGGCCAACATCTGTCTATGTCTGCCTGGCGGAATCACGACTAAACGTCCGTCGGGAGTGCGTCGAAAAGGCGTGCGCATGTGGTTACCAAAAGGCCCTTCCCCGAACTTCGCGGGGATCTCAATACCACCAATGCGGGGCTGTGACCTCGAGGGTCCGGGAGCAGACACTGGGGCAGGTGCACTAGTACCAGCTCCGGAAGTAGAAGCGCCGGGATCACTAGTGGGTGTCGGGGCCGGTGTATCGGCAGTAGCAGCAGCAGGTGTAGTAGTAGGTAGTGCGACGGGGTCTGAGTCTGTACTGCCCGAAATGCCAGCAGGTGGGACATCCGACATCTGAACAAGGAAAAATAAATTTTCCATGTCAGTATGTCATAAAGCAAGCAAATAATAGGCCAACAATTTAAATCATGTATAACGGTAACTAGCATGGCAATAACAGCAATTCGTATGAAAGTTGCATGCAGTCAAAAGCAAGTAGCATCATGCAGTAGTGAAATCATGTAGTAGCATACGGCATATAGCGGAAAAAGTAAGCAGCAGCATGCAGTAAGTTCAGCGGAAACACGTAAACTAGCAAGTTGTAGATTAGTCCTATTAGTGAATCCTACTCGGGTCGGTCTTAGACTCACTAATGCAACCTAATTCCCTACAACCAATGCTCTGATACCAAATGTGATGCCCCGTACAAAACCATCGTGTACGAATCATCAACAACAGGATCATTACAAGGTTAAGTACTATATGCTGTAATTAAAGAAGTTGCATTCACGATAAAAAGGTGATGTCATAACTGACATCAAATGTTTTACATTCCAAAAGTATGCTTCACTAAGTAGAAGCAATAATTAAGTGTACGTGACCCCAAATGGTCGTTACAAGTCATAATTCAAAAGTACGAATGTTTGAATGCAAAGTAAAGTAGTTCATGCGTAGACAACTCTAAGCAGCGGGTGTCTACAGCACAACAAGTAAGACAGCGGAAGCAACCTCAAGCACCTGAGAAATACATGCTTAAAAACATCAACACAAAGGTTGGTGAGCTATAGTTTAAGTATAACAGTAAGTAAGGTAGGCCACGAGATTTCAGTGCTACAAAGAGCGTTTCAAAACAGTATGATAAAGTATATGTTAACCGTGGGCACTTGGTAACTAACTTAACGTTTATACCCCCTGAAAGTACACTTGGCAAGTGCGTATGTTCACGAAGTATTAAACACTCGTTAAATGCTAGCGCGACTAGCCCGAGTGGGGATGTCAAACCCTATGGATTCATATCTAAGATTCGCGTTCACCGGTTCAAAAACCAATGACTAAACGTTACCGAGCTAAAGGGAATGTTTCTGCCGTTGTATAACCCACACATATATAAGTTTAAGTACTTGTGCCTAGTATGTAAAACATAAAATCCGCATGTATTCTCAGTTCCCAAAATAAGTTAAAGTAAAAAAGGGAATGCTATAACTCACAATGATATGTAGCGGTAAAGTAGTAGTCGGGAAAGGTGTGCAAGTAAATGGTCCGAAGTCCTCAACCTAAGTCAAATAGTACTAAGTCAGTAAATCGTCTTAATAGGTTTAAAAGTATGTAATTAAGGTCTTAAGGGTCATCATCATTCATCATTAAACAAAAGGCGTAAGGTAGGTTTCGTTTATGAAAGTAGTTTAAAACAAAGTCTGACTTCAGTCAGTCACCACGGCCTCTACCCTTTCTGATTTAAGGTGAGATCAGTGGCCATGGCTCCTTTTATGAGTCCCTTAAATGTGGTAAAATTTACAGAAGCAAACTCATCTTGGTTTTACCGTGGCGACGGTCTAAGTGCGAGTAGGTCAGAAATTTCTGCACAACGTTAAAGGACATAGTAACGATCGGAGGGCCATAAATCCTAAACCGTAACTCGGATTAAGACGAGTCCTATATGAAAAGTTATCTACTCGAAAAGATCTATCTAAAAATCAAGGTTAGAACAGCCCAGGTCTACTGGTCTGTTACAGAATCACCAGACCAGTAGCTTTTGGACAGAACAGTGAGTTTAAAAGGGTTCCGGTGGTCTTGGTGCTTGATGTTCATCATGGTTCTCATCCTTGATGCATATAGCTTCAAGTGTACAAATCATTGATGTATCTACATCATCTTAACCAAGTCTTGACCATCATAACCCATGTGCAAGTCTAAGACATGAAGCACAACTCACTTAAGAGTTGTATGAAGTTTGATGAACCAAAGTTGCATCAAGGTCTTAGATCTAACACATACATGGACTTTAAAGCTAATAACAAGTTACAAACTTGAAAGTAAACTAACTAATCAAGATCATAAGTATTAGAACATAGTTCTTAGATTGATCTTGAAGATCCAAGACTCAAAAGTCTAGATCCAAAGTTATATTTAAGGAAAACTTATTTGTGTGTTCTTGAACTTTCAAAGTTAACTTAATTTGTTCAAGAGATATGAGATCAAGACTAACTTGTAGTACTTGACCATATAAACTAACTACATGAAATTAAAGTGTATAAATTGAAGAAGTAAACTTAAATAAACAAGAAAAGGTTCATGGTTGTTCATACTTTAAAGATTCAAACCAAGGTTTGATCTTTAAGAAAGTAAACTTTTAAGTTTACTTCATGAATCACAAGTATGGTTTGCAACACATGAACTCTAAATCTTTTGAAACAATAAATGTAGAATCATAAACTAGTAAGTTTATGTTCTTGTGTTCTTGATAAATACAAGATATTATGGAGAATAAACTAGGTAGTTTGATTCTTGTAAACTAAGTAAGTAAGTAACATACAACAAGACAACTGAGTAACTAATTAATAAACAAGAAACCAAACAACAAGAACAAGTAACAAGAGATGATGATGAATGTTTGAATTCGGTTTTTGTCAAAAAAAAAGAGAAGAGAATTAATTGTTTCAAGTCACTTACAAGATGAGAGAAAGAGAGAAAATGAAGCAAGTAAAGTGTGTGTTTGAATGAGAGGGAATACAAGTGAACTAGTAATGAATAATGAACACAAAAACACCCCTAAAGGGAGCCTTGGGCTTCGGCATTCTGCAGCAGAAATGGGAGGGGGATGGCTAAGTTTAATGGTTATTAGCATGTAAAGTTCATAAAGGTGGTTAATGAATGGTCATGCATGGGGATAACAAGCTAACTAGATTCTTTCAAGTATTAACTAACAAGTTCCATTCAAATTAATACTTACAAGTGTAACATGGGCTAGTTTATCCATTAACATAAGTAGGGTGGGCTTGGAAGTCCAATAACATGAGTCCATTACACTAACAAAGCCCAAGTTCAAATAAATCACAAGTTAAACCAATTAAAGCCCAAGTAACTAACTAATAGCCTTAGTTAATTGAAATGATTAATAAATTTAATCATGAATGTAAATAATATCTAAAAATATTATTCGTGAAAGTTTCGGGTGTCACAAAGATGTTTCGGGCACTTAAAAGTCAAGTACGGGCAATCATAGCAACATGTAAATGTAATAACGTACATTCGTTTAATCACACGTATTAATAATAGTAATTATTAATAAATAAATGTTGGAAATTCCAGGGTCGTTACACTGAAGCTAATCAGAATTTTTAGAGATGGTCCTTTACCGAATCAAGACCTCCAAAGCATATTTTTAACAACTTTTGAGGCTCGGATTCACATGGCTTTTCTCACACGCGTTCTTTATGATATTTTGGAGATTTTCCGAGCACGTCAACCATTTTTAACAATGAAGCTCTTATTTCATGCGAGCATCATTGTGGGGGAGATATAGATATGGTTGATGTGCGTGTGACTTCTATACATGTACGGTATAGGACTCGGTCTTCAAAGAAAGAATTGTTTGTTTGGGGGGGAGCTAGAGACTCGAAGAAGATCCTACATCATATGGGGAGTTTTCTTATGACTAGTATCGAAAGTACTCTTTGGAACGATGAAAGTTTAAGAGGTGTGTCTCGGTAGTGAAACCGGCGGTATTTACGTCATGACACTTTGATGCGAGCCCATGTACTTTGAGGGGGGAGCTTCTAAAGTTTCAAAACGACTTCTCAATGCAAGCAAATTCTAAAGACATATCACAACTAAGTCAAGGGAGGGATTGATGGTAACATATTTAGTTTGTGATGTGTTCTTCAATGCGCATTCCGCTGTGCACACTCAAAGACCGTTGAAAGAGCAAAGATATCACGATGAAGTTCAAGTCTCAAACAAAGTCGAAAGAAGATTGTTAGCGTGACAATTCGAGGATCTAGGGGGAGATTGAAGCGAAATGATTGACCAAGACGATGTTAGAGATGCGAATTCATTTGATGATTCAAAGTGAAGATTCAAGATCTTCATCAACGGCCGTACATCATTCGGCCGGGGGGGGGGGGGGGGGGGGTTAGTTAGCAATAGTTGATTCTTTCCTTGTAATGTTGTATGTTTACTAGGGAGTTAGTTTTTGGAAACCCGTCTCACTCCTGGGGGGAGATTGTTAGAACCCCGGGAAAGGAGTAATACGAGTTTCCCTAGCCTTATGGAGGATCCTTTATACGAGGCTATATAAAGGATCCAAGGCTCCCTAGATTAGCTAAGCTTAGCCACTGTTATGTAGAGATTTTCAAGAGAGCCGTGGAAAGTCAATCTTGACTGATTGACTTTCTCTCTCAATCTTAATGGCTATTCTTCACATTCATTGATATTCATGTGTCAAGGGTCCTATCAATTTGATAATCTACGTAATGCTTTTTAAACCATTGTAGATAAAATAAAGGTTATGATTGTTTTAAAAATGAATGCAGTCTTTGAAAAACGTCTCATATAGAGGTCAAAAGCTCGCGACGAAATCAATTAATATGGAACGTTTATAATCAATATGAACGGGACATTTCAGTAACAAAGTGTTTAAATTTAAAATTTTAAAAATCCGAAAGAATTTAACCCCTTCCCACACTTAAGATCTTGTAATGCCCTCGTTTGCAAGAAATCAGTATAATTTAAATTATTGAGGGTGATTAGCGTAGAAAAAAGATTAAATTTTACCAAAGTTTCCAAACATATTGGCGTTTGTTTGTTAAATGATAAATGGTGCACCTGTCTTTTGCGTCTTCAAATTGTCGAATATGTTTGCGTCTTTAAAATCATATATATATGTATATAATTAAATTAATAGATTTACCCCTACTTATTTTAGTACGCACGAAGTTATACCTTCAAATTAGTTAAAAATCGCTCCTTTATCGAGTTATTTAACTTAAGACAAATAGTTTTGTGCAAAATGGTGCACGTTGTAAATACTTCTAAATTTACTAGGAACTCCGTACCGTTTATGTTGTCACATCAAACGTTTAAAGGCTTTTCAAAACTTCCTTGGTTGATTTTATTAAAGGTTTTCGTATTAGACTACACCATGTATGGACCACACTTTTTCTCGCCCTCTGTTAGGGATGAAACTTACTATTAAGATCTTTGTTAAAAACTCTTGAGCCACTTTGGATGACAATTTTATAAAATTTGTTGGGAAGTCTTTGCGCTCATAAAATGTTCCTTTTAAGGTAAGACTTGGCAAAAACGCGGGCCGATAAATTAGTTTTCTGGGGTACACTCAGTGGTTACACTATCGTAGGAAAGGCACTAGGCGGGTTTCTACTCTCAATATTTCACGGCAAATCGCAACACTCTTGTAAACATCATCTCTACGAATCAGAATACTGAGGTACAAGAAATCATTTTTGGAGATTCTTTTCACTTGAAGTAAACCATTCTTTAGGACCAAGAGTTCACGTATCTTCTCATCCGCGCATCCCCCTAAGTATAAGGATAAATTCAGAACATACCGCTCGAAGAGTTCACTCTCGTTCAAAGATCACACCTTTCGTGCGATTTTCTTTCAGAAATGTAATATAAGATACTTTAAGAATCTATGAATCTTGTTATCCTCTTGGAAGGGGACTGCTTAAAACATCTACGACACTGATGTGGTTACTCTACATATTCCTTCCTTCGTTGGTTACAACTATATGTTGTTCTAGTTAATGTTAACCCTAACTTCAACATGTAACTGAAAGGATAAAGTTACATTATGGAACTGTGCTTTCATTCCACTCAAGGATAAGTTCACCTGCAGTATGGTAAACTGGGTGATATCCTTCATTGTTCGTTCAGACCATCCTGAAGACACTATAAATAATTATGGCTTGAATTGCATATAAGTCCGATTAGTCACTTTCAGCAAAAATTTCAGTTCATTTAGTCAAATGAAACGTTCTTAAATATCGGGTTCTTTATGCCTATGGTCTCCTTCCGAAATTAAGGATCGCATGGTTGTAATCACCATATTTTCCATTCTACCTGTCAGCCTTGTATTGCGACAAAAGCGCTCAATGTCTTAGATAATCTTAGTAACATTCATGATGTATTTCATGCATCCAGCTTATTGAAGATGCTTGTAGGGCTAAAAACATCATCTTTTCTTTTGTGGGTATATATTCGAATGACACATTCGTGTTAGCAAGAAACGAAATAAATTTGTTGATCTCTTAAGAAAAGAGACTTAATTAATGGCAACCACATATTCTTACTTTTATACGCCCAAGTACCATTCAAGGTAAATCGCTCACTTTTGAGCCCACAAGTCTCTCGGGACTTTGATACGCTCCTTCTTATTCAAATACGGTACCATTGTTGGTCACTCCTCAAAATTTCGGGACGAAATTTTCTTTAACAGGTGGGTAATTTAACGACCCAGATTTTTCGACTTGCTTTTGTGCTTTGTGCTTTCTCGAAACTGCGCATATGTGCGTACTGAGCTAGTTTATGCTCTGGGATCCTATTTAATGATTAATTACTTTCATTAATATCTTACAACGTGCTATTAAGTGTGTAATCACTTAACTTGATACCCGAATGCTTTTACGACCGTTGGTGTCACTTGACGTTTGAAATGAGCTATGTACTTGGTACACGTTTAACTTTGGTCATAATCGGAATATTATGACTACGTAATACTAATTGTTATTTTATAATAACAATTACTTGGGTTTTTGGAAGTTTAATTACGCATAGTAATTTACTAGAACACACTAGTTAGTCTTGTTGGACTTTCTACCTTGTTGGACTTAAGTCCACCATACTCTAGTTAGTGGACTATTTAATTTACCCAATTATTAATGAATAGTGACCCAATAATATGTAAGAAAAATGTACATTTATTAGAGTGAACATACTAGCATTTTTGTTAACCATAATCACAATTGTTGCATGGGATCCCAACATAAGCACCAACTTTAGACAACCACCAACCAAAAAGTAAAAAAGGTGTCCCCCTTGACCCCTTGGAAACCCACAGCCTCCCCACCCATTTCCCCTATAAATACCAGGCTAATTCCAAGCATTTCACACTTGATCTCATTCACAAATTACACACACTTACTCTCTTATTTTCTCTCTAGTCTTTCTCACTCTAAAACTTGTATGTTTTTGATTTTCTTCTTCTTCTTCTCTTCTCATTCACGAAATCATCATCATCTTTATAAGATCATGCGTGTTAGCTTTTTGATCTTGTTATATCTTGTAGGTTCAAACTTGGATTTGAATCCTTCAAGAACATGGAAGATTCAAGCTTTCTAGCTTTGAATCTTCACTTATTTTGTAGATCTAAATCTTTTTAGCTTTTAATCTCTTTATTTTGTTATAAAGATTCAAACTTGTGTTTGTAATCTTCATATAACTTAAAGATCTAAGCTTTATGCTTCAAGATCTTCAAGAACAACCAAGATTCAAGCTTTCTAGTGTTGAATCTTCATTTCTTTTGTTGGATCTAAGTTTTCTAACTTATGATCTTCTTTTGTTGGATCTAAGTTTTCTAACTTATGATCTCATTATTTTGTTATAAAGATCAAAACTTGTGTTTATGATCTTCATGTAACTTAAAGATCTAAGCTTTATGCTTCAAGAACACCAAAGGTTCAAGCTTTCTAGCTTTGTAATCTCATAACTTGTGTGAAAAGGATCCAAGCTCTCTAGCTTAGGGTTCCATTACTTTGTTTGATCAAGTTTATATTCATACTTGTTTGATTGAATGAAAGTTTGTAGCTTTAGTTGTAAATAGAACTTGTATTTGTGTTAAGGCTAAGAATATGATGTAACCTTGGTTCATCATCCTTCTAAAACTCTTAAATGAGTTAAATTCTTACTTAGTCTTAATACTTTGTGTGTTTATGGTTAAAACTTGGTCAAGTGATGCTAACACATCATTGAGTTGTACACTTGAAGCTACAAGCATCAAGGATGAGAACCATGATGAGCATCAAGCACCAAGAATCCCACTGGAGCACTTGTCTACTGTTTTTCGGGGTCTGATCAGGCTCTCTGGGCTTCTGAAAAGTTGATTTTCAGATAGTTCGTTTCGAGTAGATGACTTTTTGTTTAGGCCTCGCCTAAATCCGATATACGGTTTAGGATTTATAGCCATTTTAAAACCACTACACCTTTGTAACGTCATGCTGAAATTTCTGACCTACTCGCACTTAAACCATCACCACGGTCAAACAAAGACGAGTTAGGTTCTGAAAATTGGTCAGCGGTTATAGGACTCACATACGGAGCCATGGCCACTGACTACGCATCTTTTCGATTTGTATAGAGGTCGTAACAGCTGTCCAAATTCAGCCTTTTGTTTCGATCTCTATTTTTTGTTGAAAACTTACTTACTCTTTTATGAATGATGATGATGATGACACTTAAAACTTAATTTATTTACTTTAAACCTTTTGGGGACAATATAATGACCTAGTAACCTTTGACTTAGGTTGAGAACCTTTTGGATCGACCAACTTACTTGTCTGGACCAACTTACTACTTGCATACGTTTCATATCAACTTTTACTGCTTATTCACTATGAGTTATAGCATCCCTTTTTCTACTTTACTATTTTTGGGACTGAGAATACATGCGCTTTTTATGTTTTACTTACTTGACACGAGTACTTAAACTTTATATATGTGTGGGTGATATAACGACATAAATTTTCCCCTTAGCTCGGTAACGTTTAGTCATTGGTTTTTGAACTGGTGAACGCAAATCTTAGATATGGATCCATAGGGTTTGACATCCCCACTCGGGCTAGTCGCACTAGCATTTAACGGGTGTTTAATACTTCAAGGACATACGTACTCGCCAAGTGTACTTTTAGGGGGTATCATTATTGCGTTAAGTTAGTTACCGGGTGCCCACGGTTAAGCATATACTTTATCATACTGATTTGAATTACTGATTTAAACTGCTGGTTGAAGCACTAAAATCTCGTGGTCTACATTACATTACTGATTACAAACAAACTATAGCTCACCAACATTCGTGTTGACTTTTAAGCGTGTATTTCTCAGGTGCTTAGACATTGTTGCTTTCGCTGTTAGACTTGCTGTCTTGGTGTTATAGACTTGCTGTTATGGACCTGCTGTGTTAGATTTCCGCTGCATTACTTAGAGATGTCTCAATCATGGAACTTTTATTTTGCATTCATAACTTTTGTTATTTTCAAACAATGGCTTTATAACGACCTTTGGGTCACATACTTATGTTTATGCTTCTATTCATAGGAAGCACGTTATCTTTTGTAAAACGTTATCTTTTCATGAATGCAAAACTGGTTTTTAAACAGCATGTAGTGTTTGACCTTTAATGATCCTGTTGTTGACGAGTCGTACACAATGATTTTGTACGGGGCGTCACATTTGGTATCAGAGCATTAGTTGTACGGAATTAGGTTGCATTAGTGAGTCTAGACCAGGCCGAGTAGGATTCACTAATAGGACTAATCTACAACTTGCTTGTTTACCTATTTCTGCGGAACTGATGCACGCTACTGTATTATATTACTGCATGTTACTGGTTACTACTACTGCATGCTACTGCTTACTTTTACTGCTATATGAACTTGTTGCATGCTACTGCCTACTTTTACTGCTATGTGAACTTACTGTATGCTGCTGCTTATTCTCGCTACTGCATGCTACTATCTGCTTTTTGTATGATATTTTTGTTGATACTGCTATTACTGCCATGCTATGTAGTGTTGTAGACGCTCTAGGCTGCTGTAGTTACTATGCCTGATTACGTGCTTGCTACCCGTCTGCTTTTCGATGTACCGACTTGGAGAATTTATCTTTCCTAGTTCAGATGTTTTTCTGAAACCTTTTCCGCTCGTCTAACCCTAAGGATTAGTATGGTAATCCACCTGTTACTACCGTTCCACCGTTCTAGAGATCGAAACATTACTTCACGCAATCTAGGAGGAGTACCCCTCGAAATACACGCCCACTAAGGTTGATCCTCGGAGGAGGAGATATGCGAGGACGCACCATGAGCTCACCCTAATTAGCCACGTACAACGTATGAACATTAGAAGGATGTTCAGTTTCTGCAAGATGACTCGTATCCCGTACGCTTTCATGACCGTCACTTATCTCTTTCATTCTTCACCACTACTCGACGATCTAACGACACTTCTGGACTAAGGTCCCCAACACTCTTAGGAATTGGAGAAGTCGGGAGGACATCTCCTTTCACAAGGTCAGAGTGCCTTCTACTGATGCTCAGCCATGCCCAAAGACTTGGGGGTCGCCTCAAAACATATGGTATTACTACTTGCTATACGCACAACTCGACACGAGACCCAGATTGAATTTCTAGAAAGGAACCTAACTACATTACCTGAACCCGAACATTTTGAAGAAAATTTCAGGGCATTTAGGCATTGATGCATGACCTACGGAACCTACGCACCCACACCGAGAAACTGTGAGATTAATTATGTAGATTTTATTTTGAGATGGCATAGATAAAGCACCGTTAGATGAAATTGAGTAGAACTTTAAGTGATCACGTTACATTTACCATATGGAGTGATATTGGAATGAACGTACGATTTAGTAAAATATAATGACGCCAGGCCAGCGTGATTATATTAAAGTGAATCATGCAGAAGTCCCAATGTTACTAGATAAGGAATATGAAGTGATTCAAAGAAAATTTTGGTAGGAACTACTTGAGTATACGCATTATGGTCTGTTAGAGGTAGGAATAACCACTAAGCCTAAATACTGTACACGAAGGGCCTTGATTGCAGAATTGATAACCCGAAAATCTGTTATAGATATAGACACCCTGGACACTTAAGGAAAATTTTCTCAAATAGGAAAAACCTTGGACTTACTTGCGGTAGAGCAATCATTATCTCAGCTATGGAAACTCGCATGGATCCTGATTTTAGTTAGGGTACATTTCGTCACAACGTTTTATTGTCTCGGAGTTATTTAATACTATAGCGATAGAAACCTTATATCCAAGAACCTTAGTGTTATGACTAATAAGCCATTAACAACCATGAGAGCTAAGTATTCTATAGGACAAGCTAATGGTAAGCTGGTGGAGATAGAGGAATAATTTAAGGTAGTACCTTAAAATTAACAGGTGGGTAATTTGGAGATAACCTCATGTCAGCAAAACTTGGAAGTTTAATATAGTAGTGGAAAGGATTAGTTACCCAAGCACAAGCAGATGTTATTTGAGAAAATTGATAGAATTTTTCACGGTAGTATAATAAGATTTGGTTGGAATGAAACTTAAGATTAACCCAACACCCATCAACTTGGGAAGCTTGATGTAAAAAGTTGGAATGGACTTTAAGATTAACCTAATACTCATCAAGTTAGGAAGCTTTGATGAAATAGTTGGAACGGACTGGCTTTCAAGGATGAAAGCGAAAGTTATTTATAGTGAGAAGGTTATTCATATACCTCGCGAGAATGGTGAGCCAAAAATTCATCTGGGTTACTTCAACAACCCGAAATCCCACAATGGAAATGGGAAGGAATAACAATGGATTTCATCACGAAGCTACCGAAAATGGTAGGCGGTTAGGACACTATCTGGGTTATTGTTGATCACCTCACCACATCTACTCACTTTCTAGCCACGAGAGGAACTGATACAATGGACAAACTTGCACAACGATACATAAAAGAAATTGTATCCCGTCACTTCAGCGATTCAAATTCTATATGAAAGACTACCCAAGAATCTTATTTGATACTCATTCTTACACGACTCTGAAGCCTAACTTATTCCGAGAGATTTCTTAATCAATGATAATCACACCATCACCCTTCTTACTTTGATATTAGCAATACCAGTTCAAAATTTCCAAAATCAATGGGCAGTTAATTCCCATTCTCATACTCCCCCTTTCGTATCTCACTTATAAGCAACAACTTTACACTTAATCATTTTTGGTCAAAGGACTTATGCCCTACTAATAGTCATTAACCACATTTAAATTCAATAGTTTTCATTACCTCATGACATTGATGCTCAAATGTCACCCGAAATTTTCAAAAATATTTTACTCAATCTTTTTTCAACTTGTAACCTCCGAAATATGAAAATTTTGTTTCCCAAAATTTTACACACACTATTTTACTGTGCGATCCTCTCAAAGTTTTATAAAAATTTATTTTATTGCCATTCGTACAAAATTTTAGAAACCGTATATGTTAAAGTAAATAATTACTTATTTTGACTAGTACACATGAAATTTTACTTTCACTTTTACAAATCAAATCTTTTATTCAAAAGATATTTTACCTTGAATGGTACGTGTTGTACATAACCCTAGTTTACTAAGAACTTCGTTTCTTTTCTTACATTGTCACCTTAAACGATTTCCATAAAATATTCGTTGCTTGACATATAAAATTTTTCGTTGCTTATTTGTATCCAAGTCATCATGAAGACTTTACAACCGTCGAAATTGAGAGATTCATGTGTATGTGTATGTGTGTGTGTGTGTGTATGTGATAAAGGCACTTACTACCACGCCATGCAGAGCCTTTGGGCATCTACTAACACTTAAACCATTCAAAATTATTGCGTTACCCCAAGGATCTTATTTTCCACACCTGTTGGAACGATGCTCTTTCTTACTTAACTCTAAGTCCTGACTTATTCCAATGGGATTCTCGTCTAGCGATATTAACACCATCAGTAATCCAACTTTAATATTAGTCATAACCTGTTTGGCATTTTGCAAAGTCAAGAAGCGATTAACTTCTCGTCCTCATGCTCTAACCTTCATACCTCACTTTTTAGCAACGGCTTCACACGTGAACATTTTTGGCCCAAAGACTTATGTCCTGAAAATTATCAAAACTACATTTAATTCATTAAGTTTTCATTACCTAGTAACGTGTCACCCGATGATTCAAAGATTTTTCACTCAATCTTTTTCAACTCGTAACCTCTTAAATACGAAAAACTATGTTTATCAAAAATTTTACACGTTTATTTGTGCGGTCCTCGCTAGATTTATGGACAAATGAAAGTAATAAAATTTTTCTATCACTTATGCAATTTATAAAATCATATATATATGTATATAATTAAATTAATAGATTTACCCCTAATTATTTTAGTACACACGAAGTTATACCTTCAAATTAGTTAAAAATCGCTCCTTTATCGAGTTATTTAACTTAAGACAAATAGTTTTGTGCAAAATGGTGCACGTTGTAAATACTTCTAAATTTACTAGGAACTCCGTTCCATTTATGTTGTCACATCAAACGTTTAAAGGCTTTTCAAAACTTCCTTGGTTGATTTTATTATAGGTTTTCGTATTAGACTACACCATGTATGGACCACACTTTTTCTCGCCCTCTATTAGGGATGAAACTTACTATTAAGATCTTTGTTAAAAACTCTTGAGCCACTTTGGATGGCAATTTTATAAAATTTGTTGGGAAGTCTTTGCGCTCATAAAATGTTCCTTTTAAGGTAAGACTTGGCAAAAACGCGGGCCGATAAATTAGTTTTCTGGGGTACACTCAGTGGTCACCCTATCGTAGGAAAGGCACTAGGCGGGTTTCTACTCTCAATATTTCATGGCAAATCGCAACACTCTCGTAAACATCATCTCTACGAATCAGAATACTGAGGTACAAGAAATCATTTTTGGAGATTCTTTTCACTTGAAGTAAACCATTCTTTAGGACCAAGAGTTCACGTATCTTCTCATTCGCGCATCCCCCTAAGTATAAGGATAAATTCAGAATGGACTGCTCGAAGAGTTCACTCTCGTTCAAAGATCACACCTTTCGTGCAATTTTCTTTCGAAAATGTAATATAAGATACTTTAAGAATCTTTGAATCTTGTTATCCTCATGGAAGGGGACTGCTTAAAACATCTACAACACTGATGTGGTTACTCTACATATTCCTTCCTTCGTTGGTTACAACTATATGTTGTTCTAGTTAATGTTAACCCTAACTTCAACATATAACTGAAAGGATAAAGTTACATTATGGAACTGTGCTTTCATTCCACCCAAAGGATAAGTTCACCTGCAGTATGGTAAACTGGGTGATATCCTTCATTGTTCGTTCAGACCATCCTGAAGACACTATAAATAATTATGGCTTGCATTACATATAAGTCCGATTAGTCACTTTCAGCAAAAATTTCAGTTCATTTAGTCAAATGAAACGTTCTTAAATATTGGGTTCTTTATGCCTATGGTCTCCTTCCGAAATTAAAGGGTTAGAAATATCCGTGGCTAACACTATCCAGACATCAAATGTCATGGTTGTAATCACCATGTTTTCCATTCTACCTGTCAGCCTTGTATTGCGACATAAGCGCTCAATGTCTTAGATGATCTTAGTAACATTCATGATGTATTTCATGCATCCAGCTTACTGAAGATGCCTGTAGGGCTAAAAACATCATCTTTTCTTTTGTGGGTATATATTCGGATGACACATTCGTGTTAGCAAGAAACGAAATAATTTTGTTGATCTCTTAGGACAAGAGGCTTAATTAATTGCTTGCATCTATTCTTAATTTTATACGCCCAAGTACCTTTCAAGGTAAATCGCTCACTTTTGAGCCCACAAGTCTCTCAGGAATTTGATACGCTCCTTCTTATTCAAATACGGTACCATTGTTGGTCACTCCTCAAAATTTCGGGACGAAATTTTCTTTAACAGGTGGGTAATGTAACGACCCGGCTTTTTTGACTTGCTTTTGTGCTTTGTGCTTTCTCGAAACTGCGCATATGTGCGTACTGAGCTAGTTTATGCTCTGGGATCTTATTTAATGATTAATTACTTTCATTAATATCTTACAACGTGCTATTAAGTGTGTAATCACTTAACTTGATCCCCGAATGCTTTTACGACCGTTGGTGTCACTTGACGTTTGAAATGAGCTATGTACTTGGTACACGTTTAACTTTGGTCATAATCGGAATATTATGACTACGTAATACTAATTGTTATTTTATAATAACAATTACTTGAGTTTTTGGATGTTTAATTATGCTTAGTAATATACTAGAACACACTAGTTAGTCTTGTTGGACTTTCTACCTTGTTGGACTTAAGTCCACCCTACTTTAGTTAGTGGACTATTTAATTTGCCCAATTATTAATGACTAGTGACCCAATAATATGTAAGAAAAATGTACATTTATTAGAGTGAACATACTAGCATTTTTGTTAACCATAATCACAATTGTTGCATGGGATCCCAACATAAGCACCAACTTTAGACAACCACCAACCAAAAAGTGAAAAAGGTGTCCCCCTTGACCCCTTGGAAACCCACGGCCTCCCCACCCATTTCCCCTATAAATACCATGCTAATTCCAAGCATTTCACACTTGATCTCATTCACAAATTACACACACTTACTCTCTTATTTTCTCTCTAGTCTTTCTCACTCTAAAACTTGTAAGTTTTTGATTTTCTTTTTCTTCTTCTCTTCTCATTCACGAAATCATCATCATCTTCATAAGATCAGGCGTGTTAGCTTTTTGATCTTGTTATATCTTGTAGATTCAAACTTGGATTTGAATCCTTCAAGAACATGGAAGATTCAAGCTTTCTAGCTTTGAATCTTCACTTATTCTGTAGATCTAAATCTTTTTAGCTTTTAATCTCTTTATTTTGTTACAAAGATTCAAACTTGTGTTTGTAATCTTCATATAACTTAAAGATCTAAGCTTTATGCTTCAAGATCTTCAAGAACAACCAAGATTCAAGCTTTCTAGTGTTGAATCTTCATTTCTTTTGTTGGATCTAAGTTTTCTAACTTATGATCTCATTATTTTGTTATAAAGATCAAAACTTGTGTTTATGATCTTCATGTAACTTAAAGATCTAAGCTTTATGCTTCAACAACACCAAATGTTCAAGCTTTCTAGCTTTGTAATCTCATAACTTGTGTAAAAAGGATCCAAGCTCTCTAGCTTAGGGTTCCATTACTTTGTTTGATCAAGTTTATGTTCATACTTGTTTGATTGAATGAAAGTTTGTAGCTTTAGTTGTAAATAGAACTTGTATTTGTGTTAAGGCTAAGAATATGATGTAACATTGGTTCATCATCCTTCTAAAACTCTTAAGTGAGTTGAATTCTTACTTAGTCTTAATACTTTGTGTGTTGATGGTTAAAACTTGGTCAAGTGATGCTAACACATCATTGAGTTGTACACTTGAAGCTACAAGCATCAAGGATGAGAACCATGATGAGCATCAAGCTCCAAGAATCCCACTGGAGCACTTGTCTTCTGTTTTTCGGGGTCTGATCAGGCTCTTTGTGTAGTGACCCGAACTTTTCCATGTTTACATATATTAATTAAGATTGATATTTACATGATTAAATGTTTCTAACATGTTAAGCAATCAAAATTATTAAGACTTGATTAATTGAAATATGTTTCATATAGACAATTGACCACCCAAGTTGACCGGTTATTCACGAACGTTAAAACTTGTAAAAACTATATGATGACATATATATAGATATATATATAGTTAACATGATACTATGATAAGTAAACATATCATTAAGTATATTAACAATGAACTACTTATGTAAAAACAAGGCTACTAACTTAATGATTTTTAAACGAGACATATATGTAACGATTATCGTTGTAAAGACATTTAATGTATATATATCATATTAAGAGATATTCATACATGATTATATCATGATAATATAATAATTTAAAATCTCATTTGATATTATAAACATTGGGTTAACAACATTTAACAAGATCGTTAACCTAAAGGTTTCAAAACAACACTTACATGTAACGACTAACGATGACTTAACGACTCAGTTAAAATGTATATACATGTAGTGTTTTAATATGTATTTATACACTTTTGAAAGACTTCAATACACTTATCAAAATACTTCTACTTAACAAAAATGCTTACAATTACATCCTCGTTCAGTTTCATCAACAATTCTACTCGTATGCACCCGTATTCGTACTCGTACAATACACAGCTTTTAGATGTATGTACTATTGGTATATACACTCCAATGATCAGCTCTTAGCAGCCCATGTGAGTCACCTAACACATGTGGGAACCATCATTTGGCAACTAGCATGAAATATCTCATAAAATTACAAAAATATGAGTAATCATTCATGACTTATTTACATGAAAACAAAATTACATATCCTTTATATCTAATCTATACACCAACGACCAAAAACACCTACAAACACTTTCATTCTTCAATTTTCTTCATCTAATTGATCTCTCTCAAGTTCTATCTTCAAGTTCTAAGTGTTCTTCATAAATTCCAAAAGTTCTAGTTTCATAAAATCAAGAATACTTTCAAGTTTGCTAGCTCACTTCCAATCTTGTAAGGTGATCATCCAACCTCAAGAAATCTTTGTTTCTTACAGTAGGTTATCATTCTAATACAAGGTAATAATCATATTCAAACTTTGGTTCAATTTCTATAACTATAACAATCTTATTTCAAGTGATGATCTTACTTGAACTTGTTTTCGTGTCATGATTCTGCTTCAAGAACTTCGAGCCATCCAAGGATCCATTGAAGCTAGATCCATTTTTCTCTTTTCCAGTAGTTTTATCCAAGGAACTTAAGGTAGTAATGATGTTGCTTACATCATTCGATTCATACATATAAAGCTATCTTATTCGAAGGTTTAAACTTGTAATCACTAGAACATAGTTTAGTTAATTCTAAACTTGTTCGCAAACAAAAGTTAATCCTTCTAACTTGACTTTTAAAATCAACTAAACACATGTTCTATATCTATATGATATGCTAACTTAATGATTTAAAACCTGGAAACACGAAAAACACCGTAAAACCGGATTTACGCCGTCGTAGTAACACCGCGGGCTGTTTTGGGTTAGTTAATTAAAAACTATGATAAACTTTGATTTAAAAGTTGTTATTCTGAGAAAATGATTTTTATTATGAACATGAAACTATATCCAAAAATTATGGTTAAACTCAAAGTGGAAGTATGTTTTCTAAAATGGTCATCTAGACGTCGTTCTTTCGACTGAAATGACTACCTTTACAAAAACGACTTGTAACTTATTTTTCCGACTATAAACCTATACTTTTTCTGTTTAGATTCATAAAATAGAGTTCAATATGAAACCATAGCAATTTGATTCACTCAAAACGGATTTAAAATGAAGAAGTTATGGGTAAAACAAGATTGGATAATTTTTCTCATTTTAGCTACGTGAAAATTGGTAACAAATCTATTCCAACCATAACTTAATCAACTTGTATTGTATATTATGTAATCTTGAGATACCATAGACACGTATACAATGTTTCGACCTATCATGTCGACACATCTATATATAATTCGGAACAACCATAGACACTCTATATGTGAATGTTGGAGTTAGCTATACAGGGTTGAGGTTGATTCCAAAATATATATAGTTTGAGTTGTGATCAATACTGAGATACGTATACACTGGGTCGTGGATTGATTCAAGATAATATTTATCGATTTATTTCTGTACATCTAACTGTGGACAACTAGTTGTAGGTTACTAACGAGGACAACTGACTTAATAAACTTAAAACATCAAAATATATTAAAAGTGTTGTAAATATATTTTGAACATACTTTGATATACATGTATATATTGTTATAGGTTCGTGAATCAACCAGTGGCCAAGTCTTACTTCCCGACGAAGTAAAAATCTGTGAAAGTGAGTTATAGTCCCACTTTTAAAATCTAATATTTTTGGGATGAGAATACATGCAGGTTTTATAAATGATTTACAAAGTAGACACAAGTACGTGAAACTACATTCTATGGTTGAATTATCGAAATCGAATATGCCCCTTTTTATTAAGTCTGGTAATCTAAGAATTAAGGAACAGACACCCTAATTGACGCGAATCCTAAAGATAGATCTATTGGGCCTAACAAACCCCATCCAAAGTACCGGATGCTTTAGTACTTCGAAATTTATATCATATCCGAAGGGTGTCCCGGAATGATGGGGATATTCTCATATATGCATCTTGTTAATGTCGATTACCAGGTGTTCACCATATGAATGATTTTTATCTCTATGTATGGGATGTGTATTGAAATATGAAATCTTGTGGTCTATTATTATGATTTGATATATATAGGTTAAACCTATAACTCACCAACATTTTTGTTGACGTTTTAAGCATGTTTATTCTCAGGTGATTATTAAGAGCTTCCGCTGTTGCATACTAAAATAAGGACGAGATTTGGAGTCCATGCTTGTATGATATTGTGTAAAAACTGCATTCAAGAAACTTATTTTGTTGTAACATATTTGTATTGTAAACCATTATGTAATGGTCGTGTGTAAACAGGATATTTTAGATTATCATTATTTGATAATCTACGTAAAGCTTTTTAAAACCTTTATCTATGAAATAAAGGTTATGGTTTGTTTTAAAAATGAATGCAGTCTTTGAAAAATGTCTCATATAGAGGTCAAAACCTCGCAACGAAATCAATTAATATGGAACGTTTTTAATCAATAAGAACGGGACATTTCAGTTGGTATCCGAGCGTTGGTCTTAGAGAACCAGAAAATTTGCATTAGTGTGTCTTATCGAGTTTGTTAGGAGGCATTAGTGATTCTGGACTTCGACCGTGTTTTCTTTAAAAATGATTGCTTAACATTTTTGTTGGAAACTATATATTTTTAACATATGAATATTATGTGATATATTAATCTCTTAACGCGTTTGATATTATGTGATAGATGTCTACCTCTAGAACAAGTCCCATTGACTCACCTAATAATAATGAAGAGTCAAATGTAAATTGGAATGATTGGTGGACTGATTCACAAGTTCCCGAAGAGGAACCTGAAGAAGAGTCGGAACCGGAAGAAGAGTCGGAACCGGAAGAAGAATCGGAACCGGATGAAGAAATAGAACCAGTGGGGGAAATAATAAAACGGTTAAGTAAAAGAAAATCCTCAACCAGCCGACCAAGGTTAATTATGGTCAATGGTGTTTCCGCCAAGGAAGCAAAATATTGGTAGGAATACCAATTCTCCGATGAATCGGATTCCGACGAGAATTCCGATGATGTTATAGAAATTACCCCAACTGAATTTAAAAAGGCAAAAGAAAATAATAAGGGAAAGGGCATAAAAATAGAGAAATCTAATTCCAACCCCGATGAACTTTATATGTATCGTCAACCCCCGAAGTCCTTAAGTTGTAACAATGACCCGGGAACCTCTAAACCACCAGGTTTTTCTAAACCAATGTGGATAACGACGGCTCGTATTAGGGGAACATCATATATCCCTAGAAACTTGGCAAAACGAACCAAAACCGAAGAAGAAGAAACAAGCGAGTTGGAATAAGATAGTTGTATTCGTGTGGTGTAATATATGTAATATAGTGTGCTTATGCTTTATGATATATGTAAAAATTGCTTGTATTAATAAGTTTTTTTTTATGAATCTAACTCTTGTCTATTTTACAGTATAAAAACATAAAATGGATAGACAACCCAATATTTTAAGAGATCTACCTGGAGACATGATTGATGAAATCTTGTCTAGAGTCGGTCAGAATTCTTCGGCACAACTATTTAAGGCGAGATCAGTTTGTAAGACATTCGAAGAACGTTCCAAGAATGTCTTGGTTTATAAGAGACTTTCGTTTGAAAGATGGGGGATATCACATTGGGAAACCCATAAGTTACGATGTGTTTACTTTGACGCATATATTGCGGAGAACCCAAATGCTATTTTACGCAACGGGTTAAGAAATTATTTTGACTCAATATATCCGAATATTGGACTTCGTGATTTAGAAAAAGCGGCTAACATGCAACATAAAGAAGCATGTTATGCTTACGGATTAGTAATGTTCGCTTCTCACCAAAGTGAGAACAAGAACATCGGGCTACAACTATTAAACAAAACGTTTCCACAAGTGACGGAGTCGGTAATTGGGGTAAGAAATGAGGTTTTTAGATTATTACTGAAATGTCCCGTTCTTATTGATTAAAAACGTTCCATATTAATTGATTTCGTTGCGAGGTTTTGACCTCTATATGAGACGTTTTTCAAAGACTGCATTCATTTTTAAAACAAACCATAACCTTTATTTCATAAATAAAGGTTTAAAAAGCTTTACGTAGATTATCAAATAATGATAATCTAAAATATCATGTTTACACACGACCATTACATAATGGTTTACAATACAAATATGTTACATCGAAATCAGTTTCTTGAATGCAGTTTTTACACAATATCATACAAACATGGACTCCAAATCTCGTCCTTATTTTAGTATGCAACAGCGGAAGCTCTTAATATTCACCTGAGAATAAACATGCTTTAAACGTCAACAAAAATGTTGGTGAGTTATAGGTTTAACCTATATATATCAAATCGTAACAATAGACCACAAGATTTCATATTTCAATACACATCCCATACATAGAGATAAAAATCATTCATATGGTGAACACCTGGTAACCGACAATAACAAGATGCATATATAAGAATATCCCCATCATTCCGGGACACCCTTCGGATATGATATAAATTTCGAAGTACTAAAGCATCCGGTACTTTGGATGGGGTTTGTTAGGCCCAATAGATCTATCTTTAGGATTCGCGTCAATTAGGGTGTCTGTTCCCTAATTCTTAGATTACCAGACTTAATAAAAAGGGGCATATTCGATTTCGATAATTCAACCATAGAATGTAGTTTCACGTACTTGTGTCTATTTTGTAAATTATTTATAAAACCTGCATGTATTCTCATCCCAAAAATATTAGATTTTAAAAGTGGGACTATAACTCACTTTCACAGATTTTTACTTCGTCGGGAAGTAAGACTTGGCCAGTGGTTGATTCACGAACCTATAACAATATATACATATAGATCAAAGTATGTTCAAAATATATTTACAACACTTTTAATATATTTTGATGTTTTAAGTTTATTAAGTCAGCTGTCCTCGTTAGTAACCTACAACTAGTTGTCCACAGTTAGATGTACAGAAATAAATCGATAAATATTATCTTGAATCAATCCACGACCCAGTGTATACGTATCTCAGTATTGATCACAACTCAAACTAAATATATTTTGGAATCAACCTCAACCCTGTATAGCTAACTCCAACATTCACATATAGAGTGTCTATGGTTGTTCCGAAATATATATAGATGTGTCGACATGATAGGTCGAAACATTGTATACGTGTCTATGGTATCTCAAGATTACATAATATACAATACAAGTTGATTAAGTTATGGTTGGAATAGATTTGTTACCAATTTTCACGTAGCTAAAATGAGAAAAATTATCCAATCTTGTTTTACCCATAACTTCTTCATTTTAAATCCGTTTTGAGTGAATCAAATTGCTATGGTTTCATATTGAACTCTATTTTATGAATCTAAACAGAAAAAGTATAGGTTTATAGTCGGAAAAATAAGTTACAAGTCGTTCTTGTAAAGGTAGTCATTTCAGTCGAAAGAACGACGTCTAGATGACCATTTTAGAAAACATACTTCCACTTTGAGTTTAACCATAATTTTTGGATATAGTTTCATGTTCATAATAAAAATAATTTTCTCAGAATAACAACTTTTAAATCAAAGTTTATCATAGTTTTTAATTAACTAACCCAAAACAGCCCGCGGTGTTACTACGACGGCGTAAATCCGGTTTTACGGTGTTTTTCGTGTTTCCAGGTTTTAAATCATTAAGTTAGCATATCATATAGATATAGAACATGTGTTTAGTTGATTTTAAAAGTCAAGTTAGAAGGATTAACTTTTGTTTGCGAACAAGTTTAGAATTAACTAAACTATGTTCTAGTGATTACAAGTTTAAACCTTCGAATAAGATAGCTTTATATGTATGAATCGAATGATGTTATGAACATCATTACTACCTTAAGTTCCTTGGATAAACCTACTGGAAAAGAGAAAAATGGATCTAGCTTCAATGGATCCTT
Organism: Rutidosis leptorrhynchoides; assembly: GCF_046630445.1. Lineage (NCBI taxonomy): Eukaryota > Viridiplantae > Streptophyta > Magnoliopsida > Asterales > Asteraceae > Rutidosis > Rutidosis leptorrhynchoides. Next base: position 19,607,028 of record NC_092337.1, read on the forward strand.
GGATGGCTCGAAGTTCTTGAAGCAGAATCATGACACGAAAACAAGTTCAAGTAAGATCATCACTTAAAATAAGATTGTTATAGTTATAGAAATTGAACCAAAGTTTGAATATGATTATTACCTTGTATTAGAATGATAACCTACTGTAAGAAACAAAGATTTCTTGAGGTTGGATGATCACCTTACAAGATTGGAAGTGAGCTAGCAAACTTGAAAGTATTCTTGATTTTATGAAACTAGAACTTTTGGAATTTATGAAGAACACTTAGAACTTGAAGATAGAACTTGAGAGAGATCAATTAGATGAAGAAAATTGAAGAATGAAAGTGTTTGTAGGTGTTTTTGGTCGTTGGTGTATGGATTAGATATAAAGGATATGTTATTTTGTTTTCATGTAAATAAGTCATGAATGATTACTCATATTTTTGTAATTTTATGAGATATTTCATGCTAGTTGCCAAATGATGGTTCCCACATGTGTTAGGTGACTCACATGGGCTGCTAAGAGCTGATCATTGGAGTGTATATACCAATAGTACATACATCTAAAAGCTGTGTATTGTACGAGTACGAATACGGGTGCATACGAGTAGAATTGTTGATGAAACTGAACGAGGATGTAATTGTAAGCATTTTTGTTAAGTAGAAGTATTTTGATAAGTGTATTGAAGTCTTTCAAAAGTGTATAAATACATATTAAAACACTACATGTATATACATTTTAACTGAGTCGTTAAGTCATCGTTAGTCGTTACATGTAAGTGTTGTTTTGAAACTTTTAGGTTAACGATCTTGTTAAATGTTGTTAACCTAATGTTTATAATATCAAATGAGATTTTAAATTATTATATTATCATGATATTATCATGTATGAATATCTCTTAATATGATATATATACATTAAATGTCTTTACAACGATAATCGTTACATATATGTCTCGTTTAAAAATCATTAAGTTAGTAGTCTTGTTTTTACATATGTAGTTCATTGTTAATATAATTAATGATATGTTTACTTATCATAGTATCATGTTAACTATATATATATCCATATCTATGTCATCATATAGTTTTTACAAGTTTTAACGTTCGTGAATCACCGGTCAACTTGGGTGGTCAATTGTCTATATGAAACATATTTCAATTAATCAAGTCTTAACAAGTTTGATTGCTTAACATGTTGGAAACATTTAATCATGTAAATATCAATCTCAATTAATATATTAATTAAGATTGATATTTACATGATTAAATGTTTCTAACATGTTAAGCAATCAAAATTATTAAGACTTGATTAATTGACATATGTTTCATATAGACAATTGACCACCCAAGTTGACCGGTGATTCACGAACGTTAAAACTTGTAAAAACTATATGATGACATATATATAGATATATATATATAGTTAACATGATACTATGATAAGTAAACATATCATTAAGTATATTAACAATGAACTACATATGTAAAAACAAGGCTACTAACTTAATGATTTTTAAACGAGACATATATGTAACGATTATCGTTGTAAAGACATTTAATGTATATATATCATATTAAGAGATATTCATACATGATAATATCATGATAATATAATAATTTAAAATCTCATTTGATATTATAAACATTGGGTTAACAACATTTAACAAGATCGTTAACCTAAAGGTTTCAAAACAACACTTACATGTAACGACTAACGATGACTTAACGACTCAGTTAAAATGTATATACATGTAGTGTTTTAATATGTATTTATACACTTTTGAAAGACTTCAATACACTTATCAAAATACTTCTACTTAACAAAAATGCTTACAATTACATCCTCGTTCAGTTTCATCAACAATTCTACTCGTATGCACCCGTATTCGTACTCGTACAATACACAGCTTTTAGATGTATGTACTATTGGTATATACACTCCAATGATCAGCTCTTAGCAGCCCATGTGAGTCACCTAACACATGTGGGAACCATCATTTGGCAACTAGCATGAAATATCTCATAAAATTACAAAAATATGAGTAATCATTCATGACTTATTTACATGAAAACAAAATTACATATCCTTTATATCTAATCTATACACCAACGACCAAAAACACCTACAAACACTTTCATTCTTCAATTTTATTCATCTAATTGATCTCTCTCAAGTTCTATCTTCAAGTTCTAAGTGTTCTTCATAAATTCCAAAAGTTCTAGTTTCATAAAATCAAGAATACTTTCAAGTTTGCTAGCTCACTTCCAATCTTGTAAGGTGATCATCCAACCTCAAGAAATCTTTGTTTCTTACAGTAGGTTATCATTCTAATACAAGGTAATAATCATATTCAAACTTTGGTTCAATTTCTATAACTATAACAATCTTATTTCAAGTGATGATCTTACTTGAACTTGTTTTCGTGTCATGATTCTGCTTCAAGAACTTCGAGCCATCCAAGGATCCATTGAAGCTAGATCCATTTTTCTCTTTTCCAGTAGGTTTATCCAAGGAACTTAAGGTAGTAATGATGTTCATAACATCATTCGATTCATACATATAAAGCTATCTTATTCGAAGGTTTAAACTTGTAATCACTAGAACATAGTTTAGTTAATTCTAAACTTGTTCGCAAACAAAAGTTAATCCTTCTAACTTGACTTTTAAAATCAACTAAACACATGTTCTATATCTATATGATATGCTAACTTAATGATTTAAAACCTGGAAACACGAAAAACACCGTAAAACCGGATTTACGCCGTCGTAGTAACACCGCGGGCTGTTTTGGGTTAGTTAATTAAAAACTATGATAAACTTTGATTTAAAAGTTGTTATTCTGAGAAAATGATTTTTATTATGAACATGAAACTATATCCAAAAATTATGGTTAAACTCAAAGTGGAAGTATGTTTTCTAAAATGGTCATCTAGACGTCGTTCTTTCGACTGAAATGACTACCTTTACAAAAACGACTTGTAACTTATTTTTCCGACTATAAACCTATACTTTTTCTGTTTAGATTCATAAAATAGAGTTCAATATGAAACCATAGCAATTTGATTCACTCAAAACGGATTTAAAATGAAGAAGTTATGGGTAAAACAAGATTGGATAATTTTTCTCATTTTAGCTACGTGAAAATTGGTAACAAATCTATTCCAACCATAACTTAATCAACTTGTATTGTATATTATGTAATCTTGAGATACCATAGACACGTATACAATGTTTCGACCTATCATGTCGACACATCTATATATAATTCGGAACAACCATAGACACTCTATATGTGAATGTTGGAGTTAGCTATACAGGGTTGAGGTTGATTCCAAAATATATATAGTTTGAGTTGTGATCAATACTGAGATACGTATACACTGGGTCGTGGATTGATTCAAGATAATATTTATCGATTTATTTCTGTACATCTAACTGTGGACAACTAGTTGTAGGTTACTAACGAGGACAACTGACTTAATAAACTTAAAACATCAAAATATATTAAAAGTGTTGTAAATATATTTTGAACATACTTTGATATACATGTATATATTGTTATAGGTTCGTGAATCAACCAGTGGCCAAGTCTTACTTCCCGACGAAGTAAAAATCTGTGAAAGTGAGTTATAGTCCCACTTTTAAAATCTAATATTTTTAGGATGAGAATACATGCAGGTTTTATAAATGATTTACAAAGTAGACACAAGTACGTGAAACTACATTCTATGGTTGAATTATCGAAATCGAATATGCCCCTTTTTATTAAGTCTGGTAATCTAAGAATTAAGGAACAGACACCCTAATTGACGCGAATCCTAAAGATAGATCTATTGGGCCTAACAAACCCCATCCAAAGTACCGGATGCTTTAGTACTTCGAAATTTATATCATATCCGAAGGGTGTCCCGGAATGATGGGGATATTCTCATATATGCATCTTGTTAATGTCGATTACCAGGTGTTCACCATATGAATGATTTTTATCTCTATGTATGGGATGTGTATTGAAATATGAAATCTTGTGGTCTATTATTATGATTTGATATATATAGGTTAAACCTATAACTCACCAACATTTTTGTTGACGTTTTAAGCATGTTTATTCTCAGGTGATTATTAAGAGCTTCCGCTGTTGCATACTAAAATAAGGACGAGATTTGGAGTCCATGCTTGTATGATATTGTGTAAAAACTGCATTCAAGAAACTTATTTTGTTGTAACATATTTGTATTGTAAACCATTATGTAATGGTCGTGTGTAAACAGGATATTTTAGATTATCATTATTTGATAATCTACGTAAAGCTTTTTAAAACCTTTATCTATGAAATAAAGGTTATGGTTTGTTTTAAAAATGAATGCAGTCTTTGAAAAATGTCTCATATAGAGGTCAAAACCTCGCAACGAAATCAATTAATATGGAACGTTTTTAATCAATAAGAATGGTACATTTCACTTTGGGCTTCTAGAAAGTTGATTTTCAGATAGTTCGTTTCGAGTAGATGACTTTTTGTTTAGACCTCGCCTAAATCCGATATACGGTTTAGGATTTATAGCCATTTTAAAACCACTACACCTTTGTAACGTCATGCTGAAATTTCTGACCTACTCGCACTTAAACCATCACCACGGTCAAATGAAGACGAGTTAGGTTCTGAAAATTGGTCAGCGGTTAGAGGACTCACATACGGAGCCATGGCCACTGACTACGCGTCTTTTCGATTTGTATAGAGGTCGTAACAGCTGTCCAAAGTCAGCCTTTTGTTTCGATCTCTATTTTTTGTTGAAAACTTACTTACTCTTTTACGAATGATGATGATGATGATGACACTTAAAACTTAATTTATTTACTTTAAACCTTTTGGGGACAATATACTGACCTAGTAACCTTTGACTTAGGTTGAGGACCTTTTGGATCGACCAACTTACTTGTCTGGACCGACTTACTACTTTACGTTTCATATCAACTTTTATTGCTTATTCACTGTGAGTTATAGCATCCCTTTTTCTACTTTACTATTTTTGGGACTGAGAATACATGCGCTTTTTATGTTTTACTTACTTGACACGAGTACTTAAACTTTATATATGTGTGGGTGATATAACGACATAAACTTTCCCCTTAGCTCGGTAACGTTTAGTCATTGGTTTTTGAACCGGTGAACGCGAATCTTAGATATGGATCCATAGGGTTTGACATCCTCACTCGGGCTAGTCGCGCTAGCATTTAACGGGTGTTTAATACTTCGAGGACATACGTACTAGCCAAGTGTACTTTTAGGGGGTATCATTATTACGTTATGTTAGTTACCGGGTGCCCACGGTTAAGCATATACTTTATCATACTGATTTGAATTACTGATTTAAACTGCTGGTTGAAGCACTGAAATCTCGTGGTCTATATTACATTACTGATTACAAACAAACTATAGCTCACCAACATTCGTGTTGACTTTTAAGCGTGTATTTCTCAGGTGCTTAGACGTTGTTGCTTCCGCTGTTAGGCTTGCTGTCTTGGTGTTATAGACTTGCTGTTATGGACCTGCTGTGTTAGATTTCCGTTGCATTACTTAGAGATGTCTCAATCATGGAACTTTTATTTTGTATTCATAACTTTTGGTATTTTCAAACAATGGCTTTGTAACGACCTTTGGGTCACATACTTATGTTTATGCTTCTATTCATAGGAAGCACGTTATATTTTGTAAAACGTTATCTTTTCATGGATGTAAAACTGGTTTTTAAACAGCATGTAGTGTTTGACCTTGTAATGAACCTGTTGTTGACGAGTCGTACACGATGATTTTGTACGGGGCGTCACAGATATGATATGTCAAAACATTGTATACGTGTCTATGGTCTATCAAGATTAGATAATATATGTTAGAATACATATATAATACAATATAAGTTAGTTAAGTTATGGTTAGTATAGATTTGTTACAAAGTTTCACGTAGCTAAAACATGCAAAATTATCCGATTTTGTTTTACCCATAATTTCTTCGTTTTAAATCCGTTTTGAGTGAATCCAATTGATATGGTTTCATATCGAACCAAAGATTAATAATCTAAACATAAAAAGTATAGGTTTATAGTCAGAGATATAAGTTACAAGTCATTTTTGTAAGAGGTAGTCATTTCAGTCAAAAGAACGACGTTTTGATGACCATTTTGAAAAACATACTTCCACTTTGAGTTTAACCATGATTTTTGGATATAGTTTCATGTTCATAAGAAAAATCATTTTCCCAGAAGAACAACTTTTAAATCAAATTTTATCATAGTTTTTAATTATCTAACCCAAAACAGCCCCCGATTTTACTACGACGGCGTATGTACGGTTTTACGGTGTTCTTCGTGTTTTCAGGTTTTAAATCATTAAGTTAGCATATCATATAGATATAAAGCATGTGTTTAGTTGTTTTAAAAGTTAAGTTAGAAGGATTAACTTTGTTTGCGAACAAGTTTAGAATTAACTAAACTATGTCCTAGTGATTACAAGTTTAAATCTTCGAATAAGATAGTTATATATACATGAATAGAATGATGTTATGAACATCATTACTACCTCAAGTTTAGTAGATAAACCTACTGGAAGTGACAAGAAATGATCTAGCTTCAAAGGATCTTGGATGGCTTGAAATTTCTTGAAGTAGGATCATGACACGAAAACAAGTTCAAGTAAGATTATCACTCTAATTAAGATAGTTATGTTAATAAATTTTAATCAAAGCTTATATATAGTTATTACCTTGATTTAGAAAGAACACCTACTGATATAAATGAAGATTTTTTGAGGTTGGATGATACTTGAAATGGATTTGTAAGATTGGAAGTAAGCTAGCAAACTTGAAAGTATTCTTGATGTGTTCTTGAGTAGTTGTTTTGAAAGTTGATATAGGTTAGGATTTTTGAGCTAGATTGAGCTAGATTTTGATGAAGATGATGAAGAACACTTAGAACAATATGAGAGAAGTTGAGAGAGATCAATTTGATGCATGGAAGTTGAATGAAAATATGTTTGTGTGTGTATGCTTTCACGTGAAATGGAGCTTAGTCATATAGGCTCCATTAGTTTGTAATTTTGTGTAATCATTCATGCTAGTTGCCAAAAGATGGTTCCCACATGTCTTGGTGACTCACAATGGCTGCTAAGTGCTGATCATTGAAGTGTATACACTAATAGTAAATACATCTAGAAGCTGTGTATTGTACGAGTACGAATACGGATGAAAACGAGTAGAATTGTTAATGAAAACGAATGAGAATGTAATTGTAACCATCTTTGATAAGTATGAGTGTTTTGATATGTGTCTTGAAGCCTTCCAAAAGTGTACTAATACATCTTAATACACTACATGTATATACATTTTAACTGAGTCGTTAAGTCATCGTTAGTCGTTACATGTAAGTATTGTTTTGAAACCTTTATGTTAACGATCTCATTTAATGTAGTTAATCCATTGTTTATTATATCTTATGAGATGTTAAATTATCATATTACCATGATAACATGGTGTATGAATATATCTTAATACGATATATATATATATATATATATTTAAACACCGTTACAACGATAATCGTTACATATATTACTCGTTTCGAAATTCTTAAGTTAGTAGTCTTGTTTTACATATGTAATTCATTGTTAATACACTTAATGATATATTTAATTATCATTTTATCATGGTAAACATAGTGTATCAATATCTTAATATGATTCATATGTATTTAGTAAGACGTTGTTATAACGGTAATCATTATATATATCGTTTCGAGTTTCTTAATTCAATAATCCCATTTTTATGTATATAACTCATTGTTAATATTCTTAATGAGATACTTACTTATCATAATCTCATGTTAACTATATATATATATATATATATATATATATATATATATATATATATATATATATAAGTTTTTAACGTTCGTGAATCGTCGGTCAACTTGGGTGGTCAATTGTCTACATGAAACTCATTTCAAATAATCAAGTCTTAACAAGTTTGATTGCTTAACGTGTTGGAAACATTTAATCATGCAAATATAGTTTTCATTTAATATATAATCATGGAAAAGTTCGGGTCACTACAAAAGTTCGATACCACAATGATATGAGAAATGTAAAAACTTATACGGAGTAAATTATTACCTATTGTCCATTTATTCAAGGTGGCGTTTTCCACATTTATAACGGGTATATCCGCGGATTATTCAAACGGGTATTACGAATGTTCGGATCGAATTTTACCCACAACGGATCTATTACATCCATCACCCACCCGCGACCTGTCAGCGGGTACAAGATTACATCCATCGCCCACCCGCGGGTAAAATGTTTTTATTTTTTCCGCCCATCACGGGTGCGGGTACTCGCGGATCTCGAATTTTTTTAGATCCATTGCATATATCTATATTTTTTTATTTTTTTATGCATTTCGGGTGTAAATGGATATATGGATATATTCATGGATGAAATATTTTATCCATATCCTTATCCATTTAGGTTCATCCATATCCGTATCCATATCCATTTAAGATCATCCATATCCGCTTTAAACGGATCGGATCGGATCGGATGATCATTCCCATCCCTAGTCACGGAACACCAAAAGTTTGAAAATTTTTTGTAGAAAATATTCTTTAAATTGTACAAGACACCACTAAATTTAACTGTAGTACCCCGTATATTTTTTGAAATTATAGTTTTTCTTTTAAGATGTATAGGACACGACTAAATTTAACCACTCAGACTCTATATATTTTCGAATTTGTAGTTTTTTTGAAAGTAAACAACCAATAACATAGTATTCAAATATAATTTGTTAAAAAAAAAATTTTTAGAAAACCGTTGAGTTCTGATCCTAGAATCGCCACTATATTTGCGGCCCATCAATTTTATATATGGACTGGCAATGGATACCCGATCCAGTGGATATCCACCCGATTATTCGTAGATATGGACGATCTAAATGGATATGGATACGGATATGGATGAACCGAAATTGATATGGATATGGATATGGATGAAAAGTTTCATCCATGGATGAACCCGCTTTCACCCGAAATAAGTAAATATATAAATTTATCACTCGAATTAATATCATTTATGTAGTGATAATTCATTATTAGATTCATCTTTCTTTATATTTTCTCTAAAAATATAAAAAATTTCTTATATTTTGTTTTGTTTGAATCATTAAATGTATTTATCGTACTTTGGTTGTTTAAATATGATTCCATGTAACTAAAAATTAAGCAACTTACAGGTAATCGATATCTTTACACATTTAATAGGCTATTTGTTGACTATTTTTTATATAGATTAGTAAAAATGTGACTTTCGGTCGCATAAACTATTAAGAAATATTACTTTTGATCGTATACAATGAATCACCGCTTATAATTGTTAAAAATAAAATAAATTTAAATGGATATGGATGATTATCCATTAACCCGCTTCACCTGACGGATATGGATATGAATGGATGAAATTTTTATAAATGGATATGGATATGAATATGGATTAAAAAAATAAATGAGTATGGATATGAATTCGGTATCATCCAATCCATATTCGATCCATTGCCATCCCTACTCATTGTTGTTATCTCAAGGGAGGTAGTAGTGCTTCTTGATTATTAATGATGTACATTTGTGTTGGTGTAACAATTAATTTAGCATGTTGCTTTCGATAATGTTTATCCATGTTTAGTTTGTATGAGTTCTATAATGTCTTTTGAGGAAGTGTTATGTAAGCCCATCTTGACATTTATGTAAGTGTTGATTTTTCATAATTTAGTGAAAAATCTATATTTTGACACAAATAAATAAAATAAAATAAAATAAAAAAACAAATGATGAAAATAAATTCAGTACGCAGTAATAAATTATACCCGAAGAAAATAAAATACAGTACGGAGTAATAAATTATACCTGAATTGGAGAACTTTTTTTGTTGTTGGAATTTTTGTGAGGGTGTTGAGATGTTTTTTAGAGGTTTTGATCAATCTGATTTTTTTTGGTTATTGGCCACCAGTTATTTGATTGCTATTGTGCAGTACGTTGTTTTTTTTTTTTTGGAACAGCGATTGGGATCATCCGAGGGGGACTAAACCACCCCGTTGCGATCATCTCCCGTTTCGACTATGCCGATACAGCGATAATAAGCCCGCCCCCATCGCTGCCCGGGAGGAAACCTTGAAACCGATCCAAGAGCACGACCAAGTAAAGCCCCCCTCCCCTTTACCCCCCAAACGATATGGAAAAAGTGCATGAGTGGATACTTCATGGCAGGGATGAAATTGTGTTTTTAATATGTAGCCAACGAAGGTCAAACTCCTGACCTCTCCTAAAGGAAGCATACCACTAACTGCTGGACCACATCACAACTTAAATTCTTTGTCCGAGTATTACACTAAAGATTTTAGAATCTTGAATTTAAATTATTTTATTTTGAAAATAGTGAATTAAATTAGGGTTTATAAAGTGATGAAGGAGGAGAATTGATGGGGTTAAAGGGGGAAATATGAATGGACGAAAATATCATCACATGCAAGTTTGAAAGAACAAAAATACTCTAATGTGCGCAAAAATACTCTAATGTGCGCGTATGAGTTTTAGGTACCAAGCAGGTAATAAACTCAAACATTGGAGGCATCCATGTCAAAAAGACATAAGAGCAATACGTGTAATTTGCACCAAACATTAGGGACCAACCGTGCAATTTTACCATTATTATTAACCATAAGATTCATTTGGATGCGACTTTGATGATTGTTCTATTAATAGAATGATTCAGCAATCATTTGACCTATTACATATGTTTGATGATTGTTTTATTAATAAAATGATTCCACTATCATTTGATCTATTACATATGCATGTGAACGCATATCACAATGAGAAGTATATTTTGAAAACATTAAAATCAACAACAAATATATATTTGAGCAAAGCCTAATCATTAGACACCCAAGTTCATATAATTTAAATAAATTGTGCTTGAAACACTCAGATATAGACTGTATAGCTCTTATAAGCAACTTCTTAATCCCAAGACTTTTAATAACAACTTTTAGTAACTCTTAAACTAAATAGATTAACTATGTACATTGTAGGAAGATAAAGAGTTGTTGGTTTTTAGAAATGGATCAAACTAATAATCAACATGAGGATGTAGATATGCTTTTACAAGAAACAGATAGAAAAGGCTTACTCAAGCAGGGACAATATATGAGATACACCAGGAAACCATTTGTATTTTAAGCATTCATAAAATACAACCAAACCATTTTATATTAAGCATTCATCAAACACCACAGTATCAGTCATAAGAAAGAGAAGAAAAAAGAAAAAAAAAGAAAGTAAACACATCCATGGCATGGCACTTAATCATCATGATCATAAGTAGAATACCGTAAGCAAGCAAGCAAGCAGCTCGTTTACTTCCTGTGGCCAAAGACCTTAGGGTACGCCAACCGTAGCGAACGTTTTTCATCCTCATCCATCTCCTCAAATAAACGACAATTTTGAAAAAAGTTGGCATTTTCACTACAATAAAATCGCCACCGTCGTCGATAAACAAAAAAGTAAGTATTATCAGAAATATATTAAAAAAAAGTAGAAATGGATAGAAATTTGGAAATATATAAAAACATAGAGAGAGAGAGAGAGAGAGAGAGAGAGAGAGAGAGAGAGAGAGAGAATACCCACGGGGTTTTTAAAATGAAATGTGCTATTAGCCATAGTCGTCTACAAAATATTAAATCAAAAGGACAACACAATCAGGCATGCATACAGGGAAGGTTTTTATGTATATGTAATATGTAATGTAATTAAAATAGTAACCTTAAAAAAAGCACCAAAAGAAGTAATAGTAGTATAGTAAACTCACCGTTGTTCATAGGGTAGGGTTTTAAACTCATGGAATGGCACTTCTAATAACTCAGGATCCCAATTATTTTTTTCTTTGGCTACAATCAATCAATCAAGTTGTTATTAATAGAAATAATATTTAACAATTGGGATTTACTTAAAGAAGAAGAAACAAAGATAAGTACTATGCAAGTACGTACAATCAACATCATCGGTCTCAGTTGCTGCTGCTATTTGTTTATCCTGCTGCATGTCTTCTGCCATAGTCAATCAATCAAGTTGTTGATACATTATGTTGTGTGTGTGTGTGTGTGTGAAACCAGGCGTCTAAGGAATAATTAATGCGCACACAAAATACCGCAAATGGAGTAGCTTTATGTACACCCCTGCAACAGATGTCCAACATATTTCGAACATTTTTACTTTATGTTTGATAGACCGTTTGTTGTTTACTATATGTTATGATGCTTTGGACATGTTCATTTCCAGCTTGGAATTTCGTGTGTAAAATTATACACTTGAGCTCAGTTTTTAAGCTTATCAAATTAGCGCTTCTTTGTTTTAAGCGGCTGTATTATTATTATTAGATGTTTCCCGAGTTAGTGTGTGCAGAGTCAAAAATATAGTTTGTGACCATCAAATTCTTATCATTGAAAACTAATACACTGGTATTACTTCATTACATCATGCTTTTTAATTTAATTACATAGTACATAAATTAATATTATAATTAATAATATTAGGTAATACCAACAATAATAATATTAGGTATAATTAATAATAGTAATTCATAATAGCAATAATAATGATAATGCACCTTTTCTAAGGATATCGTTAAGAGTTAGTTTCTCTAAATCATTACAACTCGCTGCTCTTTGTATAACCTCTGCTCCATCATCCCACATGTTTTCGTTTATGCTACAATCAATTAATCATCAATCAATTTGTTCATAAAAAATATTAAAAATTAAACCTACTTCAGTCAAACTAACTAACTGGGATTTTTACTGGTTCAAAAAAAAAACCCGAAATCTTTTTGGTAAATCAACAACCGGAAAGATTGAACATCCGGTGATTCAAAAGAAACCGAAATCTTTCGATCGGGTACATAGAATGAACCGAAAACTATTTTCCTATAGAAATAGAAAACTTTATGTTTAGCGGAATCGATTAGATAGATGTGTATGTTTGTTTACAAGGAACGTACCTGTAACTACTCTCGATTTCCATCTATAACCAACGATTTTGATTGGACGGAATTTGGGGATTTCTCCTGTGAATTGATAATAACCCTAGACTAGACTAGATGAAGACAAGGAATGAATTTGGGGATAATGAATTGCCACGATAATATCCTTTTTTATAATTTTTTTTTTCTTTTATATAAAAATAAAAATAAAATGTGTACCGCCTCGTACGAGTAAATTTTATTTAAATTATACTGTATTACTAGTGTTCAATGCTCGTGCGTTACACATAGAATGCAACGTTTCATCTTGTATGAAGTTTGAAGGTCTGAAATAGTAGCAATTTGTATCAGCATTTGTATTGAATCTTTGACATTATTCAATTCCCATATCATTCAATTCTCACAAGGCAATATAATTAGTCACTGAATATCATGTCTCATCTGAATAATTTTATTGGCATTAAACATGAAGAAGATAGTAACAGTTTTTATGGCAGCTATGAACACTTTCAGCAAGCAATGAAGGCATGTATTGCAAATGGCATTTAGTAAGTCGAACTTGATGTTAACTGATGTCATATTAGATATCTATAACCGGATTCATGTATGATGCTAGTGCATAAATATATCTTGCACACAAACACCAATAGCGTGTAATCAATGGTTAGGCGGCAATAACTTTTCGGTGAACATTTAGAAGAGACACTTCGTGATGAATGTTATTATTAAGGCGGGAAAACGATCGACAAAAATAACATTCAAGATAATATTGTTCGTGAAGAATATGAACGTTTTTTTTCTTCATGTTTTGTGAAGTAAAATTTAGCTCGATTTAGAGTTTAGGGTTTAGGGTTTGGTGTTTTGGATTTATTCCATAAACCCAAAACACCAAACCCTAAACCCTAAACCGTTCGTGTTAAAAACTCAATCTAAATCCTAAATCTAAACCCTAAATCTAAACCCTAAATTTCTAAACCCTAATATCTAAACCCTAATATCTAAACCCTAATATCTAAACCCCAATAGCTAAAACCTCAAAATACGCTCGAAAAACACGATAATTGTTATATATTACTTCTTCGAGCGTTTTCCCGCCAAAATAAAAACATTTATCACAAAGTGTCTCTACTAAATGTTCATATTTTCATCTCATCTATAATGTTCGTGAACAAAGTTTTTTCAAAAAACGAAAGGAAAAAAAAAAAGTTTTTGCTTCCCCCCGCTTCCCCCCGAATGGTTACTTCCCTCTTGATCCTACCACTATATATATATATATATATATATATATATATATATATATATATATATATATATATATATATTCGTGATCATACTTCTTTGTTTATCGACGATGGCGGTGTTTTCACTGTAGTGTATACATTCCCGAGCTAGTTTCTCATACTCAAAAACAGGTTTGTTAATTTTTAACTTGGCACTAATCAATTTAAATACATGTTTGGATCGTGGGTCATATCGTTAACAATGTTTGTTTGTTGAGTAATTGAAATTGATATGTAAACAATTTGTGATATTTATAAACCAAAGAAACTCATCTTTATGAATAATAATGTCCAACTCATGCGGTAGCTCAGTAACATAAATTATTGAAATTTCGAAATTCTAGTGTATAGGGTTAAATATTGTTTGAAAATGATTATTAATCAAATATTATTATCATTTTCTACCTTCTTTCTCTCTATAAACATATTGAAAAATGACAAGTTTACATCATACCCTCCTATCCAAAACATGTATGGAAGCAAGTTTTCTTATATTCGAACACTAATAAAACAATTATTATTGTTATTGTTATTGTTGTTGTTATTGTTGTTATTATTGTTATTATTGTTATTATTGTTACGGTCACGGTCACGGTCACGGTCACGGTCACACGGTCAATAATTTAATTATAATTATAATTATAATAGTTATAATATAATAATCATAATTATTATTTTTCTCTTTTGTTGATTGATTGATTGTCACAGGAAGCAATAACGGAAACTTTAGGGTGACAGTCGTTTGTTCGGACGGGATATCCTTTGACGGCAAGCCTTTTGAAAGGGAGTGTAGACGGGTCCGAGGCTGTTACGATAACCACGGCGGCTTAATAAAAGTCGAAAGCAATAGCCAAATCATTCACAAGATTGAATACTTCTGTGAGGTTCGCGCGATGATCCAGGATGATTATGCCCATGATGATCACCTCCTCCAACACAAGTTGAATTCTTTCAATTCCCACTTTCGCCAACTCAATCAATTCTGTGCTCTCGATCTTATGATTGTAAGAAGAACTTTTGTCTTTTGATTTATTATATTATAGGGTGGTTTGAAATTATTTTTCTTTAATAATAATAATAATAATAATAATAATAATAATAATAATAATAATAATAATAATAATAATAATAATAATATATAGTATAATATAATAATCACATTAAAAGAAGAAAAGAATAAGCTTGTTCAACAATTTGTATTCTTGTTCATTTATCATTTTATTAATTAATTAATAATTTGCTTCTGTTTTCATTTCAGGCTGCTTTCATTTTGCAGATAAAAAGCCTAGTGGACGTGATGATGGAAGACATTGATGAAATGTTTTGTAAAATGACTAGTGAAGAAGAGGCTTACAAAATCTTATTTATTAATCTGAGAGGGGAGCATAAAGCTAGTAAAAGAGAATCGATGAAGAAGTGTCCCGCGCAGTACAAATGGCCGTGGTAAAAGGGAATCGAAAAAACCTTACAAAATCTTATTTATTAATTATGACTTGGTTAGTCGGTTGAGACTGAAAAAACCTAGGATGACTTGTGTTTTTATGAAAACTAAAAATGGAAATGGTTGTTATATTTTTCACATTTAGGGGCAGTAAATTAAATTTAGCACAATGATCTGATTATAGGCCAATTCTGGTATATGATATTAGCAAGTTTGTGTACGTCTACTCATCGTCTAGACTGGCCTTGAATGATCCCTTTATTAGAGTGCTGCTGTAAGGGACTATATCTCAGACCTTTTTAGTTTAGGCAATTCATGAATGAAAAATAATAATATGCATAGTTTGCAAAACCTGGCCATTTAGTTACTCTTGCTGCTGTTGCAAGTAACAACATTATCTCTCACTCGGTGTTATCTTCAACTTCACAATGTTATTTTAGTTTGATGATGAGCTGCTTCTTGAATAATAAATTTACTTCAGGTTCATGATTGTTTTTTTAGTTTGATTATGAGCTTCTTCTTCTTGAATAATAAATCTTCTTTAGGTTCACAAAGTTATTCTGAGTTGCCCCCACCATCAAACGTATCGATGTTTAAGATGATCGGGTATAGAGTTAATAGTGATTAAATGAAGAGGGGGATTGAGAATCAACCTTTTCAACTTCAACTAGCTAAAAACTCGCAAAATTTGCGGGGTTTAGGTTATAAAGTTACCTTAGGAACATCTTCTGACAATACAACAAATATACGTGTGAATGTACCTAAAAGAAAAAGGTTGTAATAATCATATCCGATAACAAGTTTGATGTAAAAACAATTCAGGTGATAATGATAGTACGTTGATGTAGTTATCTTTTTTAGTTTAGTTTCCACATATTAGTTGATGTCATTAATTTTCTGATGTAGCGAACAATTCATTGATGTAAATGTGCAATGACACTTAAATTTTCAACTAAACTTGACAAAGGATTTCGGTAATTTATCATCACATTTATCACCTTTTCAACTTCATCGGACTTTGAAATGCAGTTTCAAGTGGCAATATAATAAAACTTGTTGACTTTCTACTATACAAAAATATAGCAGGTACAAAAGTAAAGATAAATACATAACTGTATCATGTATGCACCATCTAGACGATGAAATGTACGGTCACCCATCTAGACAATGCTCCTAAGACAAGTTAAGCACCCAAGTTAATTGCAAGTAATCTTGCTCAGCCTTGTCGTTGACTCTTTGAGGTTTGGTCAACACTGAAATAAAACTCATCTAGAAGAAAGAAGGCACCACATGTTACAAGAAGCAAACTAAACTTAGTTGAAATAACAAAAAGATAAAATTGTTGAAATGGTCCCTGTAGTTTGTACCAAAATGTTGATTTAGTTCCTGTAGTTTTTTTTGATGGATTTCGTCCCCATGGTTTGCAAACGTAGCTGATTTCGTCCCTCTGACTGACGGACGTCAAAAAATTCCGTTAACTCACATCACATGCCTTGCACATGAGGGTATTTTCGTCATTTTACACTTTTATTATATTTTATCTTCTAATTCATCATTTATGTTCATCTTCCCCAAATCAAAATACCATTTAAGCTTTAAAACTAATACACAAATCAACACCAAGTAAACTCTAAAACTAAAATCTAAGTTAAAATTCAACAACAAACCCACAATCGAGATCTAAAAATATGAAACCCATATATAATCTGAACAAATAAATCAAACACTTTAAACTTCAAAGTCAAAAGCAACTGGAACCTTCAAATAAATATGAACACCAACACCTTCATACGTTTTCATATGTTTTCAAACAAAAATTCAAATCAGAACAAAGCTAAATAACATAAAAATCCTACTTACCTTCGTAAGTTTTCGATATAAGATTACAAATGCAATGCTTCATATCTGAGAACAAAAAGTCTACCAACGCAAACATATACAAACGCAAAATTGTTACAAACGCACTCATAGAAACGCAAATCGGTTTCAGATCTGTAATTGCACGAATCAAATTGGTTTCATTCGTCGCCAGAATCAATTGCCGGAAAATTCATCTACTTCTAATCCTTAAATTCATTACTACAAAACACAAACTCTCAGATTCGGATTACAAGCCGTTTACCTCAATTTCATTCCCGACGATCTTTCTTCCCGTCAATTTCAGCTTTAAAATTGGATCTGGAGACGCTTGATTATTCGATTGAGCAGATCTTGGTTTCGTACTCCGATTTCATACTCCGACTATAGCAACATATAGCAACAAAACAAGTGAAGTGGTCAACGACTATCGCAGATCTGAATCTGGGTTTTGTACTTCAATTGTGTACTCCAGATAAGTTTCGATTGCTGTTATTCATCTATTTCTTGAGATTGAGCTTGAGCAACCAGTTCGTAACTCAGCAGCAATAATCAATTCGTGATTCAGATCATAAAGGTGCGTTCGTGACTTTGATCTTCAAGGTTGCTGATATACATCAGTTTCATGTCAAAAGAAGCTTCGATTGCTGCTGTTATTCATCTGTTGGTGGTGGCGTGGTGGTGATGGGAAAGGAGATGGTAGGGTTGGTGGTGGCTTCGTGACTTTAATTTGTTGATTTGAATTTAGTGATGGATGTAGTGATTTTAATTTGGTTTAAGTTTTTAGGGTTTTAAATGGTGTTGATTTAGGGAAGATGAAGATGGGTGATGAATTAAAGGATAAAAAAAAAAGGATTACTTAATATGCCTAAAATACCCTCCATGTGCATAGCATGTGACCTGATTTAACAGAATTTTTTAACGACCGTTAGCGTGAGGGACTATTTCAGTTCGATTTGCATACCACATGGACGAAATCCATCAAAAAAAACCCCAGGGACCAAATCAGCATTTTGGTACAAACCACAGGGACCATTTCAGCAGTTTTGTCTAACAAAAAAATAGTATATTATGTGCCTAAAATAAGATTAAGATAAAAACATTTAACAACTCTTTGAGTAAAATGATAATCTAAGGTCTCGTTTCACCTTCTCAATTGGTTAAGTCAATTTAGTAAATAGACATAATCATAACTTTGGCCATGTTCTACGGTTTAATTTCAAAGTGTAAACCTTGACCTCTACAGTCACCCTGATGCTTGTTTTGTTTGAAGTTCTTGATACGAAATCTATTATAACTCAAGGTAACTTATGGTTTGGATCACGGTTCAATTGTTTGAAAATAGTTCATTCAATCATTGAAGTCAAACATACCATATTAGAAGGAAAATAAGCTAAAGGTAGATGTGTATACCTACTGAACTTCTGGGGCTTCCACATTTGATGCATTAACTATCTGAAAATGGTTTGGATCATTGTGCAAGTTAACTTTTGTATTTTGTCTAATGGTTATAAAACATGTGGTAGACTTGTTATAACCTACAAAGAATTCGGGTAATTCATTTTGTAATTATGCTTTTAAAAAAAATTGTGATGTTTAACGTTGATAATTTTGGAAATTGACAAGTGTGGTTTGAATTATATGCTCTGAAATTGGCTATAAGCAGTTTTTGGTGCATTTGGGCAAAGTGTTAAGTTGGTCTAAAACTGAAGAAAAATGTGTTGTAGGTGTGCCTCCGCGCACCAGCAAGTGTGCTCCGCGCACTAGTACATAAGAGTTGCACGGAACAGATGGAAACAATCTCAGCAATAGTGCGATCCGTGCCTGACATTGTAAAAAAAATAGGGTTCAAACACATTTAGTCACAATTTTATCATTTTAGTAATAAGTAGGATCCGACTTTGAGTCTTAGTCAACCCAATCGCTCCATTTAACTTCTTTTAGTAACTCTTAAACTAAATAAATTATAAATTAAATGTTTATCAATCAAATTAATAAAGAGTAGTTGGTTTTGAAAATGGATCAAACTAATCAACATGAAGATGTAGAGATGTTTTTACAAGAAAAAGATAGAAAAGCCTTACTCAAGCAGTACAATATATGAGAGACGCCACAAAACCATTGTATTTTAAACATTCATCAAACAAATACAACCAAACCATTTTATATTTAGCATTCATCAAACACCACCACAACATAAGAAAAGAAAAGAAAAATAAACACATCCATGGCACTTAATCATCAATCATGATGATAAGTAGAATACCATAAGCAAGAAAGCGGATGGTTTACTTCCTCTGGTCAAAGAGATGAGGGTACAGCAACCGAAGCAGACGTTTTTCACCCTCATCCATATCGTCAAAGTCACGATAACTTTGAAAAAATTTGGCATTATCACTACAATATGCCACCGTCGTCGATAAACAAAAAAGTAAGCATTATCAGAATTATATTAAAAAAGTATAATTGGCTAGAATTTGGAAACATAAAAAAGATATAGATAGATAGAGAGAAAGAAAGAAATAATACTCACGGATTTCTTAAAATGAAATGTCCTATTAGCCACAGTCGTCTACAAAATATCAAATTCAAAAGGCAACACAATCAGGCATGCAAGGAAGGTTTTTATGTATATGTAATAATGTAATTATAATAGTAACCTTAATAAAGTACCAAAAGCGTACAATAATAGTAATAGTATAGTAAACTCACCGTCGTTCATAGGGTAGAGTTTTAAACTCATGGAATGGCACTTCTAATAACTCAGGATCCCAAGTATTTTTTTTCTTTGGCTACAATAAATCAATCAAGTTATTAATAGAAATATATTTAACAAATGGGATTTATTTATTAATTGAAGAAGAATGAAAAAATAAGTATGCAAGTACGTACAATCAACATCATCGGTCTCAGTCGCTGCTGCTATTTGTTTATCATGCATGTTATCTGCCACAATCAATCAATCGATCATGTTGATAATATATTATATTATATTATATCGTAATAATACATGACATATAATGCATCATATCATCATATAACATATGACATATAATATAAGTAGATTACTAATACTAATTAAACATTTAGTTTGTCTTCAAGGGGTTCAACTACAATTGCAATAATAACGGCTCCGGAAATGGGCGAATTAAAGAGGCAGAACCCCACAACCACACATATGACGTATTGTCCCTGCTAATAGGGAGGGAACACACATAATCATATATACTACTTATACTAATAACTCTCTAAACGCATAACGCATTCATACAATATATACAATATACTACGTATATATATATATATATATATATATATATATATATATATATATATATATATATATATATATATATATATATAGGGTCATCAAGAGGGAAGCACTTTTTTGGGGGGGAAGTAAATTTTTTTTCGTTTTTTTCGAATTTTTTTTTTTTCAAACATCAAGTTTAGGTGAAAATATGAACATTTAAAAAATACACTTTGTGAGGAATGTTATTATTTAGGCGGGAAAACGATCGAAGAAGTAATTAATAACATTCATCATGAGTAATGTTATTCCTAATAATATTTTTGGAACGTTATTTGCTTTCATCTTACATGAAGTTTTTTTTCCAAAATTTAATCCGATTTAGAGTGTAGGGTTTAGGGTTTTGCCCTAAACCCTAAACCGTTCGTGTTAAAAATTCAATCTAAACCCTAATTTCTAAACCCTAAACCCTAATTTCTAAACCCTAATTTTTAAACCCTAAAAAAAACTCAGAAGCATAATATTACTCATGATGCATGTTTTCATTTTTTTCTTCGAGCGTTTTCCAGCCAAAATAATAATTTTCATCAAAAAGTGTCTTTTTTAAATGTACATATTTTCATGTGATCTTGATGCCCGAAAAAAATTTCGAAAAAAACGAAAAAAAATTACTTCCCCCCAAAAAAGTGCTTCCCTCTTGATTAAGTGTATATATATATATATATATATATATATATATATATATATATATATATATATATATATATATATATATAGGGGCAGGATCAATGGGGAAGTAACCAATCCGGGGGAAGCGGGGGGAAGCAAAAAAAAAATAAAAATTTCTTTTTTTTTGAATTTTTTTTTCCGACATCAAGATCACACGAAAATATGAACATTTAGAAGAGACACTTCGTGATGAATGTTATTATTTAGGCGGGAAAACGATCGACAAAAATAACATTCAAGATAATATTGTTCGTGAAGAATATGAACGTTTTTTTTCCATTTTTTATGAAGTAAAATTTAGCCCGATTGAATAAACCCAAAACACCAAACCCTAAACCCTAAACCCTAAACTCTAAACCGTTCGTGTTAAAAACTCAATCTAAATCCTAAATCTAAACCCTAAATCTAAACCCTAAACCCTAAATTTCTAAACCCTAATATCTAAACCCTATAAACCCTAATATCTAAACCCTAATATCTAAACCCCAATAGCTAAAACCTCAAAATACGCTCGAAAAACACGATAATTGTTATATATTACTTCTTCGAGCGTTTTCCCGCCAAAATAAAAACATTTATCACAAAGTGTCTCTACTAAATGTTCATATTTTCATCTCATCTATAATGTTCGTGAACAAAGTTTTTTCAAAAAACGAAAAAAAAAAAAAAAATTTGCTTCCCCCCGAATGGTTACTTCCCTCTTGATCCTACCACTATATATATATATATATATATATATATATATATATATATATATATATATATATATATATATATATATATATATATATATATATATATATATATATATATTGCTTTGTTGTTGTAAACATAGACTTCAAAATTACTACTACTATGTAAGTATGAACTGCACTAGTAATCGCTTGTGTCTCATGATATATACATGTTATGTGTGTGTGCGAGTGTGTATGTAAAACAGTGTTAAAGATTTTATCCACGACCCAAAACGAGTAATTAATGCCAAGTTGAAAATCAAAGAACCTGCTTGGTGGTGGTTGGTTACACTTAACAAAAACAAGAACAAGGTAACTTAGCTGAGAGTTGAAAACTATGAAATAATCAACAAACAAGACCCATAATCAAAATCTAGTATTACAACAATAAAATTGAAGTGACAACTGTATTATACATTTGCAGGTATCTCTAAAAGATTTTGTCGTAAAAAAAGAGTGAGTCCCACCAGATGTAGCAAGTGGTGATACACATACGGAAACAACCAACCAACCGTCTAAGGAATAATTGTTGCGCACACAAAATACCGCATATGGAGTCTCTATGAGTACACCCCCACAAAAGATTAACATATTTGAGACATTTTTATTTTATGTTTAATAGTCCGTTTGTTTGTTTATTACAGTACTATATGTTATGATGCTTTGGACATGTTTATTTCCAGCTTTGAATATAGTGTGTAAAATTAAAATTTTATCAAATTATCGCTGTATTATTATTAGATGTTTGGTGAATTATAGCTTGTGACCATCATATTCTTATCATTGGATTCATTGACTACATAGTACATAAATTAATGTTACATAAATAATAATTAAAAATTATTAACACTAATAATGATAATGATAGTGCACCTTTTCTAGGGATTTTGTTATGGGTTAGCTTCTTTAAATCATCATAACTCGCTGCTCTTCGTGTATCCTTTGCTCCATCCCACATGTTTTCTTCTCTGCTACAATCAATCAATTTGTTGATAACAAAAATAATAAGCTCAATCAACTAACTTTATGTTTAGCGGAATAGATTTGATGTGCATGTTTGTTTAGAAGTAACGTACCTGTAACTACTCTCAATTTCCATCTATAACGAACGATTTGGGTTGATTGGACGGAATTTGGGGATTTCTCTTGAGAATTAATAACCCTAGATGAAGACAGAGTGAATTTGGCAAATAGAATTAGGAAAATAATAATAACCGAACCCGAAAAAGTTTAATAGGATATGTTTTGGGTGTTGATTCGTACACGCCTGTTTTTAGCCGTACACCACCAAATGTGCTTTACAGTGTTGTACAGTACAACACTGTAAAGCACCTTTGGTGGTGTACGGCTAAAAACAGGTGGTGTACGAATCACTCCCCATATGTTTTAGGTATTAAGTTAATATTGTGAAGACCCGTCCTAATCCATCTGGACGAAGTCCGTATCGATTATAAACGATTCACAATAGTTGATTACATCGCGAGGTACTTGACCTCTATATGATACATTTTACAAACATTGCATTCGTTTTTGAAAAGACAATACTTAATTACATCGAAAATTGACGGCATGCATACCATTTCATAATATATCTAACTATAATTGACTTAATATTAATCTTGATCAACTCAATGACTCGAATGCAACGTCTTTTGAAATATGTCATGAATGACTCCAAGTAATATCCCTAAAATGAGCAAATGCACAGCGGAAGATTTCTTTCGTACCTGAGATTAAACATGCTTTAAAGTGTCAACCAAAAGGTTGGTGAGTTCATTAATTTATCATAATCGATCATTTCCATCATTTTAATAGACCACAAGATTTTCATTTTCATTTCTCATAAATATACGTCCCATACATAGAGACAAAAATCATTCATATAGATTGAACACCTGGTAATCGACATTCACAATATGCATATAAGAATATCCCCATCATTCCGGGATCCTCCTTCAGACATGATATAAATTTCGAAGTACTAAAGCATCTGGTACTTTGGATGGGGCTTGTTGGGCCCGATAGATCTATTTTTAGAGTTCGCGTCAATTAGGGTGTTTGTTCCCTAATTCTTAGATTACCAGACTTAATAAAAAGGGGCATATTCGATTTCGATAATTCAACCATATAATGTAGTTTTGATCACTTGTGTCTATTTCGTAAAGCATTTATAAAAGCAGCGCATGTATTCTCAGTCCCAAAAATATATATTACAAAAGCATTTAAAAAGGGAGCAAATGAAACTCACAATACGATTTCGTAGTAAAAATGCATATGACTGAACTGAACAATGCAGGGTTGGCCTCGGATTCACGAACCTATATCAGTAACATATATCAAATAATATAAAGAACTTATTTTAGTACAATCTATATTTTAATTGTTATGTATATATATTTATATATATACTTTCATATTCGTTTTAATATTTTAATAATTAAAAAGTTAATTAAATATGTTAGATACTTATTTCAAAATATGTTTATATATATTTAAGCTTATAAAAATTAAATTAAAAAAAAATGGTTTTTATATTTATTAATATTTACATAACTTATAAATATAATCTTTTAATAAGGATTACTTATAATTATATTCATGGTATAGTTATCATATTTTCTATTTTTCTTATTATGTACTTAATAATATTAGTAGTAGTAGTAGTAGTAGTAGTAGTAGTAGTAGTAGTAATAATAATAATAGTATAATACTAATAATAATAACATTAATAATAATACTAACATTAATAATCATTATAATAATAATAATAATAAATAAAGTAAAATTGCTACCTCAAGAAATAGCTTTTTTTTAAAAAAAGGCCATCGCCCGGGCTCGAACCCGTAACCTCTGGTTCCTCGAACATACCACTAACCATCTAAACTATATCGTTTTTCTAAAATTACCCACAAGTTAAATCCTTTTAACTTTTACTCCTCTGTCATCTTCTTTATATGAGATATTATGTCATCACCCATTATCTTATTTTCGGCCCAATAAGATTGCATGGCCCAAGCCGTTCATTTTGAAATCCATTAATCGTAAATGGCCCAACAGCAACCCGATACCCAAAATAGATCAATTGGTCCAAGTGGCTTTATTTAATAAATAAAAAATATATATCGTTTTCTTCTGGTTTCTGGGTCTTCGACCGCCGTCACCAAAAAAGAAAAAAAAATAATCGCAGGTTATATTGTTCAATCCTCAACAGCCATCCTCTTCTATTCATCATCTTCTTTATCACTAATCTTTCTGTTGCAGATTAATTTTCGAACAGCAATAATACGTAGGCTGCTTAGGTTGTCTATGATGGTGGTTTCGACAGTTGGCTGGAACAGAAAGAGAAATACAAAGCTGCAGTAGCAGTAATAGGTATTTGCAGGTTTTTAGATTATTGTCTGATAATTCGATTGTGGGTTTGATTGTCATAAAACAGAAACAATCGATAAATTTCCATAGCAATTGACGATTAGATAATTGAATCCATCAGTAAACAATCGATAAATTCAATCAGGAAGCAAGAATTAGGGTTCGCACATGGTTTCAACATCGATCGAATCAGCAAAAGAATTAGGGTTATCAAAGGCAGAAGTGAAATGCAGGGAACAGTATCATGGTTTAGGGTTTCTTTGATTCATTATCATCACCCTTCAAAGTCATCATCAGTCTTCATCATTCTCGCTAATCGCCATCCCTCATCAATCATGTAATCGGTCAATCAATTGTTTCAAGTAAGTAATCGATTAAATGATAATCCTTTAATTTCTAAAATCCCTCTAGTTTATCTGTATGCTTATTTATTCGAACAGAACAGGAAGTATAGCAGTGGCAGTCGAAGGATGTTATAGGTTACAGGTATGATGTTTGGTAATGGTGAGGTTATATAGATTAATGGTAGCAGGCAACAATAATGGTTGCAGATTTAATGTCCCGATTAGAAGAGGGAAAGAGAGATATAGAGAGAAGAGAGATGGAGGGTATTGGTGGTGTTTGTGTGGGTTTTCAAACGGAACAAAAATACAATGAACAGGTTATAATATTAAACAGCAGGTAGCAGCAGTGGAAATATTGGTTGTTTTGGTTAGTGATTTGTTTAGACAGCAAACAGAAAGAAAGCATAGCAGCAACCAAGTGATGAAGGCGGTTTAAGGTGTTTTGCTAGTGGTGTATAGATTGTGGTGGTATTTTTTTG